>NC_044033.1:217536118-217900153 GCF_901765095.1 Microcaecilia unicolor | reverse complement strand
TCATGGGCAGGTCATGGGCATTTCTAAAATCTATATGCATTATTATAGAATATACCCGCTCCTTGCATATTTTAGGCTTCTGGATTTACAGCAGGTTTTACTTGGCGTAATTGGCTGTGGCTAAATTTAGTCGTGTGGACCGTTGCTCAGTGTATTCTAAATAACTGCATCCAAATTTAGGCTTATTCTATAAACTCAGCTTAAATTAAGTTGTACTTAATAGAATACTCTTAAGTGAATTTCATTTCAGCGCCAAACGTTTAGGCGTGATATATTGAATCTAGTCCATGAGGGAGAATTCTATAAAGACCAGATCTCTTTTAGAATGCTATCTGATAGCATTCAATAGTGTCAGAATGCCTATGACATGCCCCTGCCCCTCCTACGTCAATGCCCCTGTGTAGTTATGCACTAGAACAGATTTTGCTGAGTTATAGAATTACTAGACACCGCAAAAGCGGAGGACCGTGTGTCACTTTGTGAGAGAAAACCAGCAGAAGGAGTAGTGGAGGTAGCAGGGCTCTGCCCCAAAATGATAGAAGGTTGAGAGATGTAGTAAACAAATTCTTTATTCATCAAGACCCAACACAGCGCTGTGTTTCTGCAAAAAGCCTACATCAGGGGCCTGCACACTACTCCTTCTGCTGGCCAAGTTATAGAATAGCTCTTGAGTGCACTTTGGTATCGAAGTGCCATTTCAGCCCCATTTTAGCACCGAATACTGTCTTTTCTGTAGCTACTATTCCTGAATAGAACTCTCTTCCATTAAACATTTGGATAGAACAGAAGTATATGAAATTCCGTAAAATTTTTAAAACACATTTCTTTGGTGGGTCTTAATTATAATATTGATATTACAAAATGTCGGTATGATGTTCTTTATTGCTACTTATGCGTTTGTCTATTTCTGCGATAGTTCCTTTTGTTGTACACCACATTGAACACTTCACCCCTTAGAGCTATGGTAGTGGTGTATAGTTGTGGGGAGTGGATTTTGGGGGGGGTTGGGGGGGCTCAGCACCAAAAGTAAGGGAGCTATGTACCTGGGAGCAATTTGTGAAGTCCACTGCAGTGCCCCCTAGGGTGCCCGGTTGGTGTCCTGGCATGTGAGGGGGACCAGTGCACTACGAATCCTGGCGCTCCCACAACCAAATGCCTTGGAGTTGTTCGTTTTTGAGAAGGGCACCCTCGGTTTCCATTATCGGTGAAAACCGAGGGCGCCCATCTCTACAGCCGGCAATCTCCCAAATTTTGAGATTTGGGCGTCCCCAACTGTATCATCGAAACAAAAGATGGACGCCCATCTCATTTTGAAAATACGGTGGCCCCGACCCTTTGTGGCGCCATCCTCGGAGATGGCCGCCCTTTGAGATGGGCGTGCCCATTTGAAAATGCTCCTCCAGAGCTCCCAGCCGGGTTCCAACTTCATTCATACTGGCCTTAGCAAGCCTTGCCATGAAAAGGAACTTTTTTTTGTTTGAAGGAGTTTTATACCAACAAGTTTCTGGTGTCGCGATGGAAGCAACGATGGCTCCCTCAGTGGCCAACTTATACATGCATGCCTTTGAACAGAAATTCATTTACACTGCTGCATTATTTGGACATGTGGCTCTCTGGGTCCGTTTCATTGATGATATATTTTTTCTGTGGACAGGGAACGAACCAAAGCTATACCTATTTGTTTCCTATTTAAACCAATGTCATCCTCGTATTAACTTTACTATGCACGTGAGTACAGATGAAATTTCGTTCCTGGCTGTTACTGTCAAAAATACTGGATACAGTTTTATCACTACTGTTTATCACAAAGAAACTGATGGAAACACATTTTTACTGTACGGGAGCTGCCACCCTAGAGCATTAAAGACAATTTGCCCTTTTCTCAGTTTTGGAGACATCGTCGCATATGCTCCCAGGACCGTGATTTCAAGTCACATTCCAGAATCTTGCAAGCAAAATTATTAGCAAGAGGCTACCCTGCACAGGTAGTACAGAATGCTTACCGTCATGCATGCTACAACATGATCAGCTATTGCCCCAAAAACTGCAACAACCACAGCAGATGAGATTTGTGGACATATGTTATGCAATATAATCCTGCTTCGCCCCGCATCACTTCAATATTGAGAAAGCATTGGCCTTTGATACACATTTGCCCTGTTTAAAGACGCTCACATTCAATAGCTTACAGTAGAACTAGCCAATTTAAAGGAAATTTGGAGTCCTGCAGTTTTACCAATGTCCGAGTACAATGTTGAGTTAGTCTCTGGTAAAAGCAGGTTATTTCAAATGTGGTAACTGTATCTTTTCTTCCATCATGGAAGAACATCAATCTTTGTGAACCCAGTGAATCATAAAAAGTATTTTTCTTAAGGCGGTCACAACATGTAAATCTAGTCATGTAATCTACTGCCCTTACTTGCCTGTATAAGAAATTGTATGTGGGCCAGACTTCCAGGAGCCTTTCAACATGCATAGCCGAAAACAAGAGTGCCATTCAGACTAACAAAATTGGATTATCTTTCGTGACACATTGTACACAGCATCAACATACAATCTTTGATTTAAAATGTGTAGCTCTACAAGCAGTGTTTGCTCACTGAGAGGAGGAGACTTTCGTTAGATTCTACTCCAACAAGAACAGAAATGGATATGTCTCTTGAGCCGATTGGTTTGAACTCACGAATTGACTGGTGTCATTTTTATTGTATCTCAGACACGGTCAGTGATTGGTTATCGGTCTGACAGCGTCTGATGTCACTCCGGGTATATTAGTCAGCTATAGATCAGCTTGACAGATAAGAAATACTGGCCATCGTCAGCTTGGGGACATCTATATATGTAAAAGGACAAGGGCAAGCTGCTCAACACAGCATGATGAGATTCCACTGCTGTGAATGAGTACCACTCAAGTGTTGGCATCTTTTTTTTTGTTACATTTGTACCCTGCACTTTTCCACTCATGACAGGCTCAATGCAGCTTACATATACAAGTACTTATTTGTACCTGGGGCAATGTAGGATTAGTGACTTGCTGGAGTCATAAGAGCTGCTCATGCCTGAAGTGGGAATTAAACTCAGTTCCCCAGGATCAGAGTCCACCACCCTAACCACTAGGCCACTCCTCCACTCTAAGGTATGCAGCATATTGCTGTAGTTGTTTGATTGTAGTATTGTTGGTTTGAATCAGTTCCATAGTAGCTTATTAGCACTATCAGTATGTAAATTTGTTTTTGAATTAAAGTAGATTTTTTTTCGGCCAAACCATTTGAAGCAATCGTGGAAGGTTTTTTGGTGGCCAATGATAAAGAGTCGATCATAACGATCTATTTAGCACTATAGGATTTGCTATATCCTGGAGCTCTTTGAGGCCTTTTTTCTTCCTAGTCTAAAGTGTGTTTGTGATGACTACTGCTTTATGCTAATTATATTCTTTTGCTTTTTTTGATTGTGGAAACTTTTTTTGAATTTTTTAAGCATTCAGTTGAAATGACATGCAAATGTCAATGGCATTTCCTTTGCAGTGTGCCATCATTTCTAACCTAAAAAGACAGGAAACTCTTCAGAATGTGGGGGTATTTGTTTCATTTCTATTGTTAAGCAATGTGTACCAGTGTTGGGTAATGCACACTATCAGTAGACTCACTATTGAAAAGTAGTGCACATTAGTACAAAATAGTACTCACTAATGAGCAAGAGTTCACATTATTTGAACAATAACACACTATTGATGATATTAACCTCAAAACGAAAGAGAAGAAATGCTTTTAACAACCCTGAACATAGTGGAAAAACTTGGTAAATTCCATGGAAAACTACACAGCCTTAGTAAATATGTGCTCAGGTTGTCTAAGATAATTTTCAAAGCTGAAGGCTGCATAAACATTTGCTATGAAAAGAAAATATCTTAATCATTTTCCATTCATCTTGCAATCTGTGTGACTGCATAGAAGGATATGTACATGGATGGTGAGATAGAGGAACAGTGTTTTCTGCATACGGGAAGACTATCTGTCTATTGTCGTTGGTACCTACGGAGAAGTAGAAAATGTTGGCAGGAGAAGGAAAGGAAATACATAAATGAACAGTACACTTTCCCAACTTAATGGATGATTTTGAAGAGGATGCTGTTCATCTCAACTAATTTATATAAATGAAGAATGGTATTAGCAAGATTGGTATTAAGCACTTTCAAATCTCGGTCCCTGCCTCAAGGCAGTTCAGTTAAATGGGATACTCTATCCAATCTGAGACTTGTGATGTGCTGAGAGAGACATCACGCAACACAGTTTGGGCTGACCTTTTTTTGAGGGTAACTCTTCTGCAGTGCAGAATCTTGCTAAGGCTAATTCAAAACCACTGATTGTGGAGTGACATATGACTTTGGTTGGTGGACAGAAGAAATAGGTTTCAAATCATTTTTCAGTTAGAATTCATGTTTCTAGATCTTTTATTTAGCTGCTTATGTACATAATCTGACACTGAATCTCATTACAGTTTTTAATGCAGAAGACATCTACAACTTCCTGGCCTTTGTTTCTGCAGTGGAGGAGATTAACAACAGCTCAGAGCTCTTACCCAACCTCACGCTGGGATTTCACATTTATGATTCTTACAGTCATTCACTCTTAATGTTTAAGGCTGTCATGAATATATTTTCACAAATGGACATACCAGTCATTAATTATAACTGCAAAACATCTGGCGCAGTGGCTGCTATCATTGAAGGTCTTCCAGCTGAGAGATCAAGTCAAATATCCAATGTGCTCTCAATATACCACTTCCCACAAGTAAGGAGACATTTACATTTTACTATATTTTCTATTCTATAATCCATTTTGACAGATCATCTTCATAAAACTGAATCCAAATTGCTATCCACAAACACATAAAAGTTATAAGCTGCTGAAATAAAGGATGGCAATAAAAGTTACATTTTCAATACCACGTCTACCTGCAATGTGAAATGTGCATGCTAAGCTTTCATAGATTATTAAATCAATTTTTGAACAGAAGAGGGCAATTTGAAACTAGTTTGGCAGCTACTAAAGTCTCAAATAGCCCCCAATATTCAGTACCAGTGACCCCTCCTGGCCCAGTACTGAATATCCAGGGCTACTTCTGCTCATGGTAGTGTATAAAAACACTGACTGCCATGGGCTGAATATCGTCTGCAGTCAGCTTTAGTGTGTGTAAGAAATGTGCTTGTAATCATTTTAGAGACACATGACAGGGAGAGCTCACAGTCAAGGTACATGCATCATATTTTCAATGCATTGCTTAAGTTGGCATTATCTCACTTATACAAACAGCTTCACCCCAAAGCTGTTACATCAATTAAATGTCCATTCTCACTGATACATGATTTTTAACCTGAGTCTCAGCTGATGATTCTTTTTACATGGTGATTCGTCACAGTGATTCACCAGGACTCTTCATCGACTCCTTTAATGCTTTCACTTCCAATAATTGTATTCATAATAATAATTTCAGTATTAAATAGTTTGTATTAAATGTTTAATTTACCTTAAAAACTCTGCTGTGTGACTCATATTCCGCCAGAGTCACTATGCTCACATTAGCCCTCTCCTCAAGTCACTTCACTGGCTCCCTATCCGTTTCCGCATTCAATTCAAACTTCTCTTACTGACCTATAAGTGCATTCACTCTACCGCTCCTCAGTACCTCTCCACTCTTGTTTCTCCCTACGCTCCCCCTCGGGTACTCCGTTCTGTGGATAAATCTCTCTTGTCTGTCCCCTTCTCCTCTACTGATAATTCCAGACTCTGTTCCTTTTATTTCACTGCACCTCATGCCTGGAATAGACTTCCCGAGCATAGGTGCCCCATATAAGAGGCTTGGGGAGGCTAAGCCTCCCCAGCCCGAAATAGAATGAGATTCTTGGAAGACTGAATATAGTTCTGCTACCGATGAAATAGAAATCATACTGGAAAACTGCATGTTTGCTCTAGAGGAAGGAATTGTGCATTGTTTTGGAGTTCGTTTGCTTTTAAATTCCTTTTGTTAATTTGCTGATTAGGCTGGGGGAGGGGATAATTAAGCAGAGAGCAGTGAAGCGTAGGGTTAATTGAATTGGTGGTCTCAGCTGAGAACGAATATATGAATGTTGCAGCATTTAATTTAATTATATCGTTGCCAGTAGCGGCACCGTCTCCTACTACTTAAAACAGTTGCTTCCAGGCTTCAGCCTACATCGCTTGTGTAAGGCTGCATTCTTCTTCCACCGCTTCTGATGCAACTTCCAGTTTCCGTGAGGGTGGGATGAGGTCATGACGCGTTGAGGAAGGCCGTGGTGGGGTTGAAGCCCCGAAGGAAGCAGTTTAGTTAGTGCTGGGATGGGGATGGCGATGTAATCAAATTAGAGGGACCGCAGGGAGGGAGAGGGACACATGATGCATTGGGGGGGGGGGAGAGACTGGCTAGACTGGAAGAGAGAAGGAGAAGTAAGAGGGAGAGACTGACTGGACTGGAGGAAAGGAAGAGAGAGGGATGTGGGGGTCGGGGAGAGAGAGAGACAATCTGAGATTGACTGGAGGAGAAGAAGAGGGGGAAAACACTGGAGGGGGAGCTGGAGGGGAGGGGAGAAAGTGGAAAAGTGCATGGGAGAGCCAGGGACATGGAAGAGAGCAGGGGAGAGCCAGGGACGTGGAAAAGAGCAGGGAAGAGCTAGAGAGGGATGGGGAGAGAAAGAGGGGCCATGGAAAACAGCATGGGAGAGCCAGAGAGAAGATGCTGGATGGAAGAGGGGTAGAGAGAGAGAGAGATGAGTGAAAAGATGGGAAGAGAAAGAGGGGACATGGGCAGGAGAGAGAGAAGCTGCTGGGGAGAAACTGGGGGAGACCCTAGCTGTCAGAGGGAGAAATGCTGAATGAAAGGAGGGAGAAAGAGGGAATATGCTGGAAGGAGGGGGCAGAAAGAGGGAAGACACTGGACGGAAGGGTAGGGAGGGATAGAAAGAGGAAAGACACTGGAAGGATGGGGAGAGAGAGGACACGCTGAATGGAAAAGGGTTGAGGGAGAGAATTGTTTAGAAAGAAGGGGAGTTAGAGGGAGACAATGGACGGAAGGATTGGAGAGGGTAATGGTAGAAGGATGGAGAGAGAAAGAGGGATGACACTGCATGGAAGGGTAGAGAGAAAGAGGGAAGGTGCTGGACATGGATGGATGGAGGGGAGGGAAGAGAGGAGAAATCTGGACATGGATGGAGTGGAGGGCAGGGAAGAGAGGAGAAATGTTGGACAAGGATGAGGGAAGGAAAGGACAAAGGAAGGAGATGCACACGGATGGGAGTGGAAGGGAGAGAGGAGAAATGCTTGACATGGATGGAGGGGAGGTAAGACAGAGGAAGTACATGCATATGGATGGAGGGGAGGGGAGAAATGCTGGATATGGATGGAGTGGAAATTGCTGAATTTAAGGGCTGGATCGGAACACTTTGAGGCAGGGGCGTAGCCAAACAACAGATTTTGGGTGGGCCTAGGCAATAAGTGGGTGGGCACCACGTGTTCTCCCCCCCCCCCCCCCAACCACCACCCAAAAAATATCTCAGCTGGTGAGAAAATGCTTCTTTCCATCTTGACAGTCTGCAGCAGGCATTCACTGAAAACTGAGCATGCGCAGGTGCCATTATTGTGGAGAGTAGCGTTTTCGTTACCATCAGGAGGAAATCTTGAGCTGGCCGAGCTTGGGATCCCCACCAGCTACCGCTAAATGTGTGCTACTCTTGGGTGGACCTGAGCCCTAAGTGGGTGGGCCCCGGCCCACCCAGGCCCACCTGTGGCTACGCCACTGCTTTGAGGGCAGATGCTGAAACTGGAGAAAGGAAAGGGACAGGGCTACAGAAGGTAGACAGGACACATAAGGACACAGGAGGATGATGGACATCTTGATAGAAAAAATATCAAATGGAAAGAAGACACTGGGACCAAAGCGACTAGAAAAACTAAATGATCAGTCAACAAAGGTAGAAAAAAGTATTTTATTCTGAATTTATTAACTGGAATATGTCAGCTTTGAAAATGTGCATCTGTGATATTTGCATGTAAGTTTCAATTTTTTCTAGTATTGCTGCATGCTGAGTCTGACTTCTTGAGGGTAACTTTCCAGTTCAGTATTTTGCCATCATATCTGTTGTGTCATGTGTTTTTCATGTGTGATCAAGGTGCAGTATTCTGCTAGCGTGTAGTATTTTCAGCCCTTTTTGGTTTTGTTTTGTTTTTTGTTTCACTAGGTTGTGTACTGGTGTTTTAGAGCCCGGTGTAATTACAGTGCTGCCTTTCCACGCATAAGGTTGTAGCTCGTCCTGTCCTTGGAATTAGTGCTGTTATGGTTTGGTGAGGTTATGAGTGTGTTTTTGCACAAGTTTGTGTATAGTGTTTTACAGTATAGCGATTGTAGTTAGTATATGCTTTGAGCAACCACTTTATTCTTTGACATATGATACATATCTAATATCTAAATTTAATAAAAGGTATTAATTGTGACTAATTTTTTTTCTGTGTGTTGTCAATTGTGGATATAAGCTCCGCCCCTGGCTCCAACCCTACCCCCACCCTCTTTAGCCTCCCCAAACAGTTGGGCCACCGACCGCCTATGTTCCCGAGCCTGTACGTCTACCCCCATCTTTGGCCGTTTTCAAATCCAGGCTAAAAGCCCACTTCTTTAACATAGTAACATAATAAATGATGGCAGAAAAAGACCTGCATGGTCCATCCAGTCTGCCCAACAAGATAAACTCATAACAGGATAAACAAGATAAACTCATATGTGCTACTTTTTGTGTATACCTTACCTTGATTTGATTGCTTTTGACTCCTAACCACTACTCACTTGCCCTGCACCCTTTTATCCCCACCTCTTTAATTCCCTTACCTCTTAGTTGTTCTGTCTGTTTGCCTGTACTATTTAGATTGTGAGCTCTTTGAGCAGGGACTGTCTTTTCATGTATGGTGTACAGCGCTGCATATGCCTTGTAGCGCTTTAGAAGTGATAAGTAGTAGTAGTAGTTGCCAATTCTGCTGTATGCCGACATGGGTCACGTTTTTCAGTATACACTGCATCAGGGCAAAATCCTAAAAAAAATCCCAAACTCAATGAGATTATTTCAATCCAAATTTATCTTAAGATCATTTTTATTAAGTACGTTAACAGGAAAACCCAACAGAACTAGTAGAACTGAGTGGAATGATTCCAAGAAAATCATACAACAGGCAATAACGCACGCACAGGGAGGGGGGGTCTGGAACTCGGAACGAAGGAAGGGAGGGAGGGGGACGTGGGTCTCGGAGGGGACAGAACGAGACAGCGAGAGAGGGTGGGGGATTACCTTTGCTAGCGCCCGTTTCATTGCCTACCGAAACAGGCCTTTTTTACTAGTTTAGTTATAAATCTGGAAATTCAGAAGACCATCATAGGGACGTTATTGCCCCAAGCTGTTCCGGTGCTAATTGTAGAGTGCAGTTAAGAACCACAAGGGGCTTCTGATCATCAGGACCTTAGACTTATCTATTCAGCTGATAAGTTCAATCACTTTGCTTTCTTATTCTTGGAGAGTGATTGGCTCCCTATCTCTTACAGGTGTAAAGTTAAGATTCTAAATCTTCCCTTTATGACTCTGAAAATTGCCTATCTAATGATGTAATAGTCTACTTCCGTGTACACCATTACAAATGCTGCATTCTTAAGAACAGAAGTTACTTTCTATTTCTCCTCCATCAAGATCTCACCTAAACAGTATGAGGGAGAGGGCTTTTTTCTTTCTTACTTGCATCTTTGGAATTTAATCCCACAAGATCATTGTTACGTAAGCTTGATTTGAAGGCACATTATTTGCCTTTGCATTTGATTGTGAGTATTGCACTGTCCTTATTTGATTCTAGATATAGTGAAGAGTTGGGTTCCAGACACCTAGCTATCTCTTCATTTATTCTCTTGTCTTGCATTCTAATTATCCTTATGCATTGTAAACTGCTCTCGAATATGCATGTAGGTGGGATAGTAGTAAATAAACTAAAATAAAATAATAAACATGAACAACCACAACAAAGCAAATTAAAGATCCAGTACTTCTCTACACTGGTTTGATAAAGCAACCCTCCCTCAGGGCTCAGCATATCTCTACTTCCACTTTTTGCCTTACTGTATGGAATAATGTTGTAAATGTGACATGAATTGGCTACTGAGGAAACAGGGTGTTGGGTTTGATGCATCTTTTGTCTATTCTACTGACAGTTCTTATTTCAATATAGGGGATTGGTTACTAACGTGCATTAAGGGAATAACACACATCATTTGCTTCTTAAGGCACATTAGATGGTAAAATTATGCATTAATTTAAAGTAATAATATTAATTTATTGTAACATGTTACACAATGAGATTGATAGCATGCAAGTGAATGCAAAACACTTCATTTTATGCAAATTAAATAACACAGCTTGTGTTGAACTTTGGAGTAAGTGTTATTCATAGGAAAATAATGTCAGCATTATTTTTACCCTTCAGGAGCACTGAGTCATTATTGTGTGGCCTAATGTTCCTAGATGCCTTCTTTAAAGAGCTGGTGCATATGAATAGATGCAACCTCCTTCTCTTCCCCCCTCTCTCTCACTACCCCAGAACAGACTCCCATTCCCCCAGTCACCCTCTACTCCCTCAGAGTAGACCATTACAAACCTGAAGTCACTTTACAGAACCCCTACCCTAAAGTCATCCCCCACAAACCCCTTTAGGAGCTACCATCTAGCATCAGGATTATGAGCAAGTCCCAGCTGTTCCTGCCCTGTAACTGTCCAGGTTCAAAATGGTAATCTGTTCACTCCTTCAGTAGTCTTACAGTACTGCTGCTATTTATTTTATTTATTTATTGCATTTGTATCCCACATTTTCCCACCTATTTGCGGGCTCAGTGTGGCTTACAATACAGTGTGATGATGGAAGTACAATTTGTTACAACACGATTATGGTAACATTGTGAGGAGTTGAGTTAAAACAAAGTCCAAGTATCGTTAAGGGGAGTAGAACAATCGACAAGAACGACGCAACAATGGAAGAACAGGATTGGGCTGCCATATAAGGAACTTCATATTTTGCTCTCAATTCGTAATTTAACCTCTAGAAATATTACATCTTGAATCCAGAGTGTGATGGGGTAGAAGCAGTGGTGTCCTGGAGCCAGCTCGCACTGGCTCGCAAGAGCAGGTTGTTAAATTTTCTAAGATCTTGCGAGCCAGTTGTTCTGCACAGCGAGCCTGCTCCGGTAAATGAGGTAAGCAAGGCAGGAGAGTGCCACAGGCCATGCTTACCCTGTTTACCTCACCTCCCACCACTGCCCTCGTTTGCCTGCACCCGCCTCACGGCGCCCTGGAGGGGGTTTTAAATCTTTTTTATTACCTCCATCGAAGTGGCCGCGTCTTTGAAAGCCCTGCCCATCTCTAGCCTTCCCTTCGTGAGTTCGTTCCCTCAGAGTCCCGCCTTCTGACATCATTTCCTCTTTCCACGAGGGTGGGACTCTGAGGGAACGAACTAACGAAGGGAAGGGTAGAGACAGGCAGGGCTTTCAATAACGAAGCCGCTTCGATGGAGGTAATAAAAAAGATTTAAACCATGCAGGGCGCTGTGGCAGGAAAAAAAAGGGGGATGTCGGGGGGAGAAGAGGGTGGGCAGGTGGATATGAATGGGAGGGGAGGGTGGGGGTGAAGGAGAATGGATGGGAGTGAGAAGGGAGGTGAGAGAAGAGAATCGCTGTGTATGGATGGATGGAGGGGTGCAGGGGAGAGAAGAGAATCGCTGGGTATGGATGGATGGAGGGGGGCAGGGGAGAAATTCTGGACATGGATGATGGATGGAGGGGAGAGAAGACAGAGGAAGGAGATGCACATGAATGGAGGGGAAGGGATAGAGAAGAAATGCTGGACATGAATGCAGGGGAGGGAAGAGAGAGGAAGGAGATGCACATGAATGGAGGGGAAGGGATAGAGAGGTGAAAAACTGCACATGGATGGAGAAAGTAGGCAGAAGCTGGATCCACTGGACAGTCAAGGCTGCGGAGGACCCAGCTTTTACTTAAGGATGTTGGGCAAGAAATAAAGAAGAAAGGAGGAAAGTAAATAAATAAATGGAAAGGAAGCCCTGGAAACGGAATTAAGAGAACAGATAGCAGCAGAATCAGATACTGGGCCAGCATGATCAGAAAAACAAGGTCACCAGACAACAAAATTAGAAAAAATCATTTTATTTTCATTTTAGAGTTTGGAATATGTCCACTTTGAGAATCAGGTGCTCAACGTTAAAAGTTTATATTTATTTATTTACTTATTTATGGCATTTTATCCCACATTAAACATGAATTAGAGTGGAACCTGAGATTATTTAATTTTTTTTCCTGGAGAGAGTAATGCATTGCCCCCCCCCCCCTCCCAGGCTCTCTCCTTGGCTATAGCCAGCTCTGCAATTTGGGGGGGGGGGGGCGCAGAGGTGGATGAGGGGCGCAGAGGTGGACTGGGGTGCGCAGAGGTGGACCGGAGAGAGAGCCTGTTGTTAAACATTTACCAGCACACCACTGGGTAGAAGCAACTGGGATCACTACGTCCCCAGCTGCAAGACAGCAGGGAACCCCCAGGTAGGTCTAGTGAATCTGTGGGGAGTTGAGATGTTGGCAGTGACATCAGGGGAATGACGGGTCTGAGAATGTAATTTAGGGGGCTATTGGTTCTGGGAGGTAGGGTTGACTGAAGGGGCTGGTAATCTGTTTAGCAGAGAAGGTGGCTTCAGAGGGTTGAGAGTCTGTTCTAGAGACATGGGGGACACCCTTTTAATGGGCACTGGCCCCTATAAGATGGTGCCCAGAAGCATTGCACTGCATATTAGTAGCCCAATGCTCAGTGGCAGACAAATAATACAGGTTGTGAGACTGTCCATGATTACAAGTTGTGTTATTGACTCCTGCAGTAAATTAAACTGTGATAATAAGATATTTTACCACAGCTTAGTTGATATCTCCTTCAATCTCTGGAAGACAAAGATAATTCTGAATTAATTACATTTCTTGACAGATCAGCTATACTTTTCAGAATCCTTTCATGAGTGATGGTATTAAGTTTCCGTATTTATATCAGGCTATGCCCAGCATTCTTAACATTTGTACTGGGATCGTGAAGTTACTGAAACATTTCCAGTGGACCTGGGTTGGTATCTTTGCACCTGATGATGACAGCAGCCAAAGGTTTGTCCAGATCCTGAAAGAAGGGATTGAGCAGAATGGAGCCTGCATTGAATTCATAGAAATAATCAGTCACATCAATACTTTGTCAGAAGAGAGAATTGGCAAAATTAATGAGACTATTCATAAATCATCAACTAATGTGATCATTGCTCTCTTTAATACTCAGATTAGATTGAGTTTGTTTTGGGAATTAAGTATTTTCGATATACCTGGCATGATCTTTATCACCACAACTGACACTGATTTTTACTTAACCTATGAAGAGGAAAATAGTTACAGGAATAACACCTTGCTATTCGCAGGAATAAAGAAAACTATTCCAAGTTTTTTAAAATTTATACATGAGGTAAATCCTATTATGTTTCCTGATGATATTGAAGTTAAAGATTGGTGGCTTGGACTGTGTAGCAACCAGTGTCCCCAAACCATCAAAAGATCCTGCAGTATAGATGAAAATGCTTCCTTCATGCCCCACTGTGACAATACCCACTTTGCCGACAGTTATGACATTTACAATGCTGTCTATGCCCTGGCACATGCACTGAAAGGCATGCTTTTCTCTGGCTCTGGGAACACCACCACGTGGAATGGAGACCGACAGAGATTATCAGATTATTTACCATGGAAGGTAGCATCATTTTCTAAAGGAATGCTATATTCAGAAAACAGAATTGGTAACAATTTGTGGAGTGAAGGGTGAGGTTCAAATCTTTCTGTGTTGTCCACTTATTTAAAAGTTTTATTTTTACTGTATGTGTTGTCTAGAGTGTTGCATTCATTTCAAAAACTCTTCTTCAGATTATAAGTGGAATCAAATATGTGTCAGCCAAACCAAAGAAGTGAGGTACACTCAAGGAGGATATCAAAGTGTAAAAGTCTTTAATTCATAAAAGCTATAAAACCAACCCAACAAGGCCGTGTTTCAGCACAAAGACCTGCCTCAGGGGTCAAGTAAACCTTTTGTGCTGTGATTGGTTTGAGAGTGGTGCGGGCAGTAGGTTGAAAAGTGTTTTTTTTTTCATATTTCTGTTATAAGTGGGCATGAACGCTATGGGGAGTTGGTTGGTAGTTGGAGGGTGGTTAAGATTGTTAAATTGCATGCGGATTGTGAGAAATTGCAGGAGGTCCTTTTGGACTGGAATATTGGGCATCCAAACATCAGATACAAATCGATGTGGGCAATTGCAAAATGATGCATTTAGGGAAGAATAAATGAAATTATGGCTAAATGATGTTAGGGTCCACATTAGGAGTCACTACCCAGAAAAGAATCTAGGGGCCCTGTTTGTGAAGCCATGCTAGAGGAACGCTAGTGTTTTTACTGCATGCTAAACATTACCACGCGCTAACCGTGTTCTTACCCATGATGTTCCTATGGGTGTCTACATGGTTAACGCTTACGAACGTTTAGCTAAAAACACTAGCACACCTTGGTAAACAGGGCCCTTAGTGTCAGTTGATTTGTAATGTGTGTCAAAGTGAGTGAGCATCAAACTGATTGACAGATTAGAAATGTTCTTATTCAAATACAATAATGTAACAAAGAGAGGGAACCAAGTACACAAAACAAACAAGCAAAAAAATAGCACAAAGAGCCTTTAAAAACAAAAGGGAACACAGTTCTTTCATTAAAATATCCTTTAATAATAGACTTTGATTGAAGAGAGACCCGACACGGGCCGTGTTTCAGTGCTACCGCACCTGCGGCAGGGGTCTGCATTAAACAAATTACAAATAAACCATAAACATAAATAAATAAGATATATATTTTTTTATATTTTATATTTTATATATATATATATTTAAAAAATCATAGATATACCGTATTTTTCGGACTATAAGACGCACTTTTTTCCCCCAAAATTTGGGAGGAAAATGGGGGGTGCATCTTATAGTCCGAAGGTAGCGATTCCGGATCGCCCTCCCCCCCGACGTCACTAGACCACCAGGGAACATCGCTGACGTGAGTAGGGGAGGGCGATCCCGAACTCGGACAAGACGCACCGGAGCACCTAGGTTTTAGAGGAGGGAAAAAGGAAATATTTTTTTTTCCTATTTCCCTCCTCTAAAACCTAGGTGCGTCTTATGGTCCGGTGCGTCTTATAGTCCGAAAAATACGGTATGTATATTATTAAAAAAATCACTTTTGATAGGAACTAAAAAAATATATAAACAAACTAGATGCATATAAAAATAAAATATTATGCTAATACTAACACATTAATAAGAAAAATGAATCATATATAAATTTATAAAAAAAAATTTTGAATCATATATAAATTTGAAAAAATGTTTACATATATAAAAAAAAATTTCACATATAAAAAATTTTTGTATAATAGTAAATGCAAACATGCAATTAAACTTAAATCAAAATAGTAAATAAAAAGAATATATATGTATATAAAAGAAGAAAATATAACCAAGCAGAAATATTAGTACATACACATATAAAATATGAAAATAATTCACCAAACCAATGACAAGGGAGGCTTCAACAAACTAATTTCAAAAGGCTGATTCTTTCCAAAGAATGGTTGATATATTCCCTTTTTTTTAAGAAATTATATATAGTAACAAAATGGAAAATATATATATATATATATATATATATATATATATATATATGTAAAAAAACATAAATCTCACATATAAATATCACATTTAAAAACAATTGGTATTAGCACAAAATACATTTCCATCATACTCAACATAAATAACATGTAGACCTAATACATTTCAGAGAAATAAAAAATGCATGTAACACTGTGAGTCACATATATAATTTAAATATAAAATATATCTTTGGAAGGACTAATACATTGTATATTACATTGTAAATAAGTCTTACTGCAAACAGAAAATAAACTTTCAATAATAAAAATTATAAAAAAATAATGAGAATAAATGTTATTAAGAAAAAAACGTTACAATAAACGTTTCAAAAATTGAATTAGAATATTAAATGCTAATACAATTATCACTAAATTGTTTTTAACTTAAACATTGTGATAAATAAGATTAACATACAACAAACACTGTCAAAATTCAATGAAAGCATAATGTAAAATGATCAGAACTGAAATTTTATTGCCATCACGACATAGAAAAAGTCAGTTAAATAATATAACCATTAACTTAATGTTTAAAAAGGGCAAAATATAAAAAACCGATGCCATGTTTAAAAAAATTAATTGTATATATAAAAAAATAATCTACCAGAAAAGTACATTTGGTTAAAATATTACCATCAGCAATTAAGACCAGCATCTAAATAATTATTATACAAAAATGATGGTAAAAAAAATGCCGGTAGCTGTTGAGGTTGAAAATAAAGTACTCTGTGAAGACTAATTAAGATTGACATAAAACGAACATAGTCTAAAAAAATACAAACCACTGTTTAATTGCCATCAATTAAAAGAAAGCCATTAAACTAGATATAATAGCGCTGGGCATAGTATGCGTGTCCCGGAGAAATTATGTATAAAAAACTTTTAATAAATACTGTAAACTCGATCTTGTGTCCGGTCATGAACAATCCAAAACGCTAACCACCAAATATAAAGCAGTGCTAAGTTAATGCGCATAAATAATGTAATCCCAAATGAATCTTAAATATGTACGTATAACATAAATGGTCATATCACATAATGAGAAATTATAGGATAACTGATCAATCAACAGTGGCTGTCAAAAATAAAACAATAAGCATTACAATGGATAATGAATTGGTTGACAATTAAGATTTAACGTTATTCAGTACAAACGTAGTGTGGAACATGAAAAAACTACTATTTTAGTTGCCATCGGTTCAAAAAAAAGACTGTAAACCTGGATGCGATAGCGCCTAACCAAATATTAAAAAGCTACAATACACAGATGATAAATCACCGTTGGCTGTCAAAGTTGAAAAAAAGGTATTACAATAAATAATTAAGATTGACATAAAACGAACCTCAGACATTTTGTAGAGCATTTGAAAACTACTATCATCCATTTAAAGGGAAACTACTGACTGAAATATAATGCTAGACCAAATATTAGAAAATTGTGAGACACAGCGCAATAAAAAATACTATTAGATTACATAAAAATAAAAAATAAAATAATAAATCGCTATAATCTCCAACAATGCAGAATGCTTACCTGCAAATGGAACGCAGTACAAAGCGCACGCACACAAACAGTGTTAATCTCAATAGAATGGAAACAGTGCGAGGACTACGGTTTAAATGTGAATTACCTGATGATGTCATTGTCACGTAAGACGTTTATTATGCAACGGCGAAAAGTGAGCGAAATGTTATTGGAGGAGTTAAGCTAGTGCATTGCAAAATAGCGGTGCTGAAAAAAATCAATAATAACTTTATATTTACAAAAATTAGAATTTGGTTATATAGACAACGATAAAAACATCGTAACTAATGTGAAAAACACTATAACAAATATACAGTCTTTTTGATGAGTTATGCCCTATTATCAAATAAAATCGAAAATTTTAATTTAATGCCAACATTAATCAATAAATAATATCTTAATAATGATAAAATAAAAAATAAATATTCGTGATCATTTGTATATGTAAATATACAACTGCGTATGTATAATTAAATACCCTAATGCACAATCCAGCTTATAATCGAAAGAGAAAAACGCCTATATTGCAACCCAAATCGGGAGATGGACGTCTTTCTCCCGTGGGCGCCCAAATCGGTATAATTGAAAGCCGATTTTGGGCGTTTCCAACTGCAATCCGTTGCGGAAACGGGTAAAGTTGACGGGGGCGTGTTGGAGGCGTGGTGAAGGCGGAACTGGGGCGTGGTTATCGGCCGAGGAGAGATGGGCGTCTTTAGCTGATAATCGAAAAAAAAGGCGTTTTTACCACGATTTTGGGTCACTTTTTTGAACCCTTTTTTTCACGAACAGGTCCCAAAAAAGTGCCCCAACTGACCAGATGACCATTGGAGGGAATCAGGGATGACCTCCCTGGCTTTAGATCCCTTTCACGTGTTAGCCACGCTACAGAACTTAGTTCTTACCTTGAATGTGGCTGAAAGCAGGCATTGTACAGCATTCTGCCAGCTCTGACCTACTGCTAATCTCAGTACCAGGGAGACTCGTTGCCAGTGGGGCACAACCTCTGATCTGCAGTTAACTGTGAGTAAGCGTGCTTATTCCAATAAAGGACGTTTTCGGAGAGATTAGTCTTCAGGTGTCAACTGGTATGCCAATGTTATATAGCAGCAACAAGTCCTAGAGGCCTGCGTGTATGCAGGTCCCTGGAGCACTTTTAGTGGGTACCGCAGTGCACTTCAGCCAGGTGGACCCAGGCCCATCCCCCCCTACCTGTAACACTTGTGCTGGTAAATGGGAGGTCTGCAAAACCCACTGTACCCACATGTAGGTGCCCCCTTCACCCCTAAGAGCTATGGTAATGTAACATAGGGAAAGGACAAAAGAAAAAAATAATAAAGAAATATTTTTTTTTATTTACCATGGTGGTCTCTGGAACTCCAGCCGGAGGTTCCGTATCCTGGGAAACGGAGTCTCTGGCAGTTGAGAGGAGCCAGCTGCTTTGATGAGGAAGGTTGATGTCTGAATGGGCTCTGAGTGTGGGTGAAGAACTGTGAATAAATTGAGGGTAAAATAGGATTTTCAGAACTGAGGTGTGAGAGTGAGCAAGGTAAAAGTGTGATGATAAAGGAAAGTGCAGGAGGAGTCTGTTTGAGATGAAGTAAAGGGAACTGAAGATTTACAGAGAATAAAAGCCAAAGGGTGATTGGGTTGTTGGAGTGAGCAGAAGGGGGAAATTGAATAAGGTTGATTGTGAGTAGGGAGAAAAACATTCATTTTAAATTTGAAAAGGAGTAAAATGGTTCATTAGGATTTATGATATCCAATGTACCAAGAGAGAGTGAAATAGAATGCTCATTGCCTGAATGAGAAAAGAACCTGGAGTGGAGAGAGTGACCAGCAAAGCAGTGCAGCGCTACAGGTTAGGGTGTTTCAGTACAGCACAGGTGTTTAGACGTGAGTTTTTATTTTATTTTATTTTAATTAGAAAAGCTGCCCACAGTATTTGAGACCTGATTTAAGTCCCATTGAGGTTGAGGAGAACTGTTAGGAAGAGAAGGGTTTTGCTCCCAATTAATTTTGTTAAAGTGAAAGGTTTAGGAAGAAGACTTCAGAGGAGGAGAGGAAAACTGCTGAGATCCTGGAAACAGAAAATACGGGCCCCGATGCAAGAAAGTCATCGCCCCGCCTAAATTGACAAGCAGCTAAGTGACCGTGAAAAGAGTAATTTTAAATAAATTTGAGAATTTAAAGGAAAAACATTTACATACTTACCCGTGATTTCCTGTTCTGGAAGGAACCTGGAAAGATTAAAACACAAAGCATCAAATTCTAATGTTAACCAAATGGAAATACATTAGACAAGGTTAAATGGTTAATTTAGAGAACTAGAGATATAAGAATATACTTATCTGATAATTTTCTGTTTTGTTTAAAGACGATTTAATCTGTGTTAAAATCAAAGAAATCAAACGTTAACTGAGTCTTATCCTATTTAGATGAACACATTGTAACATCTCAATAGAAAGTGCATCAGAAATTTACAAGGGTGGCACTTCTTCTGATTACCTAGTAGTTAAATAAACCAATTTTTGCATCAGAAATTGGAGTTTGCTTCTTTCTAGTCAGCCAAAATCCAAAATTTAGTTTCTTTTCCTCCCATCCCCGAGACAGGGGTGGGACGAGGTTAGTGTACTGTAACCTGACTTCCTCTGCTCGGGAGTGGGTGATCACTCCTTTGGTATGACCACAGGTAAAGGGAGGTCTGAGTCACCTATTAGCTGAAGACCAAGCTCTTCAGAGCAGGGGGAGGGGTTTACAGTAGTGTTGTACATTTATGGGTAGTGGGTTTTAGGGGAGGGGGGTTGGGGGCTCAGCACCAGTGGTAAGGGAGCTATGCATGTGGGAGCGTTGTCTGAAGTCCACCGCACTGACCTCTAGGGTGCCCAGTTGGTGTCCTGGCATGTCAGGGGGGCGAGTGTACTACGAATCGTGGCCCCTCCCATGACCAAATGGCTTGGATTAGGACATTTTTGAGCTGGGCGCTTTTAGTTTCCATAACATTGGCATTCGCACTTCAGTCAGTCCTTACATGCACCCCTGCTACCAAATCAAATAACACCATAACACTTTCTTTGGAATAAAATTTGGCTGCAGCTTTATTCACTAAACATCATTAACTATCAACACCACTTAACATTGTCTTTGTAACATATAAACCTTTAAAACACCAGGTTAATTGCCCATAGCGGTTCCATAGTGTTAAGCCATTCGGTACCGAAACTGGCTCATTGCCCCTCATTATCTCCCTTTCTCCCCATGCAACTTACGGTGCCGTCAAGCCACATCTTACTCGTGGCGGTGCCGCCCCCGAGTTCTTTTCATTCTATATATTTCACAATCTGAAAACTACCAAAAGAATTAGATCTTTTGTTTGCTCCCTAAAAGTGTACCCTTCCCCCATCTGGCTTGTAAATCTGTAGGTTAAGGTGAGGATAAAGGATAAAACCACCTAAAAATAGATGGATCACTGTAGGCTCAGGCAGACTTCGTTATGTGACAAGAAAACATCTGACCTCACAAGTGTTGCCCCTACAAAATTCTTTTACTCCATTACAGCACTATGATGTTCTTGAAAACAGAACGGAAGCCATAGAAAAAACAATAAAAGTGAAACAAAAAGATATGAAGGTACCCAAAGAGAAAGAAACCCCCAAATCACTAATGTTGAAACGCATACCAGGAAATGTAGATGGAAAGCGATGACCACAAATGCTCGCAGTCTAAGCAATAAAGTTCATGACCTTCAGGCCCTGATGTTGGATGCAGACTTGGATGTTGTTGCAATCACGGAGACGTGGCTCAAAGGTTCCCATGAATGGGATGCAAACATACCAGGCTATAATCTATTTAGGAAGGAGAGAGGGTCGTAAAGGTGGAGGAGTAGCTCTGTATGTGAGGAAAGATATCACTGCGACTGAAATGATAGGGACCTGGGGAAAGGAAGAAGCGATATGGATCACCTTAAAAAGAGATGATAGAACCTCTGTCCACTTGGGTGTTGTCTACAGACCTCCGACACAATTGGAGGAATTAGATAAAGACCTGATCGCAGATAGTCAAAAGTTGGGAAGCAAGAGAGAGGTGCTGTTGCTGGGAGATTTCAATCTGCCGGATGTAGATTGGAAGGTTCCGTCTGCGGAATCGGAAAGAAGTAGAGGGATCGTGGATGCTTTCCAAAGTGTTTTGCTCAGACAAATGGTGATGGAACCCACGAGGGAGGGAGCGACACTGGATCTGGTGCTCACAAATGGGGATAGCGTGTCAAATATCCGAGTGGGTGCCCACCTGGGCAGCAGTGACCATCAAACGGTTTGGTTTGATATAACAGCTAAAGTGGAGAGCGGCCACTCAAAACTCAAAGTCCTGGATTTCAAGCGTGCTGACTTTAGTAAAATGGGGGAATACCTGAGGAAGGAGATGATGGGCTGGGAGGAAGTACAAGAAGTGGAAGGACAATGGTCCAGGCTGAAAGAAGCTATAAATAGGGCCACGAACCTTTATGTAAGGAAAGTAAATAAAAGCAAGAGAAAAAGGAAACCGATATAGTTCTCCAAGCAAGTGGTTGAGAAAATAAAGGCTAAAGAGTTGGCGTTCCAGCAGTGGCGTTCCTAGGGGGGCGGACACCCGGGGCGGTGCCCCGACCCCTGGGTGCGGCGCCCCCCCCCCCCAATGCAGCACGGACCCCCCCCCCCGGGTGCAGCACCCCCCCACGATGCAGCGTGGACCACCCCCCAGGTGCACGCCACTGGGGGAATGCCGCAGCACGCGCCTGCTCAGAGTTCCCTGACTTCGCACGTTCGCTCCAGCTCCCTCTGACCCGGAACAGGAAGTAACCTGTTTCAGGGCAGAGCATAGAGAGCTGCAGCGAACGCGCGAAGTCAGCGAACTCAGAGCAGGCGCGCGCCGCAGCACCCCTCAGCGACGTGCACCCGGGGCGGCGTGCACCCGGGGCGGACCGCCCCCACCGCCCCATCCTTGTAGGCTCCCAATTGGCTAACGGGGCCAAAGCTCTGAAACGATGTAGCTGCAAACTAGATAAAGCATCAGCAATCTCATTGGATACACCAGGCACATGTCTAGCAGTTAACCATACATTCAATTGTAAACATTTTAGAACAATTAACCACAGCAGCTCTATCAAAAGCGGACAACGTGAATATTGCTTACTGATGGCCCAGACCACTGACATATTGTCCGAATAGAATGCAATCCTTCTATTCCTCAATCTCCTGTCCCATAAACACAACGCCACCCAAATCGGAAATAATTCCAACAGAGCAATATTCGCACACCATCCCATCTCTTTCCACCATGGAGGCCAAACCTCCGCACACCATGCCCCTCCAAAATAAATCCCAAATCCTATCTCACCTGAGGCATCCGTAAATAATTGCAAGTCCACGTTAGAAACTACCACCTCCTGCCATATACAAATGCCATTAAACTCTGCCAAAAAGTTTTTCCACAACTGCAAATCATCCAGGACTGCTCGTGTCAAACGCACCTTAAAATGCTTCCTTCACAGTCCCACTGACAACAAGGCTAAACGTCTCGAAAATACTCTTCCCATTGGAATCACTCTTGTAGCAAAATTAAAATGGCCCAACAAAGACTGAATCTCCTTCAGGGTCACCTTACTCTTAGTATACACCCGATCAATCTCCTCCCGTAATGCAATAATCTTTTTGCTGGGCAAACGTGACTCCATTCGCACAGAGTCCAACTCAATTCCCAAAAACACCAACTTAGAGACTGGTCCTTCACTTTTATCCGCTGCCAAAGGTACACCTATCTCCTCTGCCACCGTACTAAATGCTGACATCAAAGCCCCACACTGAGCCGAATTCTCTGGACCCACAAATAAAAAATCATCCAGATAATGAACTATAGTATCCAAACCACTAACCTGCTCCACTACCCAGTGTAAAAAGGTAGCAAATGCCTCAAAATAATTACAAGAAATCGAACACCCCATAGGCAAACATTTGTCAAAATAAAAATTGCCTGCAAATTTAAACCCCAGCAATCTAAATGCAGTCGGGTGCACTGGCAGTAAACAAAAAGCTGCCTCAATATCCGCTTTTCCCATCAAGGCTCCTTTTCCCATCCTCCTCAATAAATCCACCGCCTGCTCCAAACTTGCATAGTGCACAGAACACAATTCCAGATCAATAAAGGTATTAACCCCACTACCCTCCGGGTAAGACAAATTATGGATTAACCTGAAGGAACCTGGTTCTTTTTTTGGTATCACACCCAATGGGGATATCACCAAATTATGAATGGGTGGGTCAACAAAAGGTCCTGCAATTCTACCCAGACTCAACTCCTTCAACAATTTTTTCTTAACCACCTCTGCATGTTGAACCACTGATACTGAATTTTCACAATTATGAGCCAACAGTGGTCCTTCATAGGGTATCGGAAAACCTTCAGAAAACCCAACCCACAGCAAGTATGCATTCCCCACCCCCCCCCCCCCCCCCCCCCCCACACACACACACACACACACTCACGGATACCGTCGCAACCAGGCCTTTAATGCCAACAGGTTGATGGGAGAAGGGGCCTTGCCAGCCCAAACCGGGTCCACTCGGAATTTCTCCTCGACCCAACCTCCCCCTACCTGTGAATCCTCCCCTGGTACATTTAAACACCGGGTGAAGTCCCTGACAGATGGTGCAACAATGCTTAAATCTTCAGGCAGCCCGAGTACATCTTCCTGCATTAAATTGGAAACACATGTTACCGGGAACACTCCCTTTACTCCCAAATCCACTCGCCCCAATTCCTCCTCCTTCTGCGGAGGCAAAATTACCTGCTCGCAATACCCCCACTCCCCCGGCACTTCCCACTGAGCCACTACCGTACCCGGGAAATCCAGCAGAGGCTCCCATACGAAAGGGGGCATTAACTGCAGGTGTAAAATTTGCAATCCACAAATCCACATCTCTAACACCCCAATTCTCAGACTTGTCCCGCGCTAAACTCCGTCGAAACTGCTCATCATAGTTAACCCAACCCCAACCTCCATACATTCTATATGCTCGTAATATTAAATCGCAATATTTCCACAAACCCGGATACAACTCCGGCTTCCTAGCTCCCAGCATACTGGCAAATACATGAAAACTCATCAACCAATTCATAATCGTCTTCGCAACTCTCCCTTTCTTCTTTTTTCCTTCCTCTCACCCCCCATCCTTCCCCCCATTACCATCCCTATCCTGTGCCAGCATTGCAAATAAATCAATAAATTTACCCCTTAAAATTCGCTGCCACCATTTCACCGTGATATACAGTGGGGGAAATAAGTATTTGATCCCTTGCTGATTTTGTAAGTTTGCCCACTGACAAAGACATGAGCAGCCCATAATTGAAGGGTAGGTTATTGGTAACAGTGAGAGATAGCACATCACAAATTAAATCCGGAAAATCACATTGTGGAAAGTATATGAATTTATTTGCATTCTGCAGAGGGAAATAAGTATTTGATCCCCCACCAACCAGTAAGAGATCTGGCCCCTACAGACCAGGTAGATGCTCCAAATCAACTCGTTACCTGCATGACAGACAGCTGTCGGCAATGGTCACCTGTATGAAAGACACCTGTCCACAGACTCAGTGAATCAGTCAGACTCTAACCTCTACAAAATGGCCAAGAGCAAGGAGCTGTCTAAGGATGTCAGGGACAAGATCATACACCTGCACAAGGCTGGAATGGGCTACAAAACCATCAGTAAGACGCTGGGCAAGAAGGAGACAACTGTTGGTGCCATAGTAAGAAAATGGAAGAAGTACAAAATGACTGTCAATCGACAAAGATCTGGGGCTCCACGCAAAATCTCACCTCGTGGGGTATCCTTGATCATGAGGAAGGTTAGAAATCAGCCTACAACTACAAGGGGGGAACTTGTCAATGATCTCAAGGCAGCTGGGACCACTGTCACCACGAAAACCATTGGTAACACATTACGACATAACGGATTGCAATCCTGCAGTGCCCGCAAGGTCCCCCTGCTCCGGAAGGCACATGTGACGGCCCGTCTGAAGTTTGCCAGTGAACACCTGGATGATGCCGAGAGTGATTGGGAGAAGGTGCTGTGGTCAGATGAGACAAAAATTGAGCTCTTTGGCATGAACTCAACTCGCCGTGTTTGGAGGAAGAGAAATGCTGCCTATGACCCAAAGAACACCGTCCCCACTGTCAAGCATGGAGGCGGAAATGTTATGTTTTGGGGGTGTTTCTCTGCTAAGGGCACAGGACTACTTCACCGCATCAATGGGAGAATGGATGGGGCCATGTACCGTACAATTCTGAGTGACAACCTCCTTCCCTCCGCCAGGGCCTTAAAAATGGGTCGTGGCTGGGTCTTCCAGCACGACAATGACCCAAAACATACAGCCAAGGCAACAAAGGAGTGGCTCAGGAAGAAGCACATTAGGGTCATGGAGTGGCCTAGCCAGTCACCAGACCTTAATCCCATTGAAAACTTATGGAGGGAGCTGAAGCTGCGAGTTGCCAAGCGACAGCCCAGAACTCTTAATGATTTAGAGATGATCTGCAAAGAGGAGTGGACCAAAATTCCTCCTGACATGTGTGCAAACCTCATCATCAACTACAGAAGACGTATGACCGCTGTGCTTGCCAACAAGGGTTTTGCCACCAAGTATTAGGTCTTGTTTGCCAGAGGGATCAAATACTTATTTCCCTCTGCAGAATGCAAATAAATTCATATACTTTCCACAATGTGATTTTCCGGATTTAATTTGTGATGTGCTATCTCTCACTGTTACCAATAACCTACCCTTCAATTATGGGCTGCTCATGTCTTTGTCAGTGGGCAAACTTACAAAATCAGCAAGGGATCAAATACTTATTTCCCCCACTGTAACTATCCAACGGTGCAATATGACATAATGTATGACCCAGCCTGGAATCCACACCCACACCTGCAATCTGAGTATTCTCCACACCCGTCACCCCAATCCCCATGCCCACCTCCCCTTCATCCGAAGAAGAGGAAGACGACCCCGAAGAATCCCAAGAGTCCGATGATTCCCAAACCTGCAACGGGTCACCACTCACTCCCCTCTTCTGCCTTTTGTCCTGCCCCAATCTCTTTACCACATGACACAAATTCCACAAAAATTTTTTATTCTTTAACTTTTTCCTCAAACCCCCACCATGCACCCTTTGTGCACGACCACTCCTTTCCCGAATCCCCTCCCACAACTGCACCCTCTCCCTCCCCACCCCATACACAGCTGCACCTAATTCCTCAAACTCACCAGGGACTCTTCCCGTAGAATGCCCCTCTAGTGGATCTTCACCAGCTCCGACACCACCTGGACCATCATCTCGCATCCGCACACCACTGCTCCTTCCAGGGCCTGCAGGAGTGCCCACTGCCATCAAGGCAGCTCTCTCTTGTTCCATGCTCGCTCCCACTTGACATCCTGTTTCCGCCAACTGTCTATCACGGGCCCCAACTACACCTTCCACATCTCTCACCCAGTGGCGTAGCCAGACTGCCAATTTTGGATGGGCCTGAACCCAAAGTGGGTGGGCACAAAATTTTCTCTCTACCCCCCTCCCCCAGCAAAATTTAGTCACGCTAATCAGATGCATTTGTCACACAGGGTAAAGTGCTGCTTTTCAGTGCATCAGATTTCAGAACATTTATTTAATAGCCTAACACCCTTTTCAATGAGCTTTCAGAGGCCAAAACCTCCTGCCTCAGGTCAGTATAATGCTGTTACAGTATCCTCGCCTGACCTAAGGAAGGAAGTATTGGTCTCTGAAACTTCATTAACACAGGTACCATATTACTTTATCCTAAATTAAAAATAAAATTATTTTCTTTACCTTTCTTGTATGGCCATTTACTTTTTCTCATTGTGTCGCTCCCAGTCTCTAGATTCTGCTTTCCTTCGTTTTCGCTTAACTCTTCTGCCACGGTTTCCTGGCCATTTCTCATTTTTCTCTCTTTTTTCTTTGCTTTCTTCAATATTTTTCTGCCTCTCTCTCTCTCTGTCCTGATTTAATTCATTCTTACTATCCATTCTTTAATTTCCTTCATCTACTTATGGCTTTTCATCTTTTTCTCACCCTTGTTCTCCCCATGCCCCTTCCTCTTATTCTCCAGTCTTTCACTACTCTCCTTTTCCATCCAGCAGCTCTCTTCTTTCTCTCCCCATCCTTCCAGTCTCCCCTCTCTCTCCCCATCCTTCCAGTAGTCTCCCCTCTTTCTTTCTGCATCCTTCCATCCAGTGTCACCTCTTTCTCCCTATCCTTCCATCCAGCGTCTTCCCTCTTTCTCTCCCCATCCTTCCATCCATCTATCCTCTCTCCTGATCCTTCCATCTAATGTCTCTCTCCCTCTTTCTAACCAGTGTCTCTATATCACTCTACCCTTTTCTGTTCAGTGTCCCTTCTCTCTCCACATCCTTCCAGTCTCTCACCTTTCTCTCTGCATCCTTCCAGTCTCTCCCCTTTCTCTCCCCATCCTTCCATCCAGAGTCTCTCTCCCCATCCATCCGTTTTCCCTCTTTCTCTCCCCATCCTTCCATCTGTTTTCTATCTTTTCTCCCCATCCTTCCATGTTTTCCCTCTTTCTCCCCATCCTTCCATGTTTTCCCTCATTCTCTGCCATCCTTCCATCTGTTTTCCCTCTTTTCTCCCCATCCTTCCATGTTTTCCCTCTTTCTCCCCATCCTTCCATGTTTTCCCTCATTCTCTGCCATCCTTCCATCTGTTTTCCCTTTCTCCCCATCCTTCCATGTTTTCCCTCATTCTCCCCATCCTTCCATGTTTCCCTCTTTCTCCCCATCCTTCCATGTTTTCCCTCATTCTCTGCCATCCTTCCATCTGTTTTCCCTCTTTTCTCCCCATCCTTCCATGTTTTCCCTCTTTCTCCCCATCCTTCCATGTTTTCCCTCTTTTCTTCGACGAGGCCCGCCCTGCATGCCAGCGCCAGCTCCCATTGCCAGCCACTGCTGCTTTTCCTGTTGAGCAGCAGGGCCGGCGCTACAAAAAGAAGAAGCGCTAACAGCGCTAAGGACCGTAGGACGAGAAATGTTTAAAAAAAAAAGCGTGGCACCGGCAGGCACTGTCTCGGCAGTCTTGAGGCATTGGCTGCTGAGGCATTGGCTGCTGGCTCGCAGGCTCCTCCCGCAGACGGGAGGAGCCTGCGAGCCAGCAGCCAATGCCTCAAGGCTGCTGAGACAGTGCCTGCCGGTGCCGCGCTTTTTTTTTTTTTAACATTTCTCGTCCTTAGCGCCGTTAGCGCTTCTTCTTTTTGTAGCGCCGGCCCTGCTGCTCAACAGGAAAAGCAGCAGTGGCTGGCAATGGGTGCTGGGGCTGGCGCTGGGCGGGCCTGGGCTGAAATTGGGTGGGCCTGGGCCCAGCCAGGCCCACCCGTAGCTACGTCCCTGCTCTCACCATATGCATACCTGTGCCCTCAGAATCTACCCCTCTCATACAATTCTTTTTCTTCCCAGTCACTTTTTTCCCACCTTTCACCACTTTTTTGGGACCCATCTTCACAAACCCTTCCAAAATCACTCACCCCCGTCACGTTACCCCACACACCCTACCCACCTGCCCTTGCTTCACTTCCCCCCAATATTCAATTCCCAACTCTCACCTTCTATAGTTCTCCCCAGAAACCAATACCTTCCCCCTTTCGCTTGTCCCCACACAGACCCTCTTCTCCCTTCACAATTCACCCTTTGTGATAAACCCCCCCCCCCCCCGAGGTACCAACCCTGGCCTCCCCCACTCTCACTCTCTCTCCACCAACTAAACCACAACGACACTGCGACGCCAACTACTTGTCAGCCCTGTGTTCGCTACCCACACACACCCAAGCACACACCCTGTCCCCGCCCCTCACCAATTATCTCTCCAACGCCCGCGCTTCACAGCACCTCCACCTGAATACCCCTCCGTAATTCTTTTCCCCCATAGTCCTGTGCCTTCCACCCCACACCCACGCTAAACGCACTCACGCAGCCCTCCCAATGCACACTCCTCGTTACCCAACCCGTTCCGCTCCCACCATCTACCTCCCCGCTTCCATCACTCGTCGCACCGACAGCCACCCCTCCCTCTGCTCAACCTTACCGCCGACTCCCTGCCAATACCGCGCTCTCCCGCTTCTCTCCGCCAAAACCGGAAATGACCACACGCCTCCCACTCAGCCACCTGCAACGCTCCGGGGCTCTTCGCCGGTCCCCCCAGGTCAGAAAAAACAGCAACAACTCCCTTCTATCCACCCTCACCCACTCCTACCCATTCCCATAATGCCTTTTTGTGCCCAAAACTCTTCACCCTACCAAATCCTTTTTCCCTTCCAGCTAATCCCCAACCCTCTTCTTCAACCAATCCCTTTCCTTCCCTTCTGTTGCCATCCTGCCTACCCTCCTCTACCCTGCCCATCACTCCTCCCCCTCCCATCTCACTTCACAGCCTTTTTTCCCTTTTAAAACTTGACTGACTTTTGCCTTCAGTCAATGTTATTTCCCCACCACTTAGGCTGTGAGGATTCCTTTATCGGTAAAAAAAAAACGCCTAGCTGAAAAACGTCCATTTTTTTGAAAATACGGTCTGTCCCGCCTCTTCATGTACACATTTTTGGACATAGACGCCCATGGAGATAGGCGTACGCATTCGATTATGCCCCTCCACATTAACCAAAAAAAATAAAATTGTTTAAAAACCAATGTTACAAAAATTTTGTCTAAGATGAGCTTATAAAATAAAAATTATTGTGCCAAAAAACGGTTTATAATTAAAATTATGTGATTTGGAATATAAAATATTATCAATTTTGAATAAGAAATAGTTTGATTAAAAGGTGTTGCCTCTAATAGGTATACAGGTATGTGTATATTTTTATTTTATTATATTGTTAATAATAAAAATATATAATATAAATAAAAAATATATATTAATTTACTGAAATAAATTTTTTGTACTTCATTCACGTACAATACCAACAATTATGTTTTGTTAAAAATGAAAAGAAATAATGCTAAATGTATGCATGATAGTAAAACGCCAAAACTTTAAAAATACCAACAGTAGCATATTGCTTAAAGCAAATAGAAATATGCATGTCTAGTCATTCATGAAAAAATTATATATATATAAAACATAATATACTATTATACATCTAGAAATTAATAAACAAGATGTCTCCTCATAGTGAATTTAACATTATTTAAAAATACATAAATATACAGAAAAACAGACAGATGATTAAAAATGGGATGAAAAACAGGAATAAAAAGGCAAACGTCTTTGAAAAGGACTGTATTGGAAGACAGACATATCAACCTCTTGGTTAAGTCCAGCAGGAGCAACCGTATTCATTTCAAAGATAGCTCTTTGTTCTCTTTGTAACAGAAGCAGATCAGGATCACCACCACACCATGGCATCTTGACCACTTGGTAGATAAAAAATCTGAGATCAGACGAGGAATGTGAAGAATCCATGAAATGCTGAATGAGTGGGGCATTAAGATTGACCCGATTAATGTTGCTTCTATGTTCAATTATACGGGTCTTAATTTTTCTTTTTGTCTTCCCTACGTACAGCAATGAACACGGGCACATGATGACATAAATGACTCGTTCAGTATTACAATCCGTACTATTATTTAATCTGTAAATTTTTCCTGTCTGTGGATGTCTGAAAATAGTAATGTCCATTGACAATGGGCATACCGAACATCCACTACAGGGGTGATGTCCAATAATAAAACTGCTAAACTCTGATTGTGGAGTGATACAGCTTTCAGGCAGTGATGAAGGTGCAATAATTTCTTTAATGTTCCTTCCTCTAGTATTTGCAACAGTCACCTTTTTGTTTTGAAAACAGCTATGTTCTTCCAGAATGTGCCAATTTTTATTTATAATCTTCTGAAAGTCCCGTGAAAGATTCGAAAATTTTAAGGTGCAAACAATATCTGGATGTTCTTTCTGGACACGTGGTCTCAGAAGTTCCTCCCTATCTGATGCTCTTGCTTTGGTTTCTATCAAAAGTGATTTTTTTAATAATATACATATATCTATGATTTTTTTTTAAATATATATATATATAATATAAAATATAAAAATATATATATCTTATTTATTTATGTTTATGGTTTATTTGTAATTTGTTTAATGCAGACCCCTGACGCAGGTGCGGTAGCACCGAAACACGGCCCGTGTCGGGTCTCTCTTCAATCAAAGTCTATTATTAAAGGATATTTTAATGAAAGAACTGTGTTCCCTTTTGTTTTTAAAGGCCCTTTGTGCTATTTTTTTGCTTATTCAAATACATACATAAAAAGAAAATTGGCAGTTCCAGGCATTCCTGAAAATGTATCCTTTATTTTTTTAGCTTCATCGTTATCTGAAGAATGTGCACTTTAAGAACAGTCTGGGTGAAGAGATATATTTTGATGAGGACGGACGCCAAGCCACTGACTACAATATTATTAATCTGATCCATCTCCCCAATAGGACATCGAAACATGAAATTGTTGGAAGTTATAAACCTTCTGCTCCCCCTGGAGAGGATTTTACAATCAATGAAAAAATGATACTTTGGGATGCTTCATTTACCCAGGTTAGAGTGATAAAACATTATATAAGATGCTTAATAATACAAGAGGTATTGCATGCTGCTATACAGAGAAGAGTAGAAATTTGGCTTCATGATTGGATTTTGTACAATTCTAATGGGTCGATTTTCATAGTGATTTAACCAGGCAGGAGAGGCTTCTGGCCAGTTAAATCATTTGGTCCAAGAAAACAAGAAGGCAGATGATCCGCAAAATCCAATGTGGGTGAAACACAGTCTGTGTCGGGCGATTATTTTTCCAATAAAGTCTGATTAATACCACCTAGCATTCTGCTTTTTTGTTTGCTTCCAGTTAAATCATTTGTACAGGGGTATCTGCTGAAATTTAGCAGCTCTTAACTGGTTACTTCTGCTGAATATCAGCTCTAACCACCGGTCCACCCCCAGCAGGTGGCATTTCCAGCGCATGCTGAAATATTGGAAAAATATTTCTTCAGAGGGTTACTCAGGGGTAATCGGGCAGTGCCGAGCACTGCCCAGTTACTACCGGGTTAGCGCTGGAGCCCTTAATGCCACCTCAATTGGTTGCGGTAAGTGATCCCTCCAAAATGGCCATGCAGCAAGTGCAGGCAAGTGCAGGCTTTTTACCCCTGAAGTAAAAGTGGCCCTGGTGTGTTGCAAATACAGCCACTGCTGCTAGTGTAGGGCCCCCTTTTACCACCATTTAGTAAAAGGGCCCCTATCCAGCTTATTTTCGAGAGAAATCGCTGGCCATCTTCCGACACAAATCTAGAGATGGCCGGCCATCTCATGAACCCGGCCAAATCGGTATAATGGAAAGCCGTTTTGGACGGTTCCAACTGCTTTCTGTAGCAGAGCCGGTCAAAGTTAAAGGGGGCATTTTGGTAGCGTATGGAAGGCGGGACGGGGGCGTGGTTATGAGATGGCCGGCTTCAGCCGATAATGAAAGAAAGATGGCCGGCTCTGATGAGCACTTGGCCGGCTTCACTTGGTCCATTTATTTTTAGGACCAATCCTCAAAAAGTGCCCCAATTGACCAGATGACCACCGGAGGGAATCGGGAATCACCTCCCCTTACTCCCCCAGTGGTCACCAACCCCCTCCCACCCAAAAAAAATTGTTTTAACATTTTTTGCCAGCCTGTATGCCAGCCTGAAATGTCATACCCAGCTCCCTGACAGCAGTATGCAGGTCCCTGGAGCAGTTTATTGTGGGTGTAGTGCACTTCAGGCAGGTGGACCCAGGCCCATCCCCCCCTACCTGTTACACTTGTGGTGGTAAATGGGAGCCCTCCAAACCTCCCCCAAAACCCGCTGTACCCACATGTAGGTGCCTCCCTTCACCCCTTAGGGCTATGGTAGTGGTGTAGAGTTGTGCAGAGTGGGTTTTAGGGGGGATTTGGGGGGGCTCAGCACCCAAGGTAAGGGAGGTATGCACCTGGGAGCAATTTTTGAAGTCCACTGCAGTGCCCCCTAGGGTGCCTGGTTGGTATCCTGGCATGTGAAGGGGGCTAGTGCATTGCAAATGCTGGCTCCTCCCACGACCAAATGCCTTGGATTTAGCCGGGTTTTAGATGTCCGGCTTCTGTTTCCATTATCGGAGAAAACCGATGCTGGCCATCTTAAACCCAGCCATCTCTGATATTTGGGCGTCCCCAACCGTACTATTGAAACAAAAGATGGCCGGCCATCTTTTTCAAAAATACGGTCAGGGACAGCTCATTACGCCGTCGGCCATATAGATGGACAGCCATATATTTGGCCGGCGCTGTTCGATTATGCCCCTTTATATTAACTGGATAAATCAGACTGCATAAAACTCAGTCCTGTCTACAGGATGAAGCAAAAAAAAAGTAACCCCCCCCCCCCCCTACAGGCTTTTGTTGTTTCCTTATTTATTTATTTATTTATTTATTTATTTATTTATTGCATTTGTATCCCACATTTTCCCACCTCTTTGCAGGCTCAATGTGGCTTACAATACATCATGAATGGTGAAGATGTATAAGAAATAAACATTTAGTATTACATAGGATTTTGGGTAACATGATAATGATACAGCATGATATTAGTATAACAAGCAAATATTCAAGGCAGTGCTGGATATAAGTGAAGGAGTTCACAGTTGTTGGTGTTTGTGGTATGCCTTGTTAAAGAGATGGGTCTTCAATAGTTTGCGGAAGTCAGTTAGTTCATAGATCGATTTTAAGTTGCGCGGTAGCGCGTTCCAGAATTGTGTGCTCAAGTAGGAAAAGGTTGACGCGTGATTAGTTTGTATTTTAAACCTTTGCAGTTGGGGAAATGAAGATTGAGGAATGTGTGGGATGATTTTTTAGCATTCCTGAACGGTAATTCTATCAGGTCTATCATGTAGGCTGGTGCTTCTCCGTGAATGATTTTGTGGACTAGGGTACAGATTTTGAACATGATGCGTTCTTTGAGAGGGAGCCAGTGCAATTTTTCTTGTAGTGGTTTAGCACTCTCATATTTTGTTTTGCCGAATATGAGTCTAGCTGCCGTGTTCTCGGCTGTCTGAAGTTTCTTGATTATTTGTTCTTTGCAGCCAGCATAGAGTGCGTTGCAGTAGTCTAAATGACTGAGTACCATTGATTGTACCAGGTTACGGAAGACAGTCCTTGGGAAGAAAGGTCTTACTCTTTTTAATTTCCACATTGAGTGGAACATCTTCTTGGTTGTGTTTTTCGCGTGATTCTCAAGTGTTAGGTGTCGATCAATGGTGACTCCAAGAATTTTTAGGGTGTCCGAGATTGGAAGATTCAATTTAGGTGTGTTAATGGTGGTGAATTTGTTCGTGTTATGTTGTGAGATGAGTATTAGGCATTGGGTTTTTTCTGCATTGAGTTTCAGCTGAAATGCATCCGCCCATGAGTGCATGATCTGTAGACTTTGGTTGATGTCGTTAGAAATTTCCTTTAAGTCTTGTTTAAATGAGATGTAGATCGTTACATCATCTGCGTATATGTATGGGTTGAGGTTTTGATTTGATAGTAGTTTTGCCAGGGGTATCATCATTAAGTTGAATAAGGTCGGTGAGAGGGGTGATCCCTGTGGGACTCCACATTCAGGTATCCATGTGGGTGATGTAGTCGAATTGAGTGTCACTTGGTATGATTGTGTGGTTAGGAACCTCTTGAACCAATTGAGAATGTTGCCACCAATTCCAAAGTATTCGAGGATATGTAGTAATATTCCATGATCTACCATGTCAAAGGCGCTAGACATGTTTTAATTGTAGAAGTAGTATGTTCTTGCCATTTGCAATCGTTTGTTTGAAATTATTCATGAGAGTAACTAGTACTGTTTCGGTACTGTGGTTGGTCTGAAATCCTGATTGGGACTCGTGTAGTATTGAGAATTTGCTTAAGTAGTTTGTGAGTTGTTTGGTCACCATCCCTTCCGTTAGTTTGGTTAATAGGGGAATGGATGCTACTGGCCTATAGTTGGTTAGTTCATTAGCGCTTTTCTTTGCATCTTTGGGTATGGGGGTGAGTAGAATGTTTCCTTTCTCCTTCGGGAAAAGTCCACTTTGTAACATGTAGTTTAAGTGGTTCGTTAAGTCTGTTATAAATTGTTGAGGGATAGAAGTCATAAGGTTGTTTGGGCATATGTTTAATTTGCAGTGAGATTTGGCGTATCTTTTGAGCATTTGGGAGATGAGATCCTCCGATAGTAACTCGAAGTTGGTCCAGGTTCTGTCAGCTGGGTATACACCAGGGTCTGGATCTAGACAGTCAAGGAGTTCGCGTAGTCGATGGTACTGACAGGTATTTTAAGTCGTAGTTGTATGATTTTCTCATTGAAGTATCTCGCGATGTCGTCTGCTCCTGGTGTATCTTTGCTGTTGGTTGTGACTCGTGTGATATCTAATAGTTTATTCACGAGCTGGAAGAGTTTATGTGTGTCCTTGTAGTTTGGTCCAATTTCGATTTTGTAATATAATCTTTTAGTTTGTCTTATGGTATATTTATATTTCCTTTGCAGTTGTTTCCATGCATTAAGTGTGGGGTCATCTTTCTTTTTATTCCATGCTCGTTCTAGTCTTCTAACTTGTGTTTTAAGATTTTTCAGTTCTTCGTTGAACCATGGTGTTGAGTTCTTTCTGTGTGAGGTTCTGTTTTGCATTGGGGCAATATCGTCTAGTATTGATCTGCATCTATCGTCCCATTTTAGTAGGAATTGGTTTGTATCTGTCTTTATTGTCCATCCGTTGTGGTATATTTGTTGCCAGAATGTTACCGGGTCTATTTTTCCTCTTGTGGAGTAGGTTTTTCATTCTTGTTTGTTAGGTGCGTCTTTCGTTCGCCATTGGAGGGAGATGTATGCTTTATAGTGGTCTGACCACGGTGCGGGTGTCCATTTTGTATCCGTTAATATAATGTTGGAGTCAGGATCGAATTTATGTGAGATAATATCTAGTGTGTGTCCTTTAGTGTGAGTTGGTTGCGTGTTTGGTCCATGAATATCCCACAATTGTAGGAACTCTTTGCATTCTTGGACGTTTGTTGATGTAATATCTTCAAGGTGTAGGTTGATATCTCCTATTATGATAAGGTTTGAGGTTGAGACACACGTGTTCGAGATAAAGTCCATGAAGTGAGTTTGGGCATCTTGCCAGTTTCCTGGCGGTCTGTAGAGTAGGATTGCGTTGAGGTGTTCCTGCAGTTTTGGGTGATTGATTCTAACCGATGCGATTTCAAGTTGTGGAAGAATGGATTCAACTGTGGTTGTAATGATGAACTCGGATTTGTATATTATGGCTATTCCTCCTCCTCTTTTTCCATTTCTTGTCCAGTGGGTGATTTTGAGGGGAATAATCGAATGGCGCTGGCGAAATACATGGCCGGTGATGTATTTTGGTGGCGCCGCAAACAGCTGGCCAGACCCATATTTTCGAAAAAGATGGCCGGCCATCTTTTGTTTCGATAATACGGCTCCGGCCAGCCAAATGCCTTGAATTTGGCCAGGGTTTGAGATGGCCGGCTTCGTTTTTTTAGCAATAATGGAAAGTTATGTTGGCCAGCTCAAACCCCGGCCAAATTCAAGGCATTTGGCCGTGGGAGGAGCCAGCATTTTTAGTGCACTGGCCCCCCTGACATGCCAGGACACCAACCGGGCTCCCTAGGGGTCACTGCAGTGGACTTCAGAAAAGCTCCCACGTGCATAGCTCCCTTACTTTGGGAGCTGAGCTCCCCAACCGCCCCCCCCCCAAAAAAAAAATAAACCCACTACCCACAAATGTACTGGACACACTAAAACTGCTCCAGGGACCTGCATACAGCCTCTAGGACTTATTGCTGCTATATAACTTTGGCACACCAGTTCACACCTGAAGACTAATCCTTTCTTGAAATAACCACATTTACTCACAGTTAACTGCAGATCAGAGGTTGTGCCCCACTGGCAAAGAGTCCCCTGGTACTAAGATTAGCAGTAGGTCAGAGCTGGCACAATGGTATACAATGCCCTCTTTCAGCAACATTCAAGGTAAGAACTACGTTCTCTGACGTGGGTAACACAGGAAAGGGATCTAAAACTGTATTACAAAAATGGCCACTACCGCATGGACTACAATAGGAAACAAAACGGGGCACACTCTGACCCAGTAAGCAGGGGGAAAAGCAGAGCCTACCAACTACCAATACCTATACCCACCACAATGCATTGCTGATGTGACTCTGCAGTGCAAATAACAGAAAAGGTGCCACACTCACCCCAGAGACACATCACAAGCAGGCAAAGGCTGTCGGAGGACAGAACACATTCTGCTGTCGTGGAGGCTGGCATAGAGGCTGGCAAAAAAGTATTTGTAACCTGTTTTTTATGCTGGGAGGGGGTTGGTGACCACTGGGGGAGTACGGGGAGGTCATCCCTGATTCCTTCCGGTGGTCATGTGGTCAGTTCGGCCACCTTTTTGAAGCTTGGACCTGAAAAAAAAGGGACCAAGTAAAAGCGGCCAAATGCTCTTCATCGCCGGGGTTTTTTTCCATTATGGGCTAAAGCCGGCCATTTCGTAACCCCGCCCATGTCCGCCCATGCCCCGCCTTCGCATCACTGCCAACACGCCCCCTTGAACTTTCGCCGGCTCTGTGACAGGAAAGCGGCGATGGTGTCAAAATAGCGGCTTTCGATTATACCGATTTGGCCGCTTTTGCGAGATCACCGGCCATCTCCCGATTTGTGTCGGAAGATGGCCGGCAATCACTTTCAAAAATGAGCTGGTTTGTATCCTGGCGGGCATAACTCTAAGATTATGGGGTCTTTAAGGTTGTGGATCCAGGTTTCAGTGAAGAATAGGAGGTCAAGGTTGTCTGTAGTGATCCAGTCTGTTATGATCTCTGTTTTATTTACTACTGATCTGGTGTTTACGTATTTGAATTGAATGGTAAGGTTCAGATTGGGACGTAGATGTGCTGATTTTTATTAATTGCCCGCTTTCTTGGTATCTAGTTTTGTTGTGTTCTTTCTTCCCTTTCTGTTGGTTATTTCCGTATGAAGTTGTTTTTTCTTTAGTTGGTTGTTGTTTTTTTTGGTCTGGTGGGTTGTGAATGGGTTGTCTGTAGGGTCTGAGTACTGTGGGTAGTTTGTTATTTATGTTAGGCGAAGTCCATGCGTGATGGATTAGGAGGAGGAAGTGAATTATCAAGAGCAATTTGTTGATGTTCATGTTGGTTATGATTCATAATGTTTGGTTGTGCCTAAGGGTATTAGTGAATGGAAGTTTGTGTAAGCATTAGTCCTGTGTCAGCATTAGGCATTGTCAGTGTTAATCATTGAGAACATTAAGCAGTGGTTACATGTACTTTCATGCAGTGTCCGCACTAAGTGGTCTTAACAACATGCGATCACAACATTAGCAGTAACAACATCATGAGTATCGACATTAAGCTGTTACAGCATTAGGTAGTGTCATCAGCGGTCCTTATCAGCATTAAATATTTAAAGTCTGTAATCATTTAAGCATTTAGGGGAAGTTAAAAGGTATTTAAATTACAGTTTTAGATGTAGTACAATACTGTGAGATGCCAGTAAGTATTTGAATTTGAATAGTTACTGTCAACATCAAGCCGTGTAAACATTAAGCCGTGGTTACGTGCATTTTCATGCAGTATTCACATTAAGCAGACTTAACATCATGCAGTAACAGCATTAAACAGTAACTAGATTATGCAGTATCGGTATTAGGCTTTATCATCATTGAACATTGTCCACAGTGGTCGGTATCAACATTAAATATTTAAAATCTGTAAGCATTTAGTACTTAAAGGAAGTTAAGAGGTCTTTAAATTATAGTTCTAGATGTAGCGTAATACTGTGAGATGCCAATAAGTATATATTGTTACAGCCCCCTCTATTTCTGACCTGTTTCATTGGCATTGGCGACTCTCGGCTCTCCAGGCAACTGATCTCGTTTGCCGGGGCGCTCAGTCACTTATCTGGTGGAGGCTGGGGTCAGGGTCGGCGAATCCACGTGGGCTCAGAGATCTTCGTTTGGAATTTCAGTGTTAAATCGAACAGCTTTATTTCTTGCTACAATCTACATTTATGTGCCTAGTAGAATAAGGTTACCTTTAAACACTCTGAAGTTGCAGTCTTTTTAGCATAACCACCCAGGGATTCAAAACTGCTTGCACTGTAAAACTACCACTATTAAAAAAAAAAAGAACGGGGTACTGTTAATGGTATCATAGTGACATTCCCCTGATATTTAGCACTATTTGACTGGACAGGAATGATCCTGACCGATTAAATAGCACTTAGGGCCCTGTTTACTAAGCCTTGTTATAGGCACATTAACATTTTTAACACACGTTAACCATGTACACGCGTTAACTGTGTATGCGACTACAATATCCCTATAGGTGCCTACACGGTTAGCACTCGCGCTAATTGTAGGTGTGTTAAAAATGATAACGTGCCTTAGTAAACAGGGCCTTTAACCTGCTATCCGTGAATATTCAGCAAGGGATGGTCACCATCTCCCGCTTTACATTTGAGGTCAACATATAGCAGCAAACTGGCCATCACAGAATATTCAACGCATCACCGGCTGCCTCAGAGCGTAACGGTCGACGCCGGAATAACCTGTGTTTCTACTGTGGGGAAGCGGGACACTTGATTCAGGCGTGTCCTACTCGACCGGCGGGAAACTCCGAACCCAAGGCCCCGTGAGGGGGCTGGTCTTGGGTCACTCGGGGCCCCCTCCCGACGATTTGTTCACTATACCAGTGACCCTACAGTGGCAAGACCATTCGATCCAGACCCAGGCCCTGTTGGACTCAGGGGCTGGGGGAAACGTTATTAGTTTGGAACTGTTTGAACAATGGCGACTACCGGCGCAGGATTGCCACCCGGCTGTGCAGGTGACGTCCATTCAAGGAACAGTATTACCCAATCCCATCTCTTGACTCACTCCGCCGGTCGAGCTAAGAGTGGCCCAGCAGCACCGGGAGAAGATCCAATTCCTGATAATGCCTAAGTCCATTCACCCCCTGGTGTTGGACTTGCCATGGCTACGCCGCCATTCCCCCCTGATTGATTGGACGTCGGGGCACATACGGGGCAGGGGGAAGTATTGCTCGGAGCATTGTCTGACCCCAGTAGGGAACCCCTGCTCGGTGCTGGCAACCACCCCGGGAAGACTGCAGGCCTGCAAGGCGGCCCTACCTAAGGAATACCAGGCCTACGCCGATGTCTTTAACCCGGTAGAGGCGGACAAGTTGCTCCCACATCGGCATTTTGATTGTGCTATTAATCTACTGCCGGACCGGATGCCACCTCCCGAGAGGCTGTATACCCTCTCCCGGGGTGAATCAGCGGCCATGCGGGCCTATGTACAGGAAAACCTGGAGAAGGGATTCATCCGAGCATCGTCCTCCCCGGTGGGAGCAGGCTTCTTCTTTGTCAGCAAGAAAGACGGAACCCTCAGGCCCTGTATCGATTACCGGGCCCTGAACGCCATGCAAGAAAGACGGAACCCTCAGGCCCTGTATCGATTACCGGGCCCTGAACGCCATTACGGTTAAGGACCCGGTACCCGTTGCCCTTAATTCCAGAGCTATTTGACAGACTCCAGGGAGCCCAGGTATTCACGAAGCTGGACCTGAGAGGAGCATATAATCTTATACGGATTCAACAGGGCGATGAGTGGGAAAACCGCGTTCAATACTCACGAGGGGCATTTCGAGTACTTGTCATGCCCTTCGGATTATGCAATGCCCCGGCGGTTTCCAAAGTTATCAACCACGTGTTTCAGGATCTCCTCTACTCATTTGTCATTGTCTACCTAGACGACATCCTGGTATTTTCCCGGTCTCCACAGGAACATGTGGACCATGTAACCGAGGTCTTCAGGCGCCTAAGGCAACACCGACTATATGCCAAGTTAACAAGTGCGTATTTCACCAGTTAGTGGTGCCCTTCTTGGGCTATATCATTCCGGGCAGGGTTCCAAATGGACCTGGATAAAGTGAGAGCAATTCAGGACTGGCCGCAGCCGCAGAACTTAAAGGTCTACAAAGATTTTTTTGGGCTTTGCAAAACTATTACCGCCAGTTCATCGAGCACTACTCCCTGGTCACGGCTCCCTTGACAGCTCTCACCGGAAGGAGCGGATGTGCAGCACTGGCCAGACCCGGCGCGGAGGCGTTTGTTGCCCTAAAGAAGGCTTTCTTGTCGGCTCCCATCCTCCGAAGTCAGACCCTAGTAAACTTTCGTGGTGGAGGTGGACACCTCGGCCGTGGGGGCTGGGGCCATTCTCTCTCAGGTCACCTCCTCGGGAAAACGACTGCCGTGCTTTTTCTTCTCACGAAAGTTCTCCCCCGCCGAAGGAACTACACTGGGGGGATCGGGAGCTCCTGGCCCTCAAGCTGGCCCTGCAAGAATGGAGGTTACCCTGCTGGAGGGCGCCGAACACGTTTCACAGTAGTAACCGATCACAAGAACCGCTGTACTCCAAGGAGCCAAGAGGCTGAATCCACGACAGGCTCGGTGGTCCTTATTTTTTGCCAGATTCCAGTTTCGTCTGATATTCCGGCCCGCGGAAAAGAACATTCTTGCCGACGCCCTCTCCCAGGCGTTTGAGACCCCCGAGGAGCCTTGAGGCATCGCAGCCTATGTTGAACCCGGAGTGCCTGCCAGCAATGCCTACGACCCTGGTACCCTACCAGAACGCTGGTACTCACCAAGACCGGAGGAGAGCGATGCACGGGCCCACTCGTCAGCGTTGCGGGGCATTTTGGGTTCCATAAAACGGTGCACTTACTAGCGCAACCAGTATCACTGGCCACGGATGGCACAGGACGTGCTTCACTTTGTGTCTTCCATGCCTCGTTTGCGCCTGGACCAAGTCAACGGTTAGGGCGGCCGGGGGGGAACTCCAGCCCATGTCGGTGCCACAAGGCCCTTGGGAGGAATTTCCATGGACTTCATCACGACTTACCTCGCTCCGAGGGGCATACGGTCATCTGGGTGGTAGTGGACGGTTTTCCAGGATGGCCCACTTTATTCCTCTGAAGGGACTTCCCTCGGCAGCCACGCTGGCACTTGCTTCGTCCAGCACATCTTTCCGCCTGCACGGGCTCCCCGTACAGATCATCAGCGACCGGGGAACCCAATTCACCTCCCGGTTCTGGAAGGCGTTATGTGCCGCCTTAGGAGTCAAGGCCCAATTTCCTCGTCTGCCTACCATCCTCAGACAAATGGGATGGTGGAATGTATTAACCAGACCCTGAAGGGGTTCCTCCGAGCCTTCGTGAACAACCGCCAGGACAACTGGGTGTCACTTCCTTCCATGGGCAGAGTTCGGCCTACAACAATAGCCTACACTCGGCCTCCCAGCAGTCTCCGTTCTCTGTGGTGTTCGGCCGGCACCCCCCGGCTTCCTCCGGCTATCTCCTCGGAACCAGATATTCCTCAGGTACAGCGGGTCCTGAATAGTATGCAGGACACCTGGAAGACGGTCCGCGAGCAGCTGCGAAGGGCAGCTGCCAAATACAAACTATACGCGGACCGCCACACCGACGCCCTGTGCCTGTGTTTCAACCTGGGCAAAAGGTCTGGCTAAGCACCAAGCACCTACGGCTCTGGCTGCCGTCTCGACGGCTAGCACCCACGCTTCATCGGACCCTTTTCCATTCAGGAACGGATTTGGACCGTCACCTACGGCTTCGTCTGCCCCGGTCTCTGCGGGTACACAATGCATTCCACGTATCCCTCCTGAAACCGTTTCAGAGGTCCCGCTGGCATCCACGAGGGAGGCATCGGTGATTCCGGATTCCGAACCAGATCCAGAGTTTGAGGTTCAGGAGATTGTAGACTCCAAGTGGAAAAGAGGAAGGCTGTATTACCTCATATCTTGGAAACACTTTGGCCCAGAGGATAACTCATGGGAGCCGGACTCCAATGTACACGCTCCAGACCTAGTACAGGAATTTCATCTACGCTATCCACAGAAACCCGGACCCTGGGAAGGAAGGGGGTCTTCCAGGGGGGATACTGTCCCGTCTTCCGCCGGCACCAACACTCACCTGCTCGCCACTGGTACCAGTGGGCCATGGGGCCCGGGGCCGCCATGGATGGCCGGCCTTTGCCGCAGGTCCGCCGGCCAGTGGGGAGAGGCGGCCATTGCCTTCAGTCTGGCTACAGAGGATCGCCGGTTGTTCTCGCCTCGTTGCCGCCGATGGCCGGCTTTCCACTTCCGGAATGAAACCCCTGCAACATTGTGCCGGCGGAGGATAGCCGGCATCTCTTCCGGTTGCGGGAGCAAGCAGGGGAAGCGGTGACTAGCGTCACCTCGGATTGGTTACCTGAAGACTCAACTGCAGGAAGCACCAGCTGGGGCCCCACGCTAATGAGGAGGACTACTTAAGGAGCACCACTCCTCCTAGCCAGTGCTTCGGCTTCTCGTTCCCTGAGAGCTTCCGCATCGTTGGATGGAACTCTGTACCTTGCTACCGGATATTGCCTTGCCTTGACCATTGCCTGCTACTGATTCTTCTTGACCGCTGCCTGCCTTGAAAATTGCCTGCTACTGACTCTTCTTGACTGCTGCCTGCCTTGACCATTGCCTGCTACTGATTCTTCTTGACCGCTTGCCTGCCTTGACCATTGTCTGTTACTGACTCTTCTTGACCGCTGCCTGCCTTGACCTCTGCCACAGCTGTCCTCCACGCCGGCGTGCCAGTTCCCGGGACCTCGGACCAGTTGACTTCCAGGGATCCAGAGTTGCGCTGTCCGCGGGGCCTGTCCGCCCCTTGTTCCAGAAACCCTGTAGGCTGCCCCGCACCTGGAGGCTCCAACTTCCAGGGAACGCTGGCCTTCCAGGCGAAGAGTGGGGGTGGGTCGGCTGTCCTCTGGAGAAGGAGGGCTTCACTCTGCCGTCCTCCGGCCGGATCCAAGGGCTCACACCAGCAAAGCTGCTCATCCCTTGGCGGAGCAAGACAAAATGACACACTGATTACGATTTAGAACTAATTACTACTCTGACTTTTCAAACCAATATTTCCTTGGAACTCCATATGCTGCACAAGCTGGCATAAGTGAGATCAAATAAAAATGCTACCAACAATAATGAACAACAACATGGATACAGCAACTGATAGGTTTCTTTGCTCTGTTTTGGGTGTACCATCTTAACGGTAGCCCAGATTAGTAACTCTGCCATGTGTTTCTCTTCATCCTAAACACCTCCACAGAAATGTGTACTTTTAACGTAGTTTAATATTACTTCCTCTGAAAAATAGCTGACTGTAATTTAGCTGTTCTGGGGGTAAAAAACAAACCTCAAATTTGATGTCCAAAGAAAAGGTCTGAATTGGTCCATAAGTGGACAGGAAAGAAATCTGCATTTTATAAACTACAGTCCAGTGACATTTGAAGGTAGATATATATATATACTTTTTTTCAATCCTCAGACTCCTCCACAATCCAGATGCACTCAGAATTGTGCTCCTGGCTTCAGGAAATTACCCAGAGAAGGAAAGCCTGTCTGCTGCTATGACTGTATTCCCTGTCCAGCTGGACATATCTCCAATCAAACTGGTGAGTGATATACAACACATGAGAGGCTCATAGTGGCATGTTATTCAGCCCTGCTTCTTAAGGACATTATTTTATTCTATTCTGTTATCTTGGATTTATAAATTGCAGAAACCCAAGAGGTCCAAAGCTATATATATAGTAGTGTCATATTCCTAATCTGCAATAAAACAGCTACAAGCACTAACAGGGGAATTTTCGAAAGAGAAGGGCACCCATCTTCCGACACAAATCGGGAGATGGGTGTCCTTCTCTCAGAGTCACCCAAATCAGCATAATTGAAAGCCGATTTTGGGCGTCCCCAACTGCTTTCTGTCACGGGGATGACCAGAGTTCCCAGGGGCATGTCAGAGGCATAGCGAAGGTGGGACTGGGGCGTACCTAACAGATGGGCTTCCTCGAGCGATAATGGAAAAAAGAAGGGCGCCCCTCACAAACACTTGGCCAACTTTACTTATTCCTTTTTTTTATGACCAAGCCATAAAAATGTGCACTAAATGACCAAATGACCACCGGAGGGAATCGGGGATGACCTCCCCTGACTCCCCCAGTGGTCACTAACCACCTCCCACCCTGAAAAAAAACAGCATTTTTGTTTTTAGAGTATGGGTGAAGGATGTCCTTTGCTATGCCTCTGTCCCTGCAACGGCAGTTGAGGATGTCCAAAATGTTGATGTTTTTGTGAGAAGGATTTCCATGCTTTTGCAATGCCTCTGATACCCCCTTTGTTTATTTGGATTTTGGATCACAAGTAGCAACAGTGCGATTTGAACAAGCCACCTCTGGATTGCAAGACCAGTGCTCTAACCACTAGGCCACTCCTCCACACCCTTGAAATTTGGTCATCCTTGTGGGGGGGGCAGTTGAGGACATCCAAAATGTTTGAAGAAAGGATGTCCACGCCTTAGTTATGCCTCCGCTGACACACACACCTCCCCCCCCAGGGACCTGCATACTGCCCCCCCCCCCCCACCCACAGGGACTGCCAAATTTCAAGGGTGTGGAGGAGTGGTGGAATGGCCTAGTGGTTAGAGCACTGGTCTTGCAATCCAAAGGTGGGCAGTTCAAATCCCACTGTTGTTACTTGTGATTCAAAATCCAAATAAATAAAGGGGGTATCAGAGGCATAGCAATGGCATGGATGTCCCTCTCACAGAAACATCCATAATGCTGTCACAGGGACAGAGTCATAGCAAAGGATGTTTTTCACCTATACTCTTAAAAAAACATCCCTGACAAGACTTGGACTTTTTCACCTGGACTTGTGTTTTTCTAAGGTTGTAGATGGCTATTATACACGCAGCTTGTCTGCATGTATTAAGCTGTCTTGACATCACAGAGCACCCCCACATAATGCCTGGCTGCTCTGCACTGGCTTCCCCTCCTAGGAAGGAAATCATGTGCAAATGAGCTAACAGTGAGCAGCATCATTTGCATGCGATTTCCTTCATGCATGCCCATTCCTTTCCGAATCGCCAAGGGATCGGTAAGGGAAGGGCTTTTTCCATTCAGTTAGTGGGACCAGTGTGTTACAAATGCTGGGCTACTCCATGACCAAATGGCTTGGATTTGGGCGTTTTCTGAGATGGCTGTCCTTGGTTTCCATTATCGCCGAAAATCGAGGACGGACCATCTCTAAGGACAACCATCTCTAAGGTCGACCTAAATTGCTGATTTGGCGTCCCCGACTGTATTATCGAAGGAAAGATGGACACCCATCTTCTTTCGATAATTACGGGTTTCCCCGCCCCTTCACAGAGCCGTCCTGCGAGGACAGACCCAGGAAAACTTGGGCGCCCCGTTGATTATGCCCCTCCATGTAATATCACAATAACAGCAATTAAAATAAACTGAAGTCAAAATCACAAAATTTAGTTTCTTATGCCTTTATAAATATTGGGGATAGGACATTTCTTCCCGTCTCTTTGAACACTCAGGAGGGATGCAGAAAGTTCTTCGTTCCTTCACACAACTAACAGGGCAGTTGCTTAAGTGGCTACTGCTCCTATATGCTCATTAGCACTCCTAGACTTTTAGTATACTAGCATGAGCAGTAGCGCATAGCCAGTAAACTTTCATGGGTTATAAGGTCAGGCTTAGGCTTGAAGGGTCTCCCATTGCAACTATGGTCAAAGGCCAGGGAAATTTCAGGAAAGGCAAAGACACTATCCCAAGGGTGAATCAAGGTTTTATAGTCAGGGGAAGTTTCCTTCTACAACCAGTTCTTCCCACTATTCACTCCCCCCATTCTCCATCTTTATGAGAAGATGCCAGAATGTCCAGAAGGTCAGATCCAGATTATCCTTCTACCTCTGAGGTTGAACAGCAGATATTATCCTATTGGTTAAAGTAGTAAATGAGAATCTAGGCAGCACCCTCCCTGCCAGGCTGTAAGATCTAAATTACAGCATTCTATACATGGCGTCTAATTGCTTGGCAGTCCCTCACCCACCAGTAACCCTTCCCCGATCCACACCATAGAAATTAGGGCTCATTTATAGATAGGGAGTAAGTCAGTTTTACACATAACTACAAATTATTGCCTGTTAGCGCTTGTGTAAACCCCAATTATTGATACTTACTGATTATTAGATATGTATTGCTTGTTAAACACAGTTATTGATACAATTAAGGGCCAATGTGGTGAAAATTAGCCAATTACATTACATGCAGAACATGACCATTATTATAATGACTTGGGGAAAATCCTCTGCTTATTTCTGGGATATAGCACCAAAAAAAAAATGATCAGAGTGCTAAGGGAGAATCTAATGGTGGAGGTTTTTAAGGTAAAGTCTCATAAACTTGCACCAGTATACTTAAATTTCTTTCATGCTGCTTCCGTGTAATCATAGACTGTACCAACCATCCTACCATATACGCAGCTACCTAACATACCTATTATACATAACTTTTTTCTTTTTTAATCAGAGCATGCCCTGTAGCTTCCACATTGCATACTTAATGCACATGGCTTGAAAAACTTGTAACTTATCTGTATGCCAATAGATCAGCACTCCCCAACAGGAGCCTGTTTCGCCCCTTGGTTTTATCAAGGGGACTCTTCGTGCTGTCTCTATAAAACAAACAGACAATACATGAGCCCTAGTAAGCGTGTGCTCCCATTCATAGCTTGTAATAATATACATACTGTAAGTTCATGACTCACCAGGCTCTCAGAGTTACTTCGTCTACCATCTATCGACTATTACAAGATGGCGACGGCGTCTTTGTTATTCAACCCTGATCGGAAACAGCTGATCAGAGCCGATCGTGTTTCACATAAACCAGTTCCATTGGATACTATGTGTTCAGACCTCTTGGTTCCAACGTGTTTAGGTGATAGATCCAATAGGCTTCTCTTGTAATAGCTGTCTGTTATAATCACACCTCTCGGTGCTGGATTAATATGATCTATCACAACAACTTGTAGGTCCTCGATGTTGAATGCATACAATGCTGCACTAGAGGAGGTCCTGGTATTTGTGCTACGATAACTGGGAACGATGTTTATGCATGCGTTCATGCACTGAATCTACTGGTTTTACCCACGTACTTCTACCACAATGGGCATACAATACAGTAAATCACTCCACAGGTACGAACGGTAGTACAATGTTTTAAACCATATTTTTTACCATCATGTTCAAAGGATTGCATTTCTACTGTCATCTCACAAGTTTACAATTTCTCTTCAAACACTGGAAAATGCCCTGCAGATTCTCTCTGTCTGTCCTTATCTTGTTCACGTAATTCAGCCGGACTGAGCAATTCTTTTAAATTCATGCCCTCTGAAAGGCAGGCATATATCACAATGTGCAAACACGTTGTGAGTTCTAATATATTCCAATGTTGCCTGATTATCTTTGCAATAGCTTCCCCGCCCGATACTATCTCATGATACATGTCTATCCTCTGCTGGTCGGGATTTAGCTTGCAACAACAGCTCTCTGTTGTTATATTTTGCTCTTCGGTATGCTCGTCTTAAAGTTTTATCTGGATAATTTCGCAATTCATCTTGTTATAAACAATTCCGATGCCAGCCTTAAAATCGGCATCATCCAAGCATATCTGCGAAATCGGAGAACTGTGAAAACGGTAAGCTGCTCCCGCAATTTGCGGGGATGGCAACTCAATATTCCAGACTGTGTTTCTGTCTGTAGGCTTATTGTATACTGGTAGTGAATTTGTGTCCTTTAATTCAACCATAACATCCAAAAATGCACATGCGTCCTTGAACTGGGTGTATTTTAAATTGTATCTCCGAATGGCGTTGATTGAGCCACTTGTGAAAATCATCTAGTTCTTCTTCATCTCCTGTCCAAATTAGGAAAAAATATCATCTATGTATCTCCTCCACATAAAAATCTTAGACCGATACATAGAGTCGGGTAGCCATGTGATTCATAGGTAGCCATAAACAAGTTGCTAATGTAGGAGCAAAGTGGTGCCCATGGCTACTCCTGATTTTTGGAGAAAAAGTCTATCATGGAACTTTAAAAAATTGTTACATAATGCAAGCTTCATGAGTTTCACATAAACATCATAGGGACTTCGTGCAGTCTGGGTCTGGAATCTAATATCTTTTCCACCACCACTATTTCTTCCTGCGGAATCTTAGTGTAAAGAGATTTAATGGTCCAATGTTGCCAACAGAACAGTACTTGGAATTGATTGAATCTCTTGTAGCATGTTCAAAAAATGTGTGGTGTCTTAATGAACGAGGACATCTTGGTACGAATTCTCTTAAAACGTGTCTACATAAATAGAAATCGGCTCTAACAGAGAGCCCTTCGATGACATTATAGGTCTGCCAGGGGATGTATTGGATCTTTATGCACCTTAGGCAGTATGTAAAGTACTGGTATAATGGGTGTCTTGTGGTTTAAGTACTGGTGTTCTTTAGTAGTCACGAATCCTTGCTGGAGTCCTCTTTGCGTAATATCTTTGATCTTGATCTGCAAATCTGGAGTTGGGTCTACTTCCAACTCTTGATATGCTGTCTTATCTTCTAACTGAGACTCTACTTCCAATGTATGTGTTCTATCCAGAACTGTCACAGCACCCCCCTGTCTGCTCGCTTTATCACCACCTTTTGTTGTCACGTAATTCTTTCAAGGCTACCCGCTCATCTCTGTCAAATTATCTCTAAAGCCAGTGACTATGTAATTGATAGAATTTATGAACATCATGGAGTACGAGTTGTTTAAATGTACTTACTATAGGATCAATAAGAATGGGCGGGATCCATTGAGATTTATTATACACTCGAGATTGAGGTGCTGATTTGTTGTTCCCAAAATAGATACGCAATTGTAACTGGCGTATAAATTTCTCTAAATCTATTCTGAACTGGAATGCATCAAATCTGGATGTTGGAACAAAAGATAAACCTTTAGAAAGTAAAGTTGTCTCTGCCTCAGTTAGTGATGTACTTGATAGATTAATTACATTTGAAACTGTGATCGCGTTCTCGGACGCGATCTTGGCTGTCCAGCGTGTTTAGGTGATAGATCCAGTAGGTTTCTCTTCGATATGATACTTAATAAGTGTTCATTAGATCTTATTGCTGTTGATATAGAAATTCAAAGGCTGTATTACAACAGGAGAAAGAAATGCTAGACACGGAAGTGAATCGTTTAAAACAAAGTGTCTCTGAGCAAGTATTCACACAGAAGTATTCACAGTTAAAGGATACACTAGCACAATGTAGAGATCAGTTACGTAAATCCAAACTTAAGAAGATTGCCAGATATAAGAATGATTATCTTTATAAACGTGTATATCCTTGGATGAAATGTAATACAGCACAAGAGACTACGACAGAAGCTGCGGTAGTGCAGCATGTAGCACCTAAGAGCATAGCATTCAAAGCTTTCCAATTTGTGGATAGTTCCTCAGGAAGTAATGATACGGAGGATTTTTTGGACAACAGAAACAACGAGCGCCACGAAATTGAGGAATTGGACAGCACTACTGTTCTGCAAGGATGATCTTTAGTAGCAAGAAATATGAACATATGACACCTTTGCTTAGAGATCTTCATGGGGCTGATTGTTTCTGCAGGGTTAATTTAAGACAGTTGTTAATTTATAAGATCTTCTATGGTTCAAGTCCATCTGACCACATTACTCTGACCACATTACTCTGATTACTGTTCTTCTGTGGATCAATCTATTTGTAGTCATATACTCTAAATCTAGCTCTTCCTTCAGTGAACAAAATTCAATATAAACTGTTTTTTGATAATTCATTTAGCTCTTCCGCAGTTAAACTGTGGAACTCAATTCCTAGTCAACTCTGGGGATTTCAGATTACTATCAGTTTAGGAAGTCTTTAAAAACTTTTTCTATTCAAGAAACATTTGAAGTGTGAATGTTGCTGTGGTTGTAACGGATTACATGTTGTAACCCGCTTTGATTCTTTGAATGAAATTGGAAGTATAGAAAAACAAGAATAGAATAGAAAATTCTGATACTTGTAAATGTAAATGTCAGCCCAATCTATGGCCCATGCATGCTTGTCCCCTGCAAATAGAGCAATATTTAGCCTCTCTGTAATCTGATTGTTATACTTGAGAAGTTAAATATTCTGTCTCTCAGATATAGAGAACTGTATAAGATGCCCAGAGGACCAGTGGCCCAATGAAAAAAGAGATGTCTGCATCCCAAAAGTAATAATCTTCCTTTCCAATGAAGAATCTTGGGAATCGTTTGATGTTTATCAGCATTTTTCTTTTTCTATCACTGCTGTCATTTTGGGAATCTTCATTTATTACAGAGAAACTCCTATTGTGAGATCCAACAACCGGAACCTAAGCTACATTCTCTTAGTCTCCCTCTGCTCTGTTTTTCTGCTCATTGATATTCATAGGACATCCTGAGAAGGTACCTGCATTCTTCGACAAGACTGCCTTGGAATAACGTTCTCCATCTCTCTTCCTCTGTCCTGGCAAAACAATCACAGTGGTCATGGCTTTTCAGACCACTAAGCCTGGAAACAAGCTTCGGAAATGGCTGGGTTCCAGGTCTCATACTCTATAGTGCTTTCCTTTTCCCTTCTTCAATCCTCTTTTGCCTTGTCTGGTTGGGAACGCTCCACCATTCCACATCGTAACACACAAAAAGAAGATGGAACAATTCAATTGAATGTAATGTAGGATCAATAATTGCATTTTTACTGTGTTCTGGGTTACTGGGATTTCTGGCTGGTATCAGCTTCATTGTAGCTTCCTAGCAAGAAATCTACCTGACAGTTTCAATGAGGCCAAGTACATCACCTTCAGCATGCTGGTGTTTCTGCAGTGTCTGGGTGTCTTTCATCCCACCATACCTGAGCACCAGGGGCAAGTATATGTAGCAGTGGAGATATTTGCTATCCTGGCCTCCAGTGCTGAATAGTGGGGTGTATCTTTATCCCCAAGTGCTACATTATTCTGTTTTGGCCTGACAGGAACAACAGGAAGTATATAACAAAAAATAAATTGTCAAATTTCTCTGAATATTAAAGGAAAGCTAAAATAACAATAAAATCTTTCATTTCAACTCGTACATTGTTTGTCCAGTATTCAAACCCAGTTGTACATTCATCAGCTTCAAGAGAGATGATCAAGGGTAGGATGGGAAATTATCTCAATAGAGGCAATATTCAGTCACTATCTGAATAGATTATACTTTTAGTTTAAATGTATAGTTATGTCACGGTGACTACAATATCTGAAATATTCAGGACCTCAGCTTTTACATATAGCAGTTCTGATTATATAGATTAAATGAAATACTATTGTCAACATTTGGGCTGAATATCTCCTTACCTCTGAAGATCTGATATTAAGCACCAGATACACTAGGCAGCATCCAGGTGCCTCACTGTAGTCCCAAGTTATAGAATTTAGTTCAAACTTTATGTCAGTTCAGAAAAGAAGGCTTTCCTCAGCCATCATCTTTTACAACATAATTTCCAGGCAGACGGTTGGTGATACCAGAAAGCACCTCCCACAATAGGCAGCTTGTTCCTGAGGCCCTACGTCTATCAGAACTGTTGAACTCTCACTCTCACTGTGAGCCTGTATTCCCATCAGAACTGCTGAGCTCCCACTCTCACTGTAAGCCTGCACTTAATTTAGAACTGTTAAGCTCCCACTTTTACAGTAGTCTACACTCTTATTAGAGCTGCTGATCTCCAACCTTTATTGTAGCCTGCTCTTGGAGAAGGCTTTCCTCAGCCATCATCTTTCCCTGCATAATTTCAACCAGGCAGACAGTTGGTGATACCAGAAAGCACCTCCCACAATAGGCAGCTTGCTTCTGAGGCTCTGCTTCTATCAGAACTGTTGAACTCTCACTCTCACTGTGAGCCTGTATTCCCATCAGAACTGCTGAGCTCCCACTCTCACTGTAAGCCTGACTTATAGGTGTCCAGGACTTCACTCCTGAGCATCTGACTGTGAGTAACCTATATCCTAAATTGACACCAAAATGAATGTAATCAAAATACTTCTGGTAATCTACTCCCTTTCACTGATCCACCTAGCACTATCCATCCCACTCACAGAACATTACTTCATACCCACCCTACAAAATCACCAAAGACTGATCAAACATTCCACACTCCACCAAACTGACTCTCATCACACTAAAGGAAAACTATCTGAACATGGACATCACCAACAAAATGAGAGGAAAGACCACAACAAACACACATCACCCAAGGAACGACAACTAACAAAAATCCACATAACACCAAACCTAGATGCCCCATATCAAAACATCCAGGTAGGCTACATCAATGCTAGATCTGTAATCAACAAAACAACAACAATATCAGATTGGATCACCTCAGAAAACCTTGATCTCATCTTTATCAATGAAACATGGATTCACAACCAAAACGACCCCATAATCCTTGAACTGTGCCTGCCAGGTTACAAAATCACCCACCAAACCAGATCGGAAAAGAGAGGTGGAGGCATAGCACTAATATACCGAGAAAAATTCACCACCGAAACCATAGCTGCCTCCATAACACCTCAACTAGAAATTGCCTCATTTAAAATCCATATCAACTCCCTAACCGATCACCTGAATTGTGTATTATTCTACAGACCACCCGGCAACTGGAAGGAAAGTCAGCCCACCTTCATGGACTTCATATCAAACAACTGTGTAAACAACAACAACATACTGCTACTAGGCAACATTAACTTTCACCTAGAAGACCCCAACTCCACAAACGCACTTGAATGTAAAGACTTCCTACAGTCCTAGGATTTTAAATGGCTCCACATGCAAACTACCCATATCAAAGGACATACATTGGACCTCCTATCACATAAACTACCTACAGACAATAACCTATTAATAACAGACATCAAATGGACAGCAATACCTTGGACTGACCATTACAAACTGAACCTAACTCTAAACTGGCAGAAGAAGGGCTCAAACAGTACACCAGAACGTACTACTTACACTACAAGAGGGCAAATCGATCCACAAATATTCTGGCAACAAATATACGACAACGAATGGACAACACGCACTGATTCCATACTTTATCTCAATCACTGGGATGGCAGATGCAACAGCGTACTAAACAAAATAGCACCCTTAAAAACAAAAATATCAAAAAGACAAAACACTATACCTTGGCTGAATGATGAACTACAAAAACTCAAAACACAATCTAGAAAACTTGAACGAGTATGGAGAAAGATAAAAGATGAACATACACTCAACGCATGGAAACAAATACATAGAAAATACAAATACGCAATAAAACAAACCAAAAGGTCCTACAACAAAACCAAATTAGGACCAGACATAAAGATATGAAGAAACTATTCCAACTCGTAAATAAGTTACTAGACACCACCCCTACCACCACAACCAACACAGACATCCCACCGGCAGATAAACTTGCTAACTACTTTAACGAAAAAATAATAAAACTACGCAGCACACTTCCTCATCACAATACCGACATTGAAATTTTCTTCAATGATCTGGACCCATCCTCCGAAGGATACCCAACTGACTGCATTTGGACAACATTTAATCTCCTCAGTACTGAATCAGTTACACAAGCAACTCACAGGTTCGCCAAGACCCACTGCAAACTTGATACATGTCCCAGTCATCTACTCAAGTCTGCCCCAGACCGCTTCATAGCAGACCTTACATCCCATCTAAACTTCATGTTACAACAAGGTTTCTTCCCTGAGGAACATGGCAACATCCTACTCACCCCAATACCAAAAGACATCAAGAGAAGCACAAACGATATCACCAATTACTACCCAGTTGTGTCTATCCCATTAGTAGTAAAAATGATGGAGAGCTTCATGACTAAACAGCTTACGGAATACCTGGACAAGTTCTCAATACTACATAATTCACAATCAGGATTCCAATCCCACCATAGCACCGAAACTGTCCTAATCACCCTCCTGGCCAAATTCAAGCAGGAGATTGCCACAGGCAAAAGCATACTCCTCCTCCAGTTCGACATGTCGAAAGCATTTGACATGGTAAACCACAACATACTACTAAGAATACTAGGCCACTTCAGGATTGAAGGAAACGTACTTAACTGGATCAAAGGCTTTCTAACCACCAGAACTTATCAAATAAAATCAAAGAGGGGAATAATCGAATGTCGCCGGCGAAATAGGTCGCCGGCGATCTATTTTGGCGGCGGCGCAACAGCTGGCCGGAACCGTATTTTCAAAAAAGATGGCCGGCCATCTTTTTTTTTCGATAATACGGTGTAGGCCGGCGAAATGCCTTGGATTTCGCCGGGTTTGAGAGCGCCAGTTTTGTTTTTCCGCGATAATGGAAAAAACTGCCAGCGATCTCAAACCCGATGAAATCCAAGGCATTTGGCCGTGGGAGGAACCAGCATTTGTAGTGCAATGCAGTGAGGTAGCCAGAAGTCAATTTTTGGGTGGGCCAACAGGTTGGATGGGTGGGCACTAGACAGTGGTTTGCTGGTAAATGTTTAATAACAGGCTCTCTCCCCGGTCCACCTCTGCGCCCCCCCCCTCAAAATTGCAGAGCTGGCTATAGCCGGGGAGAGAGCCTGGGGGGGGGGGGGTGGTAATGCATTACTCTCTCCAGGAAAAAAAAATTAAATGATCCCAGGTTCCAATTTAATTCATGTTTAATGTGGGATAATATGCCATAAATAAGTAAATAAATAAATATAAACTTTTAATGTTGAGCACCTGATTCTCAAAGTGGACATATTCCAAACACTATAATGAAAATAAAATGATTTTTTTCTACCTTTGTTGTCTGGTGACTTTGTTTTTCTGATCATGCTGGCCCAGTATCTGATTCTGCTGCTATCTGTCCTCTTAACTCCGTTTCCAGGCCTTCCTTTCCATTTATTTCTTTACTTTCTGCCTTTCTTCTTCATTTCTTGCCCTACATGTGTAAGTAAAAGCTGGGTCTTCCGCAGACTTGACTGTCCAGTGGATCCAGCTTCTGCCTATTTTCTCCATCCATGAGCTGTTTTTCTCCTCTCTTCCTTTTCCCTCATATATTCTTCCTCTCTCTTCCCTCCCCTCCATCCATGTCAGCATTTCTTCTCTCTCCCTTTCCCTCCATCCATGTGCATCTCCTTCCTCTGTCTTCCCTACCCTCCATCCATGTCCAGAATTTCTTCTTTCTTTCCTCCATCCATGTGCATCTCCTTCCTGTCTTCCCTTCCTTCCCCTCCATCCATGTCCAACAATTCTCTCCCTGCCCTCCCCTCCATCCACCCATGTCCAGCAACCATCCTCTCTCCACTGCCCTTCCTTCCATCCATGTCCAGCAACTCTCTTCTAACCTCCCCTCCATCCACCTATGTCCAACAACTCTCCTCTCCCCTGCCCTCCCCTCTATCCACCCATGTCCAGCAACTCCCCTGCCCTCCATTCATCTATCCATCCATATCCAGCAATTCCCCTCTCTCCTCTGCCCCCCCTCCATCCATCCATATCCAGAAATTCTCCTCTCTCCCCTGCCCTCCCCTCCATGTCCAGCATTTTCTCCTCTCTCCCTGGTCCTTGTCCTCCCATCCATGTCCACCGATGCTCCTCTCTCCCCTTTGACCATCTCCCTCTCATTCCCTCTCCAGCACTCCCATTCCCCCTTCTGTCTCTTCCTTACCCAGTCTCCTAAATTCCTCCCCCATCTTTCACCCACTTCATTAGTCCCCCATTCCCCATACTCTGTACTTACCACCCCTTCCAGTCCCATCTATCTCCTGCTCCTTCCTTCTGCTCACCACCCCTCCCAGACCCATCCTTCCCTCAGCTCACTACCCCTCCCAGTCCCATCCTTCCCTCTGCTCACCACCCTCTGCTGAATAAAGAAGACAACGTGGATGCAGGCAGCACAGCAGATCACTGGTTTGCTTGCTGTGCTTTAAGTGAATGGCAACGGCTGCGCAGGGGAGTAGAAACAGAGATTATAAATCTATGGCTTCCTTCTGTAGTCGCAGCGGCGAAAAGGCGGGTGGCGGCAATAAAAGCATAAAGCAGCGAAGCTCTTCGATTCCGTCCTTCGCTTTCCGTTACCTGCCCTCTCAGCGTCCCGCCCGCCCGAAAGGAAATGACATCAAAGGAAGGTGGGACGCTGAGAGGGCAGGAAACGGAAAGCGAAGGACGGAATCGAAGAGCTTCGCTGCTTTATGCTTTTATTGCCGCCGCCTGCCAGTTCGCCGCTGCTGCCAGTCTGGCGAGATCAGCTGGGTGGGCGGGCCTGGGCCCACCCATAGCTACGCCCCTGGTGCAATGGTCCCCCTCACATGCCAGGACACCAACCGGGCACCCTAGGGGGCACTTCAAACATCTTTTATAAACAACCAAATTAGCTTCCAGGTGCATAGCACCCTTCCCTTGTGTGCTGAGTCCCCCAAATCCCCCCCCAAACCCACTGCCACAAGTGTGAACCATTACACCTAGCCCTAAGGGCTGAAGGGGGCACGTACATGTGGGTACAGTGGGTTTGTGGGGGTTTGGGAGGGCTCAACATTACCCACCACAAGTGGAACAGGTAGGGGGGGATGGCCTGGCTCTGCCTTTCTGCAGTCCACTGTAACCAACAAACACTGTTCCAGGGAGCTGCATACTGCTGTCAGGGTGCTGGTTATGACATTTGAGGCTGGCATACAGGCTGGCAAAAAGGTTTGTATTTTAATAATTTTAGTGTGGGAGGGGTTTGGCGACCACTGGGGGAGTAAGGGGAGGTCATCCCCCATTCCCTGCTGGTGGTCATCTGGTCAGTTGGGGCACCTTTTTGAGGCTTGGTCATGAAAATAAAAGGACCATTATCACGAAAGCCAGTCATCTGGTAGCCACGCCCAAGCCTGCCCATGTCCCGCCTTCGCTTCGCCGCCAACACGCCCTTTGAACTTTCGCTGGGAGGCGAAGGGAAAGCGGCGAAGCTATCACAAATGTAGCTTTCGATTATACGCTTTTCGCCACTTTTTGCGAAATCGCCGGCCAATATCCCGATTTGTGTCGGGAAATAGCCGTGCGATTACTTTCGATTATAAGCTGTAAAGTCAAACATATCACCACCGTGGAAAGCAGTCTGCAGAATACCTCAAGGATCCCATTATCACCAATACTCTTCAACATGATGATGATTCACTGGCACAGTCCTTATCCACCGATGCCTTAACCCATTCATTTACGCAGATGATGTTACAATACACATCCCCTTCAGACATTGATCTGACAGAAATAACCAACAAAATCAACGATAGTACTGAACATCATGGACTCCTGGGCAAACTCATTCCAACTGAAACTGAACACCGAAAAACACATTGCCTCATCCTCTCCTCTACATATAACAAATACAAACCACAACTATAAATACTCCATGTAAATACCCTCCCTACCTTGGACAGTTTGAAAATACTCGGTGTCACACTCGATCGCAACCTTACCCTCGACAGTCAAGTAGACTCTAAAACAAAGAAAATTTTCTATTCAATGTGGAAGCTCAAACGATTAAAACCTTTCTTCCCAAGAGCAACTTTTTGATACCTAATATAATCAATGGTCCTAAGCCATGCAGTTTATTGCAATGGAATCTACGTGGGCTGCAAAGAACAACTCATAAAAAAACTCCAGACTGCCCAAAATACAGCAGCCAGGCTGATATTCAGCAAACCACACTTTAAAAGTGCCAAACCACTCCGAGAAAAGTTGCATTGGCTCTAATCAAAGAATGGATCATCTTAAAAATCTGCACCTAAGTCCACAAAATCATATATGGCGTAGTCCCAGTACACATGTCAGACCTCATAGACTTACCAATAAGAAACAAAGTCAGATCATCAAGATCCTACCTAAACCTACACTACCCAACTTGCAAAGGACTGAAATACAAAACAACTTATGCAGCCGGCTTCTCTTACATAAGCGCACAACTATGGAATGGGCTCCCAAAAGCTGTAAAAACAATCCATGACCACTTGAACTTCAGGAAATCACTAAAAACCAACCTCTTCAAAAAGGCCTATCCCAACGACCCCACGTAACCCTCTTCACCTACCAACACAGCATGACTATGATCGCACAGGACAACACGCAATCTTCATCCATTTCAACCCTCCACTTATACCTCATACGATCACTATACAGCTTTGTATTTGTTATCCACCGACTGGGCAAACGCCTTTGACGGTACTATGTAAGCCACATTGAACCTGCAAATAGGTGGGAAAATGTGGAGTACAAATGCAATAAATAAATAAAAACATGGAGGAGACAAACATCTCACATTCTAACATGGAGCGAGGACAATAATACACAGAAATAAAGATCACAGCAAACCATTCCTGGACAGTTATCATCCAGGTACTCAGCAATCCATCTTTATGTCTTTTTCAAGTGGAATAGCTTGGTTCACTTTCTGGGTGACCTACAACTCCAATCTATGCACAATAGTAACAGATCCCCACCAGTACATAATAGTCATTGGAACTGTTGTATCAATATTCAACACAATTTTACTGGCCAAAAAATAGCTCCTGGTTGGTTATATTGCTTGTTTGGGGGCTAACCACTAATTTTTAGCGACAACTAGTTAATGCTACTGAAAATAACTGGGTAGCACTGAAATGAAAACCAGGTATTTTGGGAGTATTCTGGGGTGGAGTCAGCACTTTGCCAGTTAAGTACTGTTATTCAGCACTCAACCATCCTGGTTAGCTGCATAAAAACCAGTCCCATCTTTAGGCAGTAACCCTGAATATTGCACTTAACCTGCTATGTGCTGAATATTGCACTTAACCTGCTTTATGTTAGCCATCTCCACATATCCAGAAATTCAATGCTGAAGGCCTGACATGGTCTACATTGAATTTATGGATTTAACACTGGTGGCAGTCAGCAAAATGATGGTCATAGCTGTTTAATATCAGCCCTTGATATCTTACCAGATAGCTCAAATTCATCTCTATGCTATGGACATCATGATGTGAAACAAATATTTTTAGATCCACATGAAGAATGTCTACCATTGCAAGTGACCAGCTACTGTCTTGACAGTGAGTGGAGCATCACAGTTCAGTATCTGTTTTATATGTTGCCAGCTATCATACAAAACAGTTGAGCTGGTTGGCAAGTGAGATGATTTAGACTAATGTTCCATGTCCCTCTGAAAGTAATGCCAAAGAGAGGTTTACTAAAAGGATTGTTCCATTAAAAGATCTGAAAATATTCTATATGATGTACTCCTCCCCATATCAAAGTCTTTTCCCATGCTTTCCAGATCATGGTAGGACAGTCTACACAATATTCATCTCAGATGATTATATATATGTGATAAGACTTGGCCTGAGGGCTTTGATTTTGTTTACAAAAATGTGCTCAAGGATGACCACCTTTAACATCAGAGCAGACTGTATCATGGATCACATTAAAAATTGTCTCGACTAAATAAAAAACTTGTGTTGCTTCTAAAAGCAGATGCATCAAAGATTCACATGAAAAAGGTCATATGTTGGATCTGGGTATGAGCAAACTATCCCTCTTTGTTGACTTTTGTAACTGGGAACTAGTATTATGGTCGACCATTACAGTTGTACATTGAATTATTTTTAATCTAAATCAATTCAAACTCCTGTTTGTAAGACCGAAATGGATAGAAATAAAATAGACAAATTATTTGATTGGTCTTCAGTAATTCCATTTTTAGATTTGTCTGAAACTAGTTTGTAGTTTTATTTTTGACTTGAATTCTATGATCTAATTAGTTATCGATTTTATTGCTTCTAAATATGAAGTAAAAAGTTAGTTGGGTTTTCTGCAGAATTATTGGCACTGAAAAATATTGTTATTGTCTAGAACGTAAATAGAGAAAGCAAAAAATGTGATGAGTTAAATGGAAACAGTTATTAAAATAGTATAAATGTGGTTTAAATAAGGCCAAAAGAACATATTACTCAACCTCTGTAGGTACAGAAAAGCCGAAGCTTAGAAAGTTACTTGAACTGGTTCATTTTAATCTATTGTCTTCTTTCTCAACCAATGCTGTTCAGTCCTCTGATGAAGACTGTCAGCAGGCCTCCTCCTTCAGGCCTCCCAGCAAGTAGGTCCTCGGCTGACCCTGGAGGGGCCCTCCCCTGGACACTGCACTCCAAGAAGACACTTTCCAAAAGATATGCTTAAAGTCGCTTTTATTCCATCAGCAAGAACAAAACGTTTCCTTTTCCTGACACAGTCCTTGGTCATACTACATGCCAGCCCGCGTTCCCCCATGAGCCACAGTTCTCGGACACAGTTTAAGTCACTCACTGCCTTCCCAGCCTGGCAGAGTTTCTAGACACAGTTGAAATCACTCACTGTTCTCCCAGCATGGCAGGGTTCTTGGACACAGTTTAAATCACTCACTGTTTCCCAGCATTGCAGGGCTCTTGACACAGTTTAAATCACTCACTGTTTCCCCGCATGGCAGGGCTCTTGGACACAGTTTTAAATCACTCACTGTTTCCCCGCATGGCAAGGTCTTGGAACAGTTAAATCACTCACTGTTTCCCCATGGCAGGGTTTCTTGGATGCAGTTAAATCACTACACTGCCTCTCCAGCACGGCACGACTTCTAGACACAGCTGAAATCCATCAATGCTTTACAGCCTGTTACCTTTTTCCCCATTGAATGGAACAGCTGCTTAACTTTTCCTCAAAGCTTCCCGCAGCCTTGAAGAAGGTTTCTTATGAAGCCTTTTAACTTCTTCCCCTGTACCTGAGCAAGAGCAGCGATCTCCATGGGCTCACTTCCCCAGCCATCTCCGGTTTGGGTCTCCTCTCCAAACCCTTGCTCTGCCTGCCATTCCATGGGCTCCTCTCCCTTTATGGTCCCCAGCTGGTCCTCTCCCTCCTGATTATTCCTCCTCAGCCAATTCTCCTCCTCGTCCTCGGGATCCTGGGAATTGTAGTTCCCTTGCTGCTCCTTTGCTTGTCCCCAGGTCTTTGCAGGGGTTCTTGGGAACTGTAGTTCTCCTCCCTTCTCTTGCTCTTGGGAAATGTATGCCTCCATTGGGGCGTGGCTATCCCAGCCCCTAGGATCCTGAGACTATGTAGTTGGAATCCCAGGTATGAAACCTACCATCTTACTCCTCTCCCAGATCCTTCTGCCCTGACCCTCAGGGGTTCCTCACAGCGTTAGCTGTTACTTGAGTCCAAAGTGAAATTTATTCATTTCATAAGTGTTCCTATTTGTAGTTTGCCAAAACCTATATCAGATTTGGTGATGTGCTAGCAGACAGATGCTAGGTGTCTTTTGACCTGGCTTCTGCCTTTGCACATGTTTCCATAAATTAATAGACATTCTTGTTCTAATTGTCCTTTAGACAAACCACCTTCTTTTTATTGAACGATCTATCACTAGGTTAGTTTTTGTTAGCTTTTCAGTGCACTTTTTTGGGGGGCTGAAAATGGAAATGTGGCAAAATCAAAATTGGCACATGTCCATTTTGGGCCTGAGACCTTACCACCACCCATTGACTTAGTGGTAAAGTCTCACATGTTTACTAGGTGGTAATCATCAGCATGTGTACACTTCCAATTACTGACCGGTAAAAAATTAAATTACCACCCAGGCCACATGGTAGCCGGGTGGTAGTTCCAAATTGACATCGGTTGGGCGCGCATAGGCACCTATGTGACTTAATAAAAGGGCCCCTCAGTGACTTGCCCAAGGTCACAAGGAGCTGTAGTGGGAACTGAACCCAGGTTTCCAGAATCAAAGCCCACTGCCCTAGCCATTAGGCTACTTCTTCAATCCAGTTACTATACAAATCTCCACACATTTCTGCTAGATTGATGTTTGTCTGTTTGTTAATATAAGTTGAGCGTTAGTAAAAAAAAAAGACAGCAACAAGCTATATTTAATATTAAATACACAGAACTAGAGCAGGTTTCCCATGAGAGTAAACTCTAAGAGAACGACACTATAAAGCTCCTGTATCTTAGCAAGAAAATTGGATTCAAGTTCAGCTTAATGATCTCTGCCCTCAATAATTGATATCTATTTTACTGCTTATATACCTATTTCCAGTGAGAAAATGACTGGGGTTTTTTTTAATGTTAGTGATTTAAACTGCATTTGTGTGGGATCAGCAAGAACCCTATAACATCTCCCAAGCCGACGAATTAAGTACAGTCAGTTTTGAAGATGCAAGCTCATTCTCTTCTGCTTTTTTTCATGCTTTTTCATGGCCTTTGGAGGTTCGCTGAGTGTTTGTGTTCATTAGGGAAGGATTTGCTGACATCACCAGGATATCACAGGAATGGGGATATCATAATCGGAGGAATAGTAAATATGAACAGTTTGATTCTAATTGAACAGTTTAACTTCACATATTCCCCTAACTTGCTTGTTATTAAATTGTAAGTAAAATTGTTTAGCTTGTTCCTATTAGGGTTATGTTTTTCCAGCACACCTGTAAAAAAGGCCTTTTAAATTTTGCTGAGTCACACACAATACTGGTTACATGATTGGACGATTACAATCAGATAGAACAGGTAGTGTCAAATGTGAACAACTGAATAAAGAAGTAAAATAAGTAGTATTAATTTTTTACAAATCAATTAGTCTTAAGTCTCTAGGCGGGGCATTTTCGATATGACATCTAAGTCGGACTATTGTAGTTTTCCACTAAACATCCCAAATTTGAATAGGAAATATAGCCATTTTCAAAAAAGCAAAGTGTCTATCTTGTGCGGATAGTGCCAGGGTGTCCTAAGGTATTAGGATAGCAGGTGATACTGCCAATAGTTGGATAACAGTGCTGACCCCCTTATCTAGATACAATAGTAGGTGTCATGGATTTTTTTTCTTGACCTTCTCTGTCCAAAGGTCTATTGCTTAATAAGAATATTTTCTCCTTTTACCAAAAAATAACTTGTTTCCATGAGTAGTTTTCCAATATCATAATCCATGAAATGTCATCAACACTTGGCTACTGCTGTTTCTTGACCTGTTCAAGTTCTTCCCTAATGCATCCCTGATTTCCCTTTAACATTCACATATCTTATTACAGGAAAAGAATGACTTCATTTTCATGCAGTTAAAAGATATTGTATATTCAGAGTCTATTGAAACAGCTACATATTGTTAGATAGCCAGCTGGCCACATTTATTCACCTGCAGAATTTTGTCTATCAAGTGTAGGGTTGATTGATGGTATTTTGAGTCCCAAGAGCTCAGCAGTTCTCAGAATAACTGTGGAGGCTTACTGCTTGCTAATTAAGAACTACCAGTAGGTCCCATCCCCAGAAAGCACCATTTGCAGTGCTAGAAATATTTTAAAAATGTAATTTTTTTAGCGATGGTGCTTAAAGAGCCATGCGGCAAGTGGTTCACTTGCTGTACTGTCACTTCTTTTAAAAGAGACAGCCTTTTACCCTCTGCAGTACAAGGGGGCCTCAGCGTGCATCAAAAACAGCTGGATATTTGCTGGTTTGGAATTAGACGCTTCTATAATTGATATATCAGAGACAAGGACATTTCTTTCAAATTCTATAGATTGAGTGCTGAGAAGTTATGTATTTACACTTCAAAGGGATTCCTGAAGCAGGCCTCTGTGGCCGAAACACGATTTGTGTCGAGTCCATTATATATTTTGAATAAAGCTTCTGATGTGAACTCTTTGAGTCCGTTGGACGTTTTGTCTGCATCATCTTTAGTGTCACCGTCACTGTTTTTGCCTGCTTATATGGTCACGGGCAAATCATGCGCATTTCTAAAATCTATACACATTATTATAGAATATGCCCGCTCCTTGCATATTTTAGGCTTCTGGATTTACAGCAGGTTTTACTTGGCGTAATTGGCTGTGGCTAAATTTAGTCGTGTGGACCGTTGCTCAGAGTATTCTAAATAACTGCATCCAAATTTAGGCTTATTCTATAAACTATGCCTAAATTAAGTTGTATTTAATAGAATACTCTTAAGTGAATTTCATTTCAGTACCGAACGTTTAGGAGTGATATATTGAATCTAGTCCATGAGAGAGAATTCTATAAAGACCAGATCTCTTTTAGAATACTATCTAATAGTATTCAATACAATCAGAATGCCTATGACATGCCCCAGCCCCTCCTATGTCAATGCCCCTTTGTAGTTATGCACTAGAACACATTTTACTGAGTTATAGAATGACGGGACACCGCAAAAGCGGAGGACTGTGTGTCACTATGTGAGAGGAAACCAGCAGAAGGAGTAGTGGAGGTAGCACGGCTCCACCCCAAATGATAGAAGGACAAGAGATGTAGTAAACAATTCTTTATTCATCAAGACCCAACACAGCACTGTGTTTCTTCTGCAAAAAGCCTACATCAGTGGGTCTGTACACTACTCCTTCGGCTGGCCAAGTTGATATAGAATAGCACTGAGTGCACTGTGGGATCGAAGTGCCATTTCAGCCCCATTGTAGCACCGAATACTATCTTTTCTAGAGCTACTAAACATTCAGATAGAACGGAACTATATGAAATTCCGTAAAATTTCTTTGGTGGGTCATAATTATAATATTGATATTACAAAATGTTGGTATAATGTTCTTTATTGCTACTTATGCGTTTGTCTAATTAGCTGCTAACATTTAGCAAACTATAGAGAATTATCCCCATGGAGGGTCATTTTCGAAACCATATATGTGTATAAAGCAATAATTTGCATGCAGGAAACAGGCTTTTACAAAATTGTGTGCCAGACTTGTTCATAAAATTATGTACATTCAACCTGTACACATGTAATGCTGCATGGAGTGAGCAGAGGCTTTCCTGGGAATGGGGCTGGGGAGAAGGTTGCATTTATGTACAGGCTTTGAAAACACTAAGACAGTTCCAAATCTCCGTCTCTGCCTCAAGGCAGTTCAAGTTAAATGGGATACTCTATCCTATCTGAGACTAGTGATGTGCTGAGAGAGACATCACGCAACACAGTTTGGTCTGACCCTTTTTTGGAGGATAACTTCTGCAGTGGAGAATCTTACTAAGGACAATTCAAGACCACTGATTGTGGAGTGACATATGACTTTGGTTGGTGGACAGAAGAAATAGGTTTCAAATCATTTTTCAGTTAGAATTCATGTTTCTAGATCTTTTATTTGGCTGCTTATTGTACATAATCTGACACTGAATCTCATTACAGTTTTAATGCAGAAGAAATCTACAACTTCCTGGCCTTTGTTTCTGCAGTGGAGGAGATTAACAACAGCTCAGAGCTCTTACCCAACCTCACGCTGGGATTTCACATTTATGATTCTTACAGTCATTCACTCTTAATATTTAAGGCTGTCATGAATATATTTTCACAAATGGACATACCAGTCATTAATTATAACTGCAAAACATCTGGCACACTGGCAGCTATCATTGAAGGTCTTCCAGGAGAGAGATCAAGTCAAATATCCAATGTGCTCTCAATATACCACTTCCCACAAGTAAGGGGACATTTACATTTTACTTTATTTCCTATTCTATAATCCATTTTGACAGATCATCTTCATAAAACTGAATCCAAATTGCTATCCACAAACACATAAAAGTTATAAGCTGCTGAAATAAAAGGATGGCAATTAAAAGTTACATTTTCAATACCACATCTACCTGCAATGTGAAATGTGCATGCTAAACTTTCATAGATTATTAAATCAATTTTTGAACAGAAGAGGGCAATTTGAAAATAGTTTGGCAGCTACTAAAGTCTCAAATAGCCCCCAATATTCAGTATCAGTGACCCCTCCTGGCCCAGTACTGAATATCCAGGGCTACATCTGCTCATGGTAGTGTATAAAAACACTGACTGCCATGGGCTGAATATCGTCTGCAGTCAACTTTAGTGTGTGTAAGAAATGTGCTTGTAATCATTTTAGAGACACATGACAGGGAGAGCTCACAGTCAAGGTACATGCATCATATTTTCAATGCATTGTTTAAGTTGGCATTATCTCACTTAATCTACACCACAACACTATTACGTCAATTAAATGTCCATTCTCATTGATACATGAGTTTTAACCTGAGCTTCAGCTGATGATTCTTTTTACATGGGGATTCTTCACCATGATTCACCAGGACTCTTCATCGACTCCTTTAATGCGTTCACTTCCCAATAATTATAATAATAATTTCAATTTCAATATTAAATATTTTGTATTAAATGTTTAATTTCTCTTATGACTCGTTGCCAATTCTGCTGTATGCCAACATGGGTCACGTTTTGCAGTATACACTGCAACAGGGCAAAATCCTAAAACAAATCCCCAAATCAATGAGATTATTTCAGTCCAAATTTATCTTAAGATCATTTTTATTAAGTATGTTAACAGGAAAACCCAACAGAACTAGTACAACTGAGTGGAATGATTCCAAGAAAATCATACAACAGGTGATAACAAAAAAAAATAACATACTTAGCATATTTTTTGGTATTTTTTTCCTTCATTTGTTAGTCCCTCCACCTCCCCTCACTTCTCTCCTTGTTCCTCTGGATGCTGGTCAAGAACAGAAGAAAAAACCAAAATCCTGCTGCATGACTTGTATTCTGCCAGTGTCACTATGCTCATATTAGCCCTCTTCTCAAATCACTTCATTGGCTCCCTATCCATTTCCGCATACAGTTCAAACTCCTCTTATTGACTTACAAGTGCATTCACTCTGCTGCTCCTCAGTACCTTTCCACTCTTATTTCTCCCTACACTCCTCCCTGGGCACTCTGTTCCCTGAGTAAATCTCTCTTATCTGTACCCTTCTACTCCATTGCTAACTCCAGACTCCATTCCATTTATCTTCCTGCACCATATGCCTGGAAAAGACTTCCTGAGCTGGTATGTGAAGCTCCAGCTCTAGCTGTATTCAAATCTAAGCTAAAAGCCCACCTTTTTTTATGCTGCTTTTAACTCCTAACCCTTATTCACTTGTTCAGTACCCATGTTTCCCTGCCCTCCATCCACCCATGTCCAGCAGTGACCCTCCTCTCCCCTGCCCTCCATCCACCCATGTTGAGCGACCCTTCTCTCCCCCTGCCCTGCATGCACCCATACCCAGTGACCCTCCTTTCCCCTGCCCTCCATCCACCCATGTCCAGCAGTGACCCTCCTCTCCCCTGCCCTGCATGCACCCATACCCAGTGGCCCTCCTTTCCCCTGTCCTCCATCCACCCATGTCCAGCAGTGACCCTCCTCTCCCCTGCACTGCATGCACCCATACCCAGTGACCCTTCTCTCCCCTCCATCCACCCATGCCCAGCGACTCCCTTCTCTCCCCTGCCACCCCTCACGAGTTGTTCAGCGGCGACTTCTCCTCCCTCCCTCCGGATCCGCCACTCACCGACCTGTCCTTCGAATTCTTCGGGGCAGGCAATCTTGCCTGCCCGCTGCCAGCGCTGACTCTCCCCTGCCAGTTCGCGCTTCAAAATGGCTGCCGAGACTTACAAGGGCGGCCTCCAAGACTTCAGCAGAAGTCTCGCAAGGCCGCCTCTGGAAGTTTCGGCGGCCATTTTTAAAGCGCGAACCGGCAGCAGGGGAGAGTTAGTGCTGGCAGCGGGCAGGCAAGACTGCCTGCCCCGAAGAATTTGAAGGACAGGTCGGTGAGGGACGGATCCGGAGGGAGTGAGGAGGGAGGGAGGAGAGCTGGCTCGCAAGTCGGAAAAAAAGTTAAGAGCCGGCTCCAGCACACCTGATCCATCCTGCTGTGGCTGGGGAGGCGCCTATGGTCAAGTTCCATTCAAATCTAAGCTAAAAGACCACCTTTTTGATGCTGCTTTTAACTCCTAACCCTTGTTCACTTGTTCAGAACCCTTATTTTATCAACCTCGCTTTAATATTCCCTTATCTCTTGTTTGTCCTGTTTGTCTGTCCTAATTAGATTGTAAGCTCTGTCAAGCAGGGACTGTCTCTTCATGTTCAAATGTACAGCACTGCGTTTGTCTAGTAGCGCTATAGAAATGATAAGTAGTAGTAGTAGTAGTAGCTATTGGAAAACCCTGCGACTGCCCTCCATTAATAAGGCCATAGTTTGCGCATAAAGTGCCTTCATCTCACTCAAAAATCACCCATTAATCCCAACATGACCCAAAGTATGGAACAAAAAAGACAATGCCACACAATCAGAGGGATCTAAGCTAACTGAGTGCTGGGGTGTTAGTATGCTGACAATGCACCAATGCTAGCAGTGCCTTCCAGACATTGTGAAGTGCATGATGCCCAGCTGCAAATCTTGTTTGATCTCCCTCTTTCACAGTGGGTAAGTGCTCAGAAAGTTGGGAAGCCAAAATATCCACATTAAGGAGGGATATGGGTCTGTAGGAACCAGAATCATCATCATTCATACTTGGCTTGAGGAGAAGAGATATCAAGGTTACATTAGTATAATGGGGCAAGGCTCCTACTTCAGTCACTGCCAGATAGTGTTCCAGAAAAGGTGCCACTAATCCCACCCCCAGCATTTTATAAAATTCATTTGAAAAAACATCTGTTCATGGGTATATCCCGTTCTTTAACCTTGATATTCAATTTGAAGCTCTTTGGCCTGTAGGGGTGGTTTATATGTTGGACCGCCTCCTCTGACAGGCGGGGCATGCCTGATTAGCTAAAGTAATCCTCTACCTGTTCCAGGAACAATTCAATCTCTGCCTCCTAGAGGTCCTGGCTTGGCCACTGCTGTAAATGGGATACTGGGCTAGATGGACTACTGGTCTGACCCAGTATGGCTAGTCTTATGTTTTCAATTTAGAAGACTATCTATGTTACTCCCTCCCAACCCATAACTATCTGATCTACAATTCACTATTTAATATCAGTAGGAAGGAGCTATTCAAACTTGTTTTTGAATGGGCGACCTGTGCAGCCCCAACCTTAATTTAATTGGTCTAGAGGTTATGGTGACCCTTTATGTGTCTGCTTTATATACATCTAAAGCACAGATGCGATAGATACAGCGCGAAAGGGTTTAGAAGTCAGAGTACCACTCCAAAGGGGTTAATGAAGTTAACATCCATGGTTGTCATGAGGAATTATTTTATGTTCCAGGGCAAGTACTATTTAGAAACTGTCAGGCTAATGATGTTTGCATCACTTGCACCATCTGTAGTCACATTATATATGGCCAGTTTTGAGGAAGAGGTGATATATAATTCACAATGGTTTCAACATGTGATCTTTGGAAGGAGATTTCTGGATGATATATTCTTCTTATGGAAAGTTAGTGAAAAGCAATTGCAAGATTTTATTTGTCTTAATGGTCAAACTCAACATTTAAATACCTACTACACAATAGCAAACAATCAGATACTAAGTGAAATACTTTAAGAAAGAAGAGAGGAAAAGGCCACAGCAGTCTGTGGTTCAATTTCTTCATACAGGTAATATTACTTTCTTCGGCCAAAAAGCCTGTCCTCCATTTACAACTCACCTTAAATTATGACAAAGTCCAGTTAGATTTCTTGAATTTGTGAGTTAAGTGGTTGGCATGGAGATAAAGAGGAGCATAATCGAACGGAAACGCCTATCTCCATGGGCGTTTATCTCTGAGAAAGGGTCCGTGAAGGGGAGGGCCAAAGCGTATTTTCGAAAAAATGGACGTTTTTGAGCTGGGCATTTGTTTTTCTTAGCGATAATGGAAACTAAAAACGCCCAGCTCAAAAACGTCATAATCTGAGCCATTTGGTCGTGGGAGGGGCCAGGATTGGTAGTACACTGGCCCCCCTGATATGCCAGGACACCAACTGGGCACCTACATGTGGGTACAGTGGGTTTTGGAGGCCTCCCATTTACCAGCACAAGTGTTACAGATAGGGGGGGATGGGCCTGGGGCCACCTGGCTGAAGTGCACTGCGGTACCCACTAAAAGTGCTCCTGGGACCTGCATACACGCAGGCCTCTAGGACTTGTTGCTGCTGTATAACTTTGGCATACCAGTTTACACCTGAAGACTAATCTCTCCAAAAACGTCCTTTGTTGGAATAAGCATGTTTCCTCACAGTTAACTGCAGATCAGAGGTTGTGCCCCACTGGCAACGAGTCTCCCTGGTACTGAGATTAGCAGTAGGTCAGAGCTGGCAGAATGCTGTACAATGCCCTCTTTCAGCCACATTCAAGGTAAGAACTAAGTTATCTAACGTGGCTAACACATGGAAGGGATCTAAAACTGGCTTACAAAAATGGCCACTACCTCATGGACTACCGGAAACAAAACTGGACACACTCTGACCCAGTAGGCAGGAGGAAAAGCACCATGGGAGAAGAGCCTACCAACTACCAACATCGTGAGACTGTAACACAATCTAATGAAATCACGGAGCCCAATACCCTACACCCACCACAATGCAATGCTGATGTGACCCTGTAGTGCACCCGAGAGCCACATCTGACCCAGGGAAAGACTGTCACAGGATAGAGCACATTCTGCTGTCATGGAGGTGGGTACGGCATTTGAGGCTGGCATAGAGGCTGGAAAAAAAGGTTTTAAAGTGAGTTTTTTTGTGGGAGGGGTTTACTGACCACTGGGGAGTCCAGGGATGTCATCCCCGATTCCCTCCAGTGGTCATCTGGGCAGTTGGGGTACTTTTTTGGGACTTGTTCATGAAAAAAAGGGTCCAAAAAAAGTGACCCAAAATCACGGCAAAAACGCCTTTTTTTTCGATTATCAGCTGAAGACGCCCATCTCTCCTCAGCTGATAACCACGCCCCAGTCCCACCTTCACCAAGCCTCCAACACGCCCCCGTCAACTTTGTTCATTTCCGCGACGGAGTGCAGTTGGAAACGCCCTAAATCGGCTTTCGATTATACCGATTTGGGCGCCTTTGCGAGAAAAACGCCCATCTCCCGATTTGGGTCGAAATATAGGCGTTTTTCTCTTTCGAAAATAAGCAGGACATACTACATTAATTTGCAAAGAGATGGAAAAGAACACACTATTGTACTTTCAAAGTTTTCATTCTTATAGGTTGTTTGGTAGCTTACCTCAGCCAGTCCCTAAGAGTTGGAGGATCTGCTTCTCATCTGAGGATTTTGAAGTTCAAGCTGAAGAACTGTAGCATCACATTTTAAAGAGAGTTTACCCATGTACAGTAGTTCGTTATTCCTATTTATTGGCTTGTTTTGCCCACAGGATCTGCTATTTAGTTTTAAATCTGGAAATTCAGAAGACCATCATAGGGACGTTATTGCCCTGAGCTGTTCCAGTGCTAATTTTAGAGTGCAGTTAGGAACCACAAGGGGCTTCTTTTCTGATCATTGGGACCTTAGACTTATCTATTCAGCTGATAAGTTCAATCACTTTGCTTTCTTATTCTTGGAGAGTGATTGGCTCCCTATCTCTTATGACTCTGAAAATTGCCTATGTATTGATGTAATAGTCTACTTCCGTGTATACCATTACAAATGCTGCATTCTTAAGAACAGAAGTTACTTTCTATTTCTGCTCCATCAAGATCTCACCTAGACTGTATGAGGGAGAGAGCTTTTTTCTTCCATACTCGCATCTTTGGAATTTAATCCCACAAGATCATTGTTACTTAAGATTGATTTGAAGGCACATTATTTGCCTTTGCATTTGATTGCAAGTATCGCACTGTCCTTATTTGAATCTAGATATAGTGAAGAGTTGGGTTCCAGACACCTAGCTATTTCTTCATTTATTCTCTTGTCTTGCATTCTAATTATCCTTATGCATTGTAAACTGCTCTCGAATATGCATGTAGGTGGGATAGTAGTAAATAAACTAAAATAAAATAATAAACATGAACAACAACAACAACAACAAAGCAAATTAAAGATCCAGTACTTCTCTACACTGGTTTGATAAAGCAACCCTCCCTCAGGGCTCAGCATATCTCTACTTCCTCTTTTTGCCTTACTGTATGGAATAATGTTGTAAATGGGACCTGAATTGGCTACTGAGGAAACAGGGTGTTGGGTTTGATGCATCTTTTGTCTATCCTACTGACAGTTCTTATTTCAATATATGGGATTGGTTACTAACGTGCATTAAGGGAATAACACACATCATTTGCGTCTTAAGGCACATTAGATGGTAAAATTATGCATTAATTTAAAGTAATAATATTAATTTATTGTAACATGTTAGACAATGAGATTGATAGCATGCAAGTGAATGCAAAACACTTCATTTTATGCAAATTAAATAACACAGCTTGTGTTGAACTTTGGAACAAGTGTTATTCATAGGAAAATAATGTCAACATTATTTTTACCCTTCAGGAGCACTGAGTCATTATTATGTGGCCTAATGTTCCTAAATGCCTTCTTAAAAGAGCTGGTGCATATGAATAGATGTAATCTCCTCTTCTTCTCTTCCCCCCCCCCCCCCCTCACTACCCTAGAACAGACTTCCATTCCCCCAGTCACCCTCTACTCCCTCTACTCCCTCAGAGTAGACCATCACAAACCTGAAGTCACTTTACAGAACCCCTACCCTAAAGTCACCCCCCCAAACCTCTTTAGGAGCTACCATCTAGCATCAGGATTATTAGCAAGTCCCAGTTGTTCCTGCCCTGTAACTCTCTAGGTTCAAAATGGTAACCTGTTCACACCTTCAGTAGTCTTACAGTACTGCTGCTAGGATTGGGCTGCCATATAAGGAACTTCATATTTTGCTCTCAATTCGTAATTTAACCTCTAGAAATAGTACATCTTGAATCCAGAGTGTGATGGGGTAGAAGCAGTGGTGTGCTGGAGCCAGCTCGCACTGGCTCGCAAGATCTTGTGAGCCGGTTGTTCTGCCATGCTTACCCTGTTTACCTCACCTCCCACCACTGCCCTCGTTTGCCTGCACCCGCCTTGCGGCCTCCGTCGAAGTGGTCGCGTCTTTGAAAGCCCTGCCCATCTCTAGCCTTCCCTTCGTGAGTTTGTTCCCTCAGAGTCCCGCCTTCTGACATCATTTCCTCTTTCAGCGAGGGCAGGACTCTGAGGGAATGAACTAACGAACGGAGGGGTAGAGACGAGCAGGGCTTTCAATAACGAAGCCGCTTCGATGGAGGTAATAAAAGATTTAAACCACGCATGGCGCTGTGGCAGGAAGAAAAAGGGTGATGTTGGGGGGAGAAGAGGGTGGGCAGGTGGATATGAATGGGAGGGGAGGGCGGGGTGAAGGAGAATCGCTGGACATGGATGGGAGTGGGAAGGGAGGTGAGAGAGGAGAATCACTGTGTATGGATGGATGGAGGGAGGCATGGGAGAGAAGAGAATCGCTGGGTATGGATGGAGGGGGCAGGGGAGAGAAGAGAATCGCTGGGTATGGATGGATGGAGGGGGCAGGGGATAGGAGAGTTGCTGGACATGGGTGGATGGAGGGGAGGGCAGGGGAGCGGAGTGTTGCTGGATATAGGTGGATGGAGGGGATAGGAGATTTGCTGGACATGGGTGGATGGAGAGGAGAGCAGGGGAGAGAAGAGGTTTAGATTGTAGTCGAGCAGGGACTGTCTCTTCATGTTCAAGTGTACAGCACTGCGTATGTCAAGTAGCGCTATAGAAATGATAAGTAGTAGGGTTGCTGGACATGGGTGGATGGAGGACGTAATGGGGCAGTTCGGCAAACTGAAGAGTAGCAAATCTCCTGGACCGGATGGTATTCATCCTAGAGTACTGATAGAACTGAAAAATGAGCTTGCGGAGCTACTGCTAGTGATATGCAACTTATCCTTAAAATCGAGCGTGGTACCGGAAGATTGGAGGGTGGCCAATGTAACGCCCATTTTTTTAAAAGGCTCCAGGGGAGATCCGGGAAATTATAGACCGGTGAGTCTGACGTCGGTGCCGGGGAAAATGGTAGAGGCTATTATTAAAAACAAAATTACAGAGCACATCCGAGAACATGGATTACTGAGACCGAGTCAGCACGGCTTTTGTGTGGGGAAATCTTGCCTGACCAATTTACTTCAATTCTTTGAAGGAGTAAACAAACATGTGGACAAAGGGGAGCCGGTTGATATTGTGTATCTGGATTTTCAAAAGGCGTTTGACAAGGTACCTCATGAAAGGCTACAGAGGAAATTGGAGGGTCATGGGATAGGAGGAAATGTCCTATTGTGGATTAAAAACTGGTTGAAGGATAGGAAACAGAGAGTGGGGTTAAATGGGCAGTATTCACAATGGAGAAGGGTAGTTAGTGGGGTTCCTCAGGGGTCTGTGCCAGGACCGCTGCTTTTTAATATATTTATAAATGATTTAGAGATGGGAGTAACTAGTGAGGTAATTAAATTTGCTGATGACACAAAGTTATTCAAAGTCGTTAACTCGCAACAGGATTGTGAAAAATTACAAGAGGACCTTACGAGACTGGGAGACTGGGCGGCTAAATGGCAGATGACGTTTAATGTGAGCAAGTGCAAGGTGATGCATGTGGGAAAAAAGAACCCGAATTATAGCTACGTCATGCAAGGTTCCACATTAGGAGTTACGGACCAAGAAAAGGATCTGAGTGTCGTCATCGATAACACACTGAAACCTTCTGCTCAGTGTGCTGCTGCGGCTAGGAAAGCGAATAGAATGTTGGGTATTATTAGGAAAGGTGTGGAAAACAGGTGTGAGGATGTTATAATGCCATTGTATCGCTCCATGGTGTGACCGCACCTTGAGTATTGTGTTCAATTCTGGTCGCCGCATCTCAAGAAAGATATAGTAGAATTGGAAAAGGTGCAGCGAAGAGCGACTAAAATGATAGCGGGGATGGGACGACTTCCCTATGAAGAAAGATTAAGGAGGCTAGGGCTATTCAGCTTGGAGAAGAGACGGCTGAGGGGAGACATGATAGAGGTATATAAAATAATGAGTGGAGTGGAACAGGTGGATGTGAAGCGTCTGTTCACGCTTTCCAAAAATACTAGGACTAGGGGGCATACGATTAAACTACAGTGTAGTAAATTTAAAACAAATCGGAGAAACTTTTTCTTCACTCAACGTGTAATTAAACTCTGGAATTCATTGCCGGAGAATGTGGTGAAGGCGGTTAGCTTAGCAGAGTTTAAAAAGGGGTTGGACGGTTTCCTAAAGGACAAGTCCATAAACCACTACTAAACGGACTTGGAAAAATCCAAAATTCCAGGAATAACATGTATAGAATGTTTGTACATTTGGGAAGCTTGCCAGGTGCCCTTGGCCTGGATTGGCCGCTGTCGTGGACAAGATGCTGGGCTCGATGGACCCTTGGTCTTTTCCCAGTATGGCATTACTTATGTACTTATGATGGAGGGGAGGGCAGGGGAGAGAAGAGGGTTGCTGGACATGGGTGGATGGAGGGGAGGGCAGGGGAGAGAAGAGGGTTGCTGGATATGGATGGAGGGGAGGGAAGGGAAAACAGTAAGGAGATGCACATGGAAGGAGGGAAGAGAGAAGAAATTCTGGACATGGATGGAGGGTAGGGAAGAGAGAGGAAGGAGAAGAGATGAGGGAAAAGGAAGAGAGGTGAAAAACTGCACATGGATGGAGAAAATAGGCAGAAGCTGGATCCACTGGACAGTCAAGCCTGCGGAGGACCCAGCTTTTACTTACGGATATTGGGCAAGAAATATAGAAGAAAGGAGGAAAGTAAAGAAATAAATGGAAAGGAAGCCCTGGAAACGGAGTTAAGAGGACAGATAGTAGCAGAATCAGATACTGGGCCAGCATGATCAGAAAAACAAGGTCACCAGACAACAAAGTTAGAAAACATCATTTTATTTTCTTTATAGTGTTTGGAATATGTCCACTTTGAGAATCAGGTGCTCAACGTTAAAAGTTTATATTTATTTATTTACTTATTTATTGCATTTTATCCCACATTAAACATGAATTAGATTGGAACATGGGATCATTTCATTTTTTTTCCTGGAGAGAGTAATGCATTGAACCCCCCCCCCCCCCTACACACACACACACAGGCTCTCTCCCCGGCTATAGCCAGCTCTGCAATTTGGGGGGGGGGGCGCAGAGGTGGATGAGGGGCGCATAGGTGGACAGGGGTGCGCAGAGGTGGACTGGGGAGAGAGCCTGCTGTTAAACATTTACCAGCATACCACTGAGTAAAAGCAACTGGGATCACTATGTCCCCAGCTGCAAGACAGCAGGGAACCCCCAGGTAGGTCTAGTGAATCTGTGGGGAGTTGAGATGTTGGCAGTGACATCAGGGGAATGACGGGTCTGAGAATGTAATTTAGGGGGCTATTGGTTCTGGGAGGTAGGGTTGACTGAAGGGGCTGGTAATCTGTTTAGCAGAGAAGGTGGCTTCAGAGGGTTGAGAGTCTGTTCTGGAGACGGGGGGGGGGGGGGGGGACACCCTTTTAATGTGCACTGGCCCCTATAAGATGATGCCCAGAAGCATTGGACTGCATATTAGTAGCCCAATGCTCAATGGCAGACAAATAATACAGGTTGTGAGACTGTCCATGATTACAAGTTGTGTTATTGACTCCTGCAGTAAATTAAACTGTGATAATAAGATATTTTACCACAGCTTAGTTGATATCTCCTTCAATCTCTGGAAGACAAAGATAATTCTGAATTAATTACATTTCTTGACAGATCACCTATACTTCTCAGAATCCTTTCATGAGTGATGGTATTAAGTTTCCGTATTTATATCAGGCTATGCCCAGCATTCTTAACATTTGTACTGGGATTGTGAAGTTACTGAAACATTTCAAGTGGACCTGGGTTGGTATCATTGCACCTGATGATGACAGCAGCCAAGGTTTGTCCAGATCCTGAAAGAAGGGATTGAGCAGAATGGAGCCTGCATTGAATTCATAGAATTAATCAGTCACATCAATGATTTGTCAAAAGAGAGATTTGACAAAATTAATGAGACTATTCATAAATCATCAACTAATGTGATCATTGCTCACTTTAATACTCAGATTACACTGAGTTTGTTTTGGACGTTACGTATTTTCAATATACCTGGTATGATCTTTATCACCATGACTGATACTGATATTTTTTACTTAGCCTATCATGTGGAAAATATTTACATGAATAACACCTTGCTATTCACAGGAATAAAGAAAACTATTCCAAGTTTTTTTAAATTTATACGTGAGGTAAATCCTATTATGTTTCCTTATAATATTGAAGTTAAATATTGGTGGCTTGGACTGTGTGGCAACCAGTGCCCCCAAACCATCAAAAGATCCTGCAGTAGAAATGAAGAACCTTCCTTCATGTTCCACTGTGACAATACCCACTTTGCCAACAGTTATGACATTTACAATGCTGTCTATGCCCTGGCACATGCACTGAAAGACATGCTTTTCTCTGGCTCTGGGAACACCACCACGTGGAATGGAGACCGACAGAGATTATCAGATTATTTACCATGGAAGGTAACATCATTTTCTAAAGGAATGCTATATTCAGAAAACAGAATTGGTAACAATTTGTGAAGGGTGAGGTTCAAATGTTTCTGTATTGTCCATTTATTTAAAAAATTTATTTTTACTGTATGTGTTGTCTAGAGTGTTGCATTCATTTCAAAAACTCTTCTTCAGATTATAAATGGAATCAAATATGTGACAGCCAAACCAAAGAAGTGAGGTACACTCAAGGAGGATATCAAAGTGTAAAAGTCTTTAATTCATAAAAGCTATAAAACCAACCCAACAAGGCCGTGTTTCAGCACAAAGGCCTGCCTCAGGGGTCAAGTAAATCTTTTGTGCTGCGATTGGTTTGAGAGTGGTGTGGGCAGTAGGTTGAAAAGTGTTTTTTTTTTTTCATATTTCTGTTATAAGTGGGCGTGAACGCTATGGGGAGTTGGTTGGTAGTCGGAGGGCGGTTAAGATTGTTAAATTGCATGCGGATTGTGAGAAATTGCAGGAGGTCCTTTTGGACTGGAATATTGGGCATCCAAACATCAGATACAAATCGATGTGGGCAATTGCAAAATGATGCATTTAGGGAAGAATAAATGAAATTATGGCTAAATGATATTAGGGTCCGCATTAGGAGTCACTACCCAGAAAAGAATCTAGGGGCCCTGTTTGCGAAGCCATGCTAGAGGAACGCTAGTGTTTTTAGTGCATGCTAAACATTACCACGCGCTAACCGTGTTCATACCCATAATGTTCCTATGGGTGTCTACATGGTTAACGCTTGCTAATTTTTAACAGAAAACACTAGCACACCTTAGTAAACAGGGCCCTTGGTGTCAGTTGATTTGTAATGTGTGTCAAAGTGAGTGAGCATCAAACTGATTGACAGATTAGAAATGTTCTTATTCAAATACATACATAAAAAAAAAATTGGCAGTTCCAGGCATTCCTGAAAATGTATCCTTTATTTTTTTAGCTTCATCATTATCTGAAGAATGTGCACTTTAAGAACAGTCTGGGTGAAGAGATATATTTTGATGAGAACGGACGCCAAGCCACTGACTACAATATTATTAATCTGATCCATCTCCCCAATAGGACATCGAAACATGAAATTGTTGGAAGTTATAAACCTTCTGCTCCCCCTGGAGAGGATTTTACAATCAATGAAAAAATGATACTTTGGGATGCTTCATTTACCCAGGTTAGAGTGATAAAACATTATATAAGATGCTTAATAATACAAGAGGTATTGCATGCTGTTATACAGAGAAGAGTAGAAATTTGGCTTCATGATTGGATTTTGTACAATTCTAATGGGTCGATTTTCATAGTGATTTAACCAGGCAGGAGAGGCTTCTGGCCAATTAAATCATTTGTACAGGGCTATCTGCTAAAATTTAGCAGCTCTTAACTGGTTACTTCTGCTGAATATCAGCTCTAACCACCGGTCCACCCCCAGCAGGTGGCATTTCCAACGCAGGCTGAAATATTGGAAAAATATTTCCTCAGAGGGTTACTCAGGGGTAATCGGGCAGCGCCGAGCACTGCCCAGTTACTACCGGATTAGCGCTGGAGCCCTTAATCCCACCTCAATGGCCATGCGACAAGTGCAGACTTTTTACCCCCTGAAGTAAAAGGGGCCCTGGTGTGTTTCAAATACAGCCACCGCTGCTAGCGTAGGGCCCCCTTTTATCACCATTTAGTAAAAAGGGCCCCTATCCAGCTTATTTTCGAGAGAGATCGCTGGCCATCTTCCGACACAAATCTGGAGATGGCCGGCCATCTCATGAACCCGGCCAAATCGGTATAATGGAAAACCGATTTTGGCTGGCTCCAACTGCTTTTTGTCGCAGAGCAGGTCAAAGTTAAAGGGGGCGTTTCGGAAGGGTATGGAAGGCAGCACAGGGGCGTGGTTATGAGATGGCCGGCTTCGGCCGATAATGATAAAAAGATGGCCGGCTCTGACGAGCATTTGGACGGCTTCACTTGGTCCATTTATTTTTAGGACCAAGCCTCAAAAAAGTGCCCCAATTGACCAGATGACCACCGGAGGGAATCGGGAATCACCTCCCCTTACTCCCCCAGTGGTCACCAACCCCCTCCCACCCAAAAAAAAAAAAAATTTTAACATTTTTTTACCAGCCTCTATGCCAGCCTGAAATGTCATACCCAGCTCCCTGACAGCAGTATGCAGGTCCCTGGAGCAGTTTATTGTGGGTGCAGTGCACTTCAGGCAGGTGGGCCCAGGCCCATCCCCCACTACCTTACACTTGTAGTGGTAAATGGGAGCCCTCCAAACCTCCCCCCAAACCCACTGTACCCACATGTAGGTGCCCCCCTTCACCTCTTAGGGCTATGGTAGTGGTGTCAAGTTGTGCAGAGTGGATTTTGGGGGGGATTTGGGGGGCTTAGCATCCAAGGTAAGGGAGGTATGCACCTGGGAGCAATTTTTGAAGTCCACTGCAATGCCCCCCAGAGTGCCTGGTTGGTGTCCTGGCATGTGAGGGGGGCTAGTGCATTACAAATACTGGCTCCTCCCACGACCAAATGTCTTAGATTTGGCCGGGTTTGAGATGTCCGGCTTCTGTTTCCATTGTCGGCGCAAACCGATGCCGGCCATCTGAAACCCGGCCATCTCTGATATTTGGGTGTCCCCAACCGTATTATTGAAACAAAAGATGGCCAGCCATCTTTTTCGATAATACGGTCGGGGACAGCTCATTACACCGTCGGCCATATAGATGAACAGCCATCTATTTGGCCGGCGCCGTTCGGTTATGCCCCTCTATGTTAACTGGATAAATCAGACTGCATAAAATTCAGTCCTGTCTACAGGATGAAGCAAAAACAAGTAACCCCCCTCCCCCCACCCCTTGTTTCCTTATCAACCGTTTGGAATTTCAGTGTTAAATCGAACAGCGTTATTTCTTGCTCCCATCTACATTTATGTGCCTAGTAGAATAAGGTGACCTTTAAACACTCTGAAGTTACAGACTTTTTAGCATAACCACCCAGGGGTTCAAAACTGTTTGCACTGTAAAACTACCACTATTTGAAAAAAAGAAACGGGGTACTGTTAATGGTATCATAGTTACATTCCCCTGATATTTAGCGCTATTTAACCGGACAGGAATGACTCCTGGCCGATTTAAATAGCACTTAACCATCTATCTCTGATATTCAGCAGGGGATGAGCACCATTTCCCGCTTTATATTTCAGGTCAGCATATAGCAGCTAACAGACTATCAGCGAATATTCAACGCATCACTGGATAAGTTTGGCGATCAAATCAGGTCACCTGAACAGCAGGTTATCTTTGTCTGGTTTAAACTGAACTGCAATCTTACAAAAAAGGGGAAGAAAAAACAATTCAGTCGGAGTATATAAACAACATTACACCACACTAAACTCCAACTTATATATGCAAATTTCTCTTTATTATAAATACTTATGCCTTATACCAGCTATTAACTTTAAACATTAAACCACTCATTCATCACCTTTCAACCACCACTCACCCTATATACCAGGGGCGTAGCTAGACAGCAGGTTTTGGGTGGGCCTAGACAAGAAGTGGGTGGGCACCAAGTGTTCTACCCTCTCCCCCACCAACTTAAAAATATATCTCAGCTGGCAGAAAAACACTACTCTCCACCTTGGCAGCCTGCAGCAGGCATGTGCCGAAAACTGAGCATGTACAGGTGCCAGCTTAGGAAGCTCAGACAGCTGAAGTGGAGAGCAATGTTTTCAGCACCATCAGGGGGAGGTCTTCAACTGGCAGAGCTTGGGATCCCCACCAGCTACCACTAAATGGGTGCTGCTGTTAGGTGGGCCTGAGTCCTAAGTGCCCACCCAGGCCCACCTGTGGCTATGCCACTGCTATATACTAGTTGTCTAAAATGTCTTTAGAAGTTTAAATATCAAACCATTATACATGAAAAAAATCCTGCTTCATCATACATGAAAAAAATCCTGCTTCATCACATTCATGAGGCAGACAGTTCATAGAACTCAATGATGTCCACTGCTGTAATATGCTGTAAAACCGTCATAACGACATCCACTGTGTGACCTTTTGTTAGTCAATTTTCAGCAGCTGATTACGTCGCTCCTCCTTGGCATGTAGGAACTATTGCACACAGAAATTGTCAGCACTGCTGTTTCCGATAGTTTCCACTCGAGATTCAGTTCTCGAACCAGTACCTAAGTATATGGACATGTTGATGAAACCCTTAGTAAAAAAGGCGGAATCCTATGTACGGGACTCTATGCACTTTATCCAGCTGCTTGAGGATATGGAGCCACAGAGAGGAGAAGATTTTTTTATGGTGGGGTTGGATGTCGCCGCTCTCTATACTAATGTCCCCCAGTACAAGGCAATACAATTGGCATGTTACCATTTTGCTGAGATGCATGTGCCCATTCCCAAAATTGAGGTCTTAAAAAAGTTGATGACATTTGTGATCTGTCATAATTATTTTGAATTTAACGATCGGTTTCATGTGCAGACACAAGTTGTTGCCATGGGGGCAACTGTAGCGCCCTCATTGGCTTGTCTGTACATGACCCAATTTGAGAATGAGCACGTGTATACATCTGTTTGGTATAAACATGTAGTCATGTGGCTGAAATACATTGACATAATATAACAAAGAGAGGGAACTAAGTACAAAACCAAACCAAGCAAAAAAACAGCACAAAGGGTCTTTAAAAACAAAAGGGAACACAGTTTTTTCATATAAAAAACTTTTAATGGTGAACTTTGCTTGAAGAAAGACCCGACACGGGCCGTGTTTCGGTGCCGCCGCACCTGCATCAGGGGTCTCCAAATGAAGTATAATACAGAGCTCACACACAACAATAGCATAGGGGGCCTCAGCATACGGCAAATCTGTGTGCTGATGACACCACCGGGGTCCTTATACTGCAGCTTGGTAAAAGGACTCCTAAATCTGCTATAAGCATTTAATGCAGTCCATTGGTTTTCTTTTATTTTGTTCTTGTGATGACTTATACTATGCCAAAACTGAAAACTATAATGTCTTCTATCTGGTCTGTAATAAAAGGAGCTCATTATGAACATTACCCTAAATGTTGTTTTGTGGCTGAGGAATTGTGATATTGCATAAATAAGTGTGCGTTTCTCTTCCTAGTCATGCATCCAAAGAATATATAAGAAATCCAGTTAATCTTTTCACTTATTAGTGGAACAAAACCACAGAGGCATGGTATGGTTGCATTTTCAATATGGTAATACTAGGGCCCAGCTAAAGAACAGATTATTTTGAGTTGCATCAAAATTGCTTTCCTTTTGCCATCACCATCTAGCAGTGCCTTAAAAGGTGGAGGACAAAGGATTTTATTTAAACATTTATATCCCACATTATCCCAGGAAACTTGGGTTCAGTGTAGCTTACATTTGAAAATATAGTGAGACAGAATAATAGAGTTCAGTAACATCATGGGAACGAGTTGATGGATATGTCTGAAACATAGATGGATAATTTATAGTGCTCATCTTGAAGCTTAATTTCCAGAATATTTTGGTTTGAGCGGATTGAAATAGCTAGGGGTTCCAGGGCTAGATTAAATAACAGGGGGAGAGGGGACAACCCTGCTTAGGGCCTCTATATAATGTGAATTTTGGAGAAGCAATGCTGTTGGTAAAAATAAAGGCTTGAGGAGACTCATAAAGTAATTTAATCATATTGAGAAAATTTTCACCAAAGCCAAACCATTGGAGAGTTTTGAAGTGAAAGGGACATTCGATTCTGTGGAAGGCCTTTTCTGCATCTAAGGAAAGGGCTGTTAATGGAGAGTCAACGTCATGTGTGTGAGCTAGTATATTCCAAAGTAGTCTAGAGTTATCACTGGGTATTCTACCAAGTATGAAACCATTTTGATCACGATAAATAAGTGAGAATATCACAGATTTTAGGCAATTTGCAAGGATTTTGGCATAGATCTTGTTGTCCATATTAATAAGAGATATTGGTCAGTAATTTGAGACATTAGAAGGGTCTCTGCCTGGTTTGGGGATGACAACAATTTAAGATTCTAGGAAAGAACCCTTATCACCAGAGTGAAGAAGGAGATGGTCAAATAAAATAAATAATTTGGAACTAAGAATATCTGCTAAAGTTGCATAAATTTCTATGGGTAAGCCATCATTACCTGGGGCTTTATTATGGGGAATCTCTTTAATAGCCTTGATGATTTCATCTATGGAAATATTTTTATCTAGAATAGCTTTTTGAGATTGTGATAATAAAGATTGACTCAAATTTTTCATAAAGTTGTCAAAGGAGGACTCGGAGAAGAGTTTCTGAAGTATAAAGTTGGTAAATTTTGGAGAATTGTAGAGCTATTTGAGAGTATGTATATTGAGGACTTTCTAAGGAATCAATTATGTGAGATACGCGGGCATGACTTTGTTTTGCTTTAAGGAACTGTGCTAGCAAATGTCCTGATTTATTATTTTCCGCATCATATATTTCTGAATATTTATGGAGGAAAGGGCCTCTTGACTGAGAATGGTGTTCAAGTTATATCTATTTAAAAGAAAATTTTTATATATGTTATGATCTTTGGTTTCTGGTTATTGTTTTTCAAGAGATTTAGTTTCATTTTCCAATAGATCTAACTTTTTTTATATATACTCCCACAGAGTAATTTATTATAACTCCTCTGATAGTGGCCTTTTAGGCATCCCACCATATATTAACAGGAGAATTGTGTAGAGGATTATTGGTAAAATAATCTTCAGTGGATTTTTCAACAGAGATATAAAAGAGTCCTCCTTTAAGAGGGAAGTGTTGAGTCTCCAAGCTAAAGATTTTTTAGTGGAGGAGATATTTGAGAAGTATAATGAGATAGTGGAATGGTCAGATATATTCCTACTGTGAATTTGGGAATTAGCTACACTAGGTATGAGAATTTTGGAGATCAGAAAACAGTTGATTCTTGAGTAACTCATGTGAGGTGGGGAGAAGAAGGTGAAGTCTTTTTCTGTGGGATTAAACAGTCTCCATGGGTCTACAAGACCCAGTGAAGAAATGAGTGAATGTAAGGCAGAAAAAGCTTTGGATTGGTAATAGGGTCAATTGGAGAGCCTGTCAAGAAGAGGGTCAAGAATTTGGTTAAAGTCCCCACCTACAATTATAGGGTTAGGAAGAGAGCTGTTGATTTCTGAAGCTAGTAGATGAAAAAAATCAGGAAAGTCTTTGTTGGGTACATATATATTTAAGAGAGTAACTGGTGTATTATTTATCAAGATGTCCACTTTAACCCATCTGCCTTCCACATCACAAGATTGTTTAATAATATTAATTGAAAGGGATTTCTTGTGTAAGATGGCCACTCCGTTTTTTTTTTTTTTGTGCACTGCAGGAGAGTGTGCCGTGAGTGAGAAGCTTTTGTCTTGGAGGCGTTTAGAGTCTGAATCTGATAGATGCATTTGCTGAATAAAAGCCAAGTCAGAGTTCAAATTGTGTAAATATATTAGAAGTTTCTTCCACCTTTGATGACCCGCCCTGTAAGGCGTACAAAACCCCAACCTTGGCTGACTTCTAATATCCGCTACCTACGTTCCTCTACCCGCTCCGCCGAACGCCTCTGGCGGAAATCTCGGGCCCTTGCTGATTTCTTACACTTTAAGTTCATGCTGACCTCCTTCCAATCTGCTCTTTTACGTGCCAAACAGGATTATTATATCCAACTGACCAACTCTCTTGGCTCTAATCCTCGACTTCTCTTCACCACATTGAACTCTCTCCTCAAGGTGCCCTCTCCCCCAACTCCCCGTTCATTATCTCCTCAGACCCTTGCTGAATTCTTTCACGACAAGGTTCAAAAGATAAACCTTGAATTCTCCACCTCACCACCTCTCCCTCCACTAGTCCGTTCCCCTCTCTCTCCTTCCCCTCATTCCTTTTCCTCCTTTCCTGAAGTTACTATAGAGGAAACTACACTTCTCCTTTCTTCCTCAAAATGTACCACCTGTTCCTCTGATCCCATTCCCACCCACCTTCTTAATGTCATCTCACCTGCTCTTATTCCTTTTATCTGTCACATTCTCAACCTCTCACTTTCCACTGCAACTGTCCCTACTGCCTTTAAACATGCTGTGGTCACATCTCTCCTTAAGAAGCCTTCACTCGACCCTACTTGTCCCTCTAATTACCGACCCATCTCCCTCCTCCCTTTTCTCTCCAAATTACTTGAGCGTGCTGTTCACCACCGCTGCCTTGATTTTCTCTCCTCACATGCTATTCTTGACCCACTACAATCTGGTTTTCGCCCTCTCCACTCAACCGAAACTGCGCTTACTAAAGTCTCCAATGACCTATTACTGGCTAAATCCAGAGGTCAATATTCCATCCTCATTCTTCTTGATCTTTCCGCTGCTTTTGACACTGTCGATCACAGCATACTTCTCGATACCCTGTCCTCACTTGGATTCCAGGGCTCTGTCCTTTCCTGGTTCTCTTCCTACCTCTCCCTCCGCACCTTTAGTGTTCACTCTGGTGGATCCTCTTCTACTTCTATCCCTCTGCCTGTCGGCGTACCTCAGCGTTCTGTTCTTGGTCTCCTCCTCTTTTCTATCTACACTTCTTCCCTTGGTTCATTAATCTCATCCCATGGCTTTTCCTACCATCTCTATGCTGTAGACTCCCAAATCTACCTTTCTACCCCTGATATCTCACCTTGCATCCAAACCAAAGTTTCAGCGTGCTTGTCTGACATTGCTGTCTGGATGTCTCAACGCCACCTGAAATTAAATATGACCAAAACCAAGCTTCTCATTTTCCCCCCCAAACCCACCTCCCCACTCCCCCCGTTTTCTATTTCTGTTGATGGCTCTCTCATGCTCCCTATCTCCTCAGCTCGAAACCTTGGGGTCATCTTTGACTCTTCTCTCTCCTTCTCTGCTCATATCCAGCAGACCGCCAAGACCTGTCGTTTCTTTCTTTACAACATCCGTAAAATCCGCCCCTTTCTTTCCGAGCACTCTACCAAAACCCTCATCCACACCCTTGTCACCTCTCGTTTAGACTACTGCAATCTGCTTCTTGCTGGCCTCCTACTTAGTCACCTCTCCCCTCTCCAGTCGGTTCAAAACTCTGCTGCCCATCTCATCTTCCGCCAGGGTCACTTTACTCATACTACCCCTCTCCTCAAGTCGCTTCACTGGCTCCCTATCCGTTTTCGCATCCTGTTCAAACTTCTTCTACTAACCTATAAATGTACTCACTCTGCTGCTCCCCAGTATCTCTCCACACTCGTCCTTCCCTACACCCCTTCCCGTGCACTCCGCTCCATGGATAAATCCTTCTTATCTGTTCCCTTCTCCACTACTGCCAACTCCAGACTTCGAGCCTTCTGTCTCGCTGCACCCTACGCCTGGAATAAATTTCCTGAGCCCCTACGTCTTGCCCCATCCTTGGCCACCTTTAAATCTAGACTGAAAGCCCACCTCTTTAACATTGCTTTTGACTCGTAACCACTTGTAACCACTCGCCTCAACCTACCCTCCTCTCTTCCTTCCCGTTCACATTAATTGATTTGATTTGCTTACTTTATTTATTTTTTGTCTATTAGATTGTAAGCTCTTTGAGCAGGGACTGTCTTTCTTCTATGTTTGTGCAGCGCTGCGTACACCTTGTAGCGCTATAGAAATGCTAAATAGTAGTAGTAGTAGTAGTAGTTATTTAAACCTTTTATATGCTCAAAATAGTGGGAGGGAGAAAAAATTAAGAAAAACATTAGGAAAAAAGGATTCAGAGAAAACAATGGCATAGAACAGAGAACAATGCCAATACAACTGTAATAAATTGGTAAGGAAGAAGTGAGACACATATTACCTTTTAAGAGATGCCCCAACATGCTTCATCTTGGATCTCACCACTCACATAAACTTCCTGCTTCAAAGAGGTTCCTTCCCTACCAATCATGGTAATATTTTATTAACATCTATACCAAAAAATCCAAAGAAATCAACAAACGATGTTACCAACTACCGTCCAATTGCCTCCATTCCTCTAATCACTAAACTAATGGAGAACACAGTGACCTCACAACTAAATAAATATATTCAGACATTTTCCATCCTTCATGAGTCACAGTCAGGTTTCCGATCTGCCCACAGCACAGAAATGGTCCTCCTTACTCTAATAACTAAATTCAAACAGGAAATCGCAACTGGAAACAATATCCTCCTTTTGCAATTTGATTTGTCAAGCACTTTTGACATGGTAGATCATAACATTCTTGCTAAACTTTTAGACAAACTTGGAGGTAATATTATCAATTGGTTTAAAAGACTTCAATCCTACCAGGTCTTATCAAGTTAAAGGAACCACAAATATATCATCCCCATGGTCGTCTGAATGCGGGGTACCACAGGGATCTCCTCTCTCCTCAATACTCTACAACATCATGATGATCCCCTTGGCCAGATTATTAGCCAAACATGGCCTTAATCCCTTTATATACGTTGATGATGTCACCATTTTTATTCCCTTTAAATCAAATTTATCCGAAATCTCCGATAAAATCACTACTGGCATGTCCACCTTGATCTCATCATGGGCCAATGCCTTTAAGATGAAATTAAATAAAGAAAAAACTCAATGCCTAGTCCTTTCGTCTCAATACTCCCCACCTCTCCCGGCCACCCTCAATACCCCAGATGTAATTATCCCCATCTCTAGTAGTTTAAAGATCCTTGGAGTTACAAAAGATAGCCATCTATCCTTCGATAACCACGTTAAGCTGATCACGAAGAAAATGTTTAATATGATGTGGATCCTGAAGCGAGTGAAATCCTATCTTCCATTGAACACTTTCCGGAACCTGGTTCAATCCACAGTCATCACTCAGGTTGATTATTGCAACAGTGTTTTCCCTGGATGTAAATCCCAAGTCCTGAAAAGTCTCCAGACTGCCCAGAACACGGCAGTCAGACTTATATTTGGCAAGTCAAAATTTGAAAGCGCCTCACCCCTTCGAGAAAGGCTTCACTGGCTCCCCATTAAAGAGAGAATATACTTCAAGGTCCATACAATAATCCATAAGATCATATCAGGAGAATCCCCCAGCTATATGAACAACTTGATTGGCCTCCCAATTAGAAATAGAACAATATCATCGTGAACATACCTCAATCTACACCTCCCAAATTGCAAAGGTGTCAAATACAAAACATACTATGCCTCCAGTTTCTCCTTCCTGGGTAGTCAACTTTGGAATGCTCTCCCAAGACCCATCCGAGTTATTAATAACTATTTACCTTTCAGGAAAATGTTAAAGTCCCATTTTTTCAAGCAAGTTTACCCGAATGGACCTAGCTTGATTCCACCAGATCACCTACGATACTCCTGCTAAGATGTCGATGCTCACTTTAACCCCAATGTTACGTTTGACCTTTTTCACTAATCCCTTATACTCAATCCCTCAATCCCTCTTCTTCTTCCCTCCAACCTTTACCATTTCCCTCCCATTCTCCTTCCCTTTCACCTATCATATCCTTGTCTACCTTCCCTATTCTAAATCATATATTCTGGGACACTGTTGCCACAGTTCATTATATTCTTTTCACATGTACTTTGTAATGCTTTTCATTATGTAAGTAGCTATGATCATCACAATAATACTCTTCCTACATTTCCTTGTTTTACTGTATTCTTTACCATATAACATGCTTTCTTTTACTATGTAAGCCACACTGGACCTGCTGCATGTGGGAAAGAACGGGATACAAATGTAATAAATAAATAAATAAAATAAATATTGAGAGAATTAGAGGCTCAAAATGTAACAGTATAAATCTGCAGAGAGCTAGAACAGAAAACTTTTTGCAGCATGTAATCTTGCAAATACCGAAGGAATAACAATTGTTAGGAGATTGGAGATAATTGGAAAAATTGGAGAAAAAAGAGCAACATTAAACATTTATAGCAAGTATTATGCAAATATATATAAATCTCATTATGCAATGGATATAAATTCCAAAATGAGAGAAAGGACTGGAAGAGATAAATTGAGATGTTTATTTCAAACCTTGTTAATGTTTAGGTCTCAAAAGGTGTCCAGAAAATGTTTTAGGGCCTCCAGGTCATCAAAGGTGCAGGCAGAATTGTGGATTGTCACCCACATTTGAGCAGGGTAATGGAGACTAAATTGAGCGCCAAGAGACTTTAGGCGATTACTTTGTGCAAGAAGTTGTTTTCTGCGATGAACTTGCTGAGATCCTGGAAAATTAAGACTTTCATGCCATCATAGAAAATAGGCAATTTCAGTTTGGCATTTTGCAGAATTGCTAAAGTTTGAGAGTAGCGGAGAATCTTCAGGACAATCGGTCGAGGGAAACGTTGTTGTTCAGGTTTGCCAGAGGTGGCTCTGTGAGCCTTTCGATTTCAAGCGGTGGGCTAAAGTTTAAACCCAAAAGCATGGGTAGGAGATTTTCCATAAACTTAATGGAGTCAGAGCCCTCTGCAGCTTCTTTAATTCCAAGGACTCTTAAGTTGTTTCTCCCTGCTCTATTGTTGAGATCTTCCAGATCTTTTTTAAGTGAATCAATCCCTTTTGTTTTTGATCAGAGAGAAGAGATTTCATTGGAGTTACATTCACACTTCAGGGAGAGAGAATCCATGAGCGATTGAGTTTGTAAAAGCTAAGATTTTAGTTCATTAATATCGTCTCTGAATTGGGAAATGGAGAGGTGAGTATCTTTGAGAATACCTTTTTGAGAGAGACGTTCGCACATAATTTAGGGTTAGGGTGGTGGACTCTGGTCCTGGGGAACTGATTTCGATTCCCACTTCAGGCACAGGCAGCTCCTTGTGACTCTGGGCAAGTCACTTAACCCTCTATTGCACCAGGTACAAATAAGTACCTGTATATAATATGTAAGCCGCATTGAGCCTGCCATGAGTGCGAAAGCGCGGGGTACAAATGTAACAAATGTAACATAATGGTCTGAATCGTGATTTCCTCGTTGCCAGTCTCGGCCACCATTGCAGCTTGATAAGAGGAATCTTGACAAAGTTTCTTGGAGGCGGGAGACGAGGGCTGCTTAACACCTGCCTTAGGAGATTTGTTTGGCATGCTATCAGGTAAATATTAAGATGTAATTTGCTGTGAATAAGTGAGATAAGTTGTAAGCAATCTGCCGGATTATTTAACTCTGAGCAGGAGCTGAGAGATTAAGCCGCCATTCTCTGTCACGCTCAGCAGTGCCCCCCTATACTAATTGTTTTTAACCACCCTTAGGCTACACCTCTGGGTTTAACAAGCAATATCATGTGCATATAATGTCTAGATGAATTAATTAAGACCATAGTAACATTGTAATATAGTAGATGAGGACAGATAAAGACCGGTATGTTCTATTCAGTCAAAATTTTAATCAAATGCCCTAAGTATGTACTGCTTGGTAGCAGTAATGAAACAGTGATGGAATATTTACATAGCAGGCAGCCAACAGATTTATTTTCCATTGAAAATAATGAATTTTGTATGAACTTGATGGCTAATAGTGTGCTGCTTGCTACTGTATTTTGTATTTTGGTGGTGTATTGTTTGTCTGCATCATAAAATCACAATCATGTATATACAATCACAAAGCCGGGAAAAAGATCTTTTTTTAAAAACATGCCTTTTATAAGCAAACAGACTTGAAGATAGCATAAATATATACAACAGAACTGGAAAATCTTGGCACATTTAGACTAACTCTGGACAAAACGTCTGCATGAAAGATTCTTTTCCCTCATTATTCAATACCTCTCTTTGAAATAGTAGTAATAAAAAAAATCAAGTGCATTTTTATAATATATACTGCATTCCACAAAACAAAAGGAGCAAGTTCCCACATACCATATTTTTCTTTTGATGCATGCACAGGAAAAAAAAGATGTTAAATGCTCCCATGTTTCAACCTAATTAATGTTTGTACGCAAGAAATAAAACTCTGAATGTTGGACATTTGATTCTCCTAACATGATGTCTGTTTTGGTGGCCCTTAATAGGTGAAAGCCTCTCTGAATGATTGCAATGCCTGCTAGAGTGTTAGTCCCTATAATCAGCTCCTTCAAATGACACACTGATTACGATTTAAAACTAATTAGTACTCTAACTTTTCAAACCAATACTTCCTCTGTGAACATCCATATGCTGCACAAGCTGGCATAAGTGAGATCAAATAAAAATGCTACCAACAATAATGAACGACAACATGGATGCAGCAGCTGATAGGTTTCTTTGCTCTGTTTTGGGTGTACCATCTTAACGGAAGCCCAGATTAGTAACTCTGCCATATGTTTCTCTTCATCCTAAACACCTCCACAGAAATGAGTACTTTTAACGTAGTTTAATATCACTTCCTCTGAAAAATAGCTGACTATAATTTAGCTATTCTAGGGGTAAAAAACAAACCTCAAATTCGATGTCCAAAGAAAAGGTCTGAATTGTTCCATAAGTGGACAGGAATGAAATCTGCATTTTATAAACTACAGTCCAGTGACATTTGAAGGTAGATATATATATATACTTTTTTTCAATCCTCAGACTCCTCCACAATCCAGATGCACTCAGAATTGTGCTCCTGGCTTCAGGAAATTACCCGAGAAGGAACGCTGTCTGCCTGCTATGACTGTATTCCCTGCCCAGCTGGACATATCTCCAATCAAACTGGTTAGTGATACATAACATATGAAAGGCTCATAGTGGCAAGTTATTCAGCCCCGCTTCTTAAAGGACATTATTTATTCTATTATCTAGGGATTTATAAATTGCAGAAACCAAGAGGCCCAAAGCTATATTAATAGTGTCATATTTCTAATCTGCAATAAAACAGCTACAAGCACTAACAGGGGAATTTCGAAAGAGAAGGGCACCCATCTTCCGACACAAATCGGGAGATTGGGTGTCCTTCTCTCAGAGTCGCCCAAACGGCATAATTGAAAGCCGATTTGGGCGTCCCAATTTGCTTTCTGTTTCAAGGAGGGTGACCTAAAGTTCCCAGGGGCATGTCAGAGGCGTAGCAAAGGTGGGATTGGGGCATGCCTAACAGATGGGCGTCCTTGAGCGATAATGGAAAAAAGAAGGGCGCCCCTGACAAACATTGGCCGACTTTACTTGGTCCTTTTTTTTTTTTATGACCAAGCCACATAAATGTGCACTAAATGACCAGATGACCACCGGAGGGAATCGGGATGACCTCCCCTGACTCCCCCAGTGGTCACTGACCACCTCCCACCCTGAAAAAAAGAAACTTTTTTTAAGAGTATGGGTGAAGGATGTCCTTCACTATGCTCTGTCCCTACAACAGTGGAGTGGAGGAGTGGGCCTAGTGGTTAGGGTGGTGGATTCTGGTCCTAGGGAACTGAGTTCAAGTCCCACTTCAGGCACAGACAGCTCCTTGTGACTCTGGGAAAAGTCACTTAAACCCTCCATAAGTAACCTGTATATATAAACCACATTGAGCCTGCCATGAGTGGGAAAGCATGGGGTAAAAACAAAAAAAACAGCAGTTGAGGATGTCCAAAATGTTGATGTTTTTGTGAGAAGGATGTCCATGCCTTTGCCATGCCTCTGACAACCCCCCCCCCCCCTTTGTTTATTGATTTTGGATCACAAGTAGCAACAGTGGGATTTGAACCAGCCACCTCTGGATTGCAAGACCAGTGCTCTAACCACTAGGCCACTCCTCCACTCCCTTGAAATTTGGTCATCCTTGTGTGTGTGGGGTGGGGTGGGGTGGGGTGGGGGGGCAGTTGAGGACATCCAAAATGTTTGAAGGAAGGATGTCCACGCCTTAGTTATGCCTCCGCTGACACACACACCTCCCCCCAGGTACCTGCATACTGCCCTCCCCCATAGGGACTGCCAAATTTCAAGGGTGTGGAGGAGTGGTGGAATGGCCTAGTGGTTAGAACAGTGGTCTTACAATCCAAAGGTGGCCAGTTCAAATGCCACTGTTGCTACTTGTGATTCAAAATCCAAATAAATAAAGGGGGTGTCAGGGGCATAGCAATGACATGGATGTCCCTCTCACAAAAACATCCATACTGCTGTCACAGTGACAGAAGCATAGCAAAGGACATCCTTCACCAATACTCTTAAAAATAAAAACATCCCTGACAAGCACTTGGACTTTTTCACCTGGACGTGTTTTTCTAAGGTTGTAGGTGGTTATTATACACGCAGCTTGTCTGCATGTATGAAGCCATCTTTGGCATACACAGAGCAGCCACGCATAATGCCTGGCTACTTTGCACTGGCTTCCCCTCCTTAGGAAGGAAATCATGTGCAAATGAGCTAACAGCGAGCAGCTTATTTGCATGCGATTTCCTTCATGCATGCCCATTCCTTTCCGAATCGCCAAGAGATCGGTAAGGGAAGGGCTTTTTCCGTTCAGTTAGTGGGACCAGTGTACTACAAATGCTGGCTCCTCCCATGACCAAATTTGGATTTGGTCGTTTCTGAGATAGCTGTCCTCGGTTTCCATTATCGCCGAAAATCGAGGACGACCATCTCTAAGGTTGACCTAAATTGCTGATTTGGGTGTCCCCAACTGTATTATCGAAAGGAAAGATGGACACCCATCTTGTTTCGATAATACGGGTTTCCCCGCCCCTTCACGGAGCCGTCCTTCGAGGACGGCCCCAGGAAAACTTGGGCGCCCTGTTCGATTATGTCCCTCCAAGTAATATCACAATAACAGCATTAAAAATAAACTGAAGTCAAAATCACAAAATTTAGTTTCTTATGCCTTTATAAAATCTTGGGGATAGGACATTTCTTCCCGTCTCTTCTGAACCTCAGGAGGGATGCAGAAAGTTCTCCATTCCTTCACACAACTAACAGGGCATTTACTTAAGTGCCCACTGTCTCCTATATACTTATGAGTCATTCCTAGACTTTTAGTATACTAGCATGAGCAGTAGAGCATAGCCAGTAAACTTTCTGGGTTATAAAGTCAAGGCTTAGGCTTGAAGGGTCTCCCATTGCAACTATGGTCAAAGGCTAGGGAAATTTCAGGAAAGCCAATGACACTATTCCAGGGTGAATCAAGGTTTTCTAGTCAGGGGGAGTTTCCTTCTACAACCAGTTCTTCCCACTATTCAATCCCCACTTCTCCATCTTTCTGGAAGATGCCAGAATGTCCAGAAGGTCAGATCCAGCTTATCCTTCCTACATCTAAGGTTGAACAGCAGATATTATCCTATTGGTTAAAGTAGTAAAATGAGAATCTAGGCAGCACCCTCCCTGCCAGGCTGTAAGGCATGTAAATTACAGCATTCTATACATGGCGTCTAATTGCTTGGCAGGTCCCTCACCCACCCGAACCCTTCCCAGATCCACACCTTAGAAATTAGGAGCTCAGTTTATAGAATAGGGGTGTAAGTCGATTTTACACATAACTACAAATTATTGCCCGTTAGCGCTTGTTAACCCCAATTATTGATACTTACTGATTATTAAATATTTATTGCTTGTTAAACACGGTTATTGATACAATGTACTAAAAATTAGCCAATTACGTTATGTGCATAACTGACTCTATTCTATAATCGATTCCCAACTTTGTGCCCAACTTTAGACCCCATTTATAGAATTTGTGCACATAAAATCAATTGTTTATATGTATTCCTGGATTGGCCGCTGCCGTGCAGGGAATAAACCACCACAAGGGTGGAGGTACACAAGAATCCTACGTAGTAAAATGTTCCCAACAAAGAGTAGGAAAATTGTCTCTTCCAAAAAACCAGAGCAGACGTTTGTAGTAAAATCAAACCTTTATTCCAAGACACAAAATAACACACTTGACTTGACACAGCTGTGTTTCGGTGTTTAAAAACGCCTTCATCAGGAGTCTACAACATAAAATGTACAATTAAGAATGTATACAGAAACAAAAAAAAGGCAAAGATCTGCCACAGAAATGCAAATCAAAAGGAAAAAAACAGATCAAAAAAGACAAAAAAATAGAACAGGAGGGTAACAGAAGAAGTGGTTTATTACAAGTTACCCGACGTGGCCACGTTTCGCCCTCAGGCTGCGTCAGGGATAAAAAAACTAATAGGGGTAAAAAGCAAAGTGAACCCCTAAAAGTAGTCCTACAACCACCTTACATAAGTGCTTCCCAAGCTTACTCAGCAAACTTCACAATGCTATGTTGACTGGCAGCATTAATGCAGATAGTTTTTTTACCCCTGACGCAGCCTGAGGGCGAAACGTGGCCACGTCGGGTAACTTGTAATAAACCACTTCTTCTGTTACCCTCCTGTTCTATTTTTTTGTCTTTTTTGATCTGTTTTTTTCCTTTTGATTTGCAATTAAGAATGTATTGCAGAAAAGTGTCACATCTATATATGAGAAAAATATATATATATAACAGATTTGTCAGAACATCAACTAAAAAATCTCATGTGTATATAAATTAAAATCAACAATGATGTACATAAAATCTATGGATCAAGAAAAAAATAACAACATTTACAAACTAAAAGGTGTTGTATATGAATGATAAATATATGAATTAAACCATTTATGCACAAGCAAAAAGGAGAATATTCTTGTTCTCCAAATAAATCATAATAACATGAGCTGTTGATAAGAATAATAAAACAGTATGTATGTCCGATTGTCTGTTGTATGATGAAATTTGCATAACATCAAATCAGGATGTTGTCCTAAAAATAATTGTAAATGATTGTGGACAGGATGCTGGGCTCGATGGACCCTTGGTCTTTTCCCAGTGTGGCATTACTTATGTACTTTTATGGTGAAGTGGTATCAAAATTAAGTCAGTATTTGAAAATTCCTTGTTGGGAACTTACCTTAGGTCCCCTGCACTTTTCGACAGAAAGAACATACAAAATTTACTAAAAATGTAATTCAATCAAAGCAGCAAAGAATATCAAGAACAACAAAGCAGCAAAAACACAGAGCAGGTAATTCTGTAACAGATTCACATTTAGGCACTAAAATTAAGCAGCTCATGGAAATGTTAGTGCATAGTAACATAGTAGATGACGGCAGAGAAAGACCTGTACGGTCCATCCAGTCTGCCTAACAAGATAAACTCATATGTGCTACTTTGTGTGTATACCTGACTTTGATTTGTATCTGCCATTTTCAGGGCACAGACCATAGAAGTCTGCCCAGCACTAGCCCTGCCTACCAACCACTAGCCCCGCCTCCCACTGTCGGCTCTGCCACCCAATCTCCGCTAAGCTTCTGAGGATCCATTTTTTTCTGAACAGGATTCCTTTATGTTTATCCCACACATTTTTGAATTCCATTAACGTTTTCATCTCCACCACCTCCCGTGGGAGGGCATTCCAAGCATCCACCACTCTCTCCGTGAAAAAATACTTCCTGACATTTTTGATAGATGTGACATTTATGCATGAAACGCACAACATTCTCCATGTCTCCCATTTTGGATCTAGAACAATATCTTTATTGATTATGCTGGTTACTAAGATTAAGACCTTGTTAAGTCAAAATATTCTGTCTTAATTCAATTTGATGTTTCAGGGGCCTTTCATATTGTTGATCATACGTTATTGCTAAATAGGCTGAATGGATTGGGTTTGGATGGTATTGTTCTGAAGTGGTTTAAGGGTTTTCTTGGTAATAGCAATATAGTGTAAAAAAAAGGAACATTTTCAGAGTTTTAGAGCTCAGTTTATAGTAACCCTTAAGGTTTGCCTTTGCCACCAATTTTATTCAATGTTTTTATGCGTTCTCTGGGAATATTTTATCATTATTTTTTGATGCTTCTTATACAGATGGCATTTTTATTTTGGTACCAGTCATAAATGATTTAATTTCAGATTTTACTTCCGAGACAAGATTGCTGGGTATCAACTAATCTGATAAAGGTTAATACAGCTAAGATTAAGTTGCTCTACTTTGACATATCTTTAAGCAGAGTACCACCAAACTTAATTCTTAACACAGGAGAATCTCTCCCTTGGATAAATGTAACATCAGAGCATGCTAGAGAGGTGAAATTCATTGATTGAATCAAGGACTGCTTTATGGAGCAGCTGGTTCATGAACCAACAAGAGGAGGAACAATTCCAGACCTAGTCCTTAGTGAAAATAATAGGAAATAGCATAAAGATTGCGTTGGAGACAAAAATGCAGAGTAAAATATTACGGATGCCACAACTATGTTTAACTTTAACTTTGCAAAGTGTACATTCAGAAATTCTCCATTCTGTCTGGTTTCATCATACAACTGTTCAAATACAGACTGTATAAGTGACCGCTGGCCAATCGGGCATGCTGAGCTTGATTTTTTTCACTTTCTCTGTAGAATCCATTGGCTGCTAATCTAATTCCTGAAAACAAGGTAAAATTCACATTGGCAGCAGAGAATATTAATTGACTGAGAGCAAAACAGTAAAAACATTATTTTTCGAAATTAACTTCCCTCTTGCAACCACACTCTGCCTCACTCAACATCATTCATCCCACAGTTCCTATTCTTATATTTTACAGCTCCCCCACCTTTAACCTAGTTTAGACATCCACATATGAATAAAACCAAAACATGAAAGACTCCAGAAGAAATTGGAGAGACATGGGATAGGAGGTAGTGTCCTATTGTGGATTAAAAACTGGTTAAAGGATAGAAAACAGAGAGTAGGTTTAAATTATCAGTATTCTCAATGGAGAAGGGTAGATAGTGGGTTTCCCCAGGGGTCTGTGCTGGGACCACTGCTTTTTAACATATTTATAAATGATCTAGAGATGGGAGTAACTAGTGAGGTAATTACATGTGCTGATGACACAAAGTTATTCAAAGTTGTTAAATCGCAAGTTTGTGAAAACTTACAAGAGGACCTTACGAGACTGGGCATCTAAATGGCAGATGACGTTTAATGTGAGCAAGTGCAAAGTGATGCATGTGGGAAATAGGAACCCGAACTATAGCTAAGTAATGCAAGGCTCCACGTTAGGAGTCACCAACCAAGAAAGGGATCTCGGCGTCGTTGTTGATGATACATTGAAACCTTCTTCTCAATGTGCTGCGGTGGCTAAGAAAGCAAATAGAATGTTAGGTATTATTATGAAAGGAAAGGAAAACAAAAGTGAGGACGTTATAATGTCTTTGTATCGGTCCATGGTGTGACCGCACCTTGAATATTGTGTTCAATTCTGGTCGCCACATCTAAAAGAAGATATAGTGGAATTAGAAAAGGTACAGAGATGGGCAACGAAAATGATAAACGGTATGGGACCACTTCCCTATGAGGAAAGGCTGAAGCAACTAGGGCTCTTCAGCTTGGAGAAAAGTCAGCTGAGGGGAGATATGATAGAGGTCTATAAAATAATGAGTGGAGTGGAACGGGTAGATGTGAATCATTTGTTTACTCTCTCACTTGACCCTACTTGTCCCTCTAATTACCGACCCATCTCCCTCCTTCCTTTTCTCTCCAAATTACTTGAGCGTGCTGTTCACCGCCGCTGCCTTGATTTTCTCTCCTCACATGCTATTCTTGACCCACTACAATCTGGTTTTCGCCCTCTCCACTCAACCGAAACTGCGCTTACTAAGTCTCCAATGACCTATTACTGGCTAAATCCAGAGGTCAATATTCCATCCTCATTCTTCTTGATCTTTCCGCTGCTTTTGACACTGTCGATCACAGCATACTTCTCGATACCCTGTCCTCACTGGATTCCAGGGCTCTGTCCTTTCCTGGTTCTCTTCCTACCTCTCCCTCCGCACCTTTAGTGTTCACTCTGGTGGATCCTCTTCTACTTCTATCCCTCTGCCTGTCGGCGTACCTCAGGGTTCTGTTCTTGGTCCCCTCCTCTTTTCTATCTACACTTCTTCCCTTGGTTCATTAATCTCATCCCATGGCTTTTCCTACCATCTCTATGCTGATGACTCCCAAATCTACCTTTCTACCCCTGATATCTCACCTTGCATCCAAACCAAAGTTTCAGCGTGCTTGTCTGACATTGCTGCCTGGATGTCTCAACGCCACCTGAAATTAAATATGACCAAAACCGAGCTTCTCATTTCCCCCCCCAAACCCACCTCCCCGCTCCCCCCGTTTTGTATTTCTGTTGATGGCTCTCTCATTCTCCCTGTCTCCTCAGCTCGAAACCTTGGGGTCATCTTTGACTCTTCTCTCTCCTTCTCTGCTCATATCCAGCAGACCGCCAAGACCTGTCGTTTCTTTCTTTACAACATCCGTAAAATCCGCCCCTTTCTTTCCGAGCACTCTACCAAAACCCTCATCCACACCCTTGTCACCTCTCGTTTAGACTACTGCAATCTGCTTCTTGCTGGCCTCCCACTTAGTCACCTCTCCCCTCTCCAGTCGGTTCAAAACTCTGCTGCCCGTCTCATCTTCCGCCAGGGTCGCTTTACTCATACTACCCCTCTCCTCAAGACCCTTCACTGGCTCCCTATCCGTTTTCGCATCCTGTTCAAACTTCTTCTACTAACCTATAAATGTATTCACTCTGCTGCTCCCCAGTATCTCTCCACACTCGTCCTTCCCTACACCCCTTCCCGTGCACTCCGCTCCATGGATAAATCCTTCTTATCTGTTCCCTTCTCCACTACTGCCAACTCCAGACTTCGCGCCTTCTGTCTCGCTGCACCCTACGCCTGGAATAAACTTCCTGAGCCCCTACGTCTTGCTCCATCCTTGGCCACCTTTAAATCTAGACTGAAAGCCCACCTCTTTAACATTGCTTTTGACTCGTAACCACTTGTAACCACTCGCCTCCACCTACCCTCCTCTCTTCCTTCCCATTCACATTAATTGATTTGATTTGCTTACTTTATTTATTTTTTGTCTATTAGATTGTAAGCTCTTTGAGCAGGGACTGTCTTTCTTCTATGTTTGTGCAGCGCTGCGTACACCTTGTAGCGCTATAGAAATGCTAAATAGTAGTAGTAGTAGTCCAAAAATACTAGGACTAGGGGGCATGTGATGAAGCTACAAAGTAGTAAATATAATACTAATTGGATAAAACGTTTCTTCACTCAACGTGTAATTAAACTCTGGAATTCGTTGCCAGAGAATGTGGTAAAGGCGGTTAGCTTAGCGGGGTTTAAAAAATGTCTGGACGGTTTCCTAAAGGAAAAGTCCATAGACCATTATTATAATGACTTGGAGAAAATCCACTGCTTATTTCTGGGATAAGCAGCATAAAATGTATTAAACGTTTTTGGGATCTTGCCAGGTATTTGTGACCTGGATTGGCCACTGTTTGAAACAGGACACTGGGCTTGATGGACCTTTGGTCTGTCCCAATGTGGCAATACTTATGTACTTATGCCTTGTTCTTACTCTCAGGCTTTCCTTCTTGAGACCTTGATGAGATACGTGCCTCCAGCAACAAAAATATACCATAAGTGCGCCTTCCGCTCCTTTGTGTTACTCCCTATATCTCTCTTGTCCTTGTAATAGTGAGTTACTAAAAAATCTATTTTAAAAAATTGATTCAAATCAGTTAGCCAAAAACAAATTTGTGAATCGATTTGAATTGTGAATTGGACAGCACTACTGTTCTGCAAGGATGATCTTTAGTTGCAAGAAATACGAACATATGACACCTTTGCTTAGAGATTTTCATTGGCTGTTTCTGCAAGGGTTGAATTTGTTTAATTTATACAATCTTCTATGGTTCAAGTCCATCTGACCGCATTACTCTGATATACTATTCTTCTGCGGATCGATCTATTTGTAGTCATTATTCTCTACATTTCGAATATCATTCTGCATTGGTTAATAAAACCTCGGCAGGCCGAGGGTGTACCATCAAAACGTGGCAGGTCGGGCATTTGGAGTCCCAAGGGAGATCCCACCGACCCCGTCGGACTAGGAGCCACCTGACGGCCCTCCTGTATTATCTGCATCTGAGAGCAGACATTTTGCAATGCCGTGGATAATTAATTCAGCTGTCCTTCCTGCTGCTGAACAATTTGGGTCAACTCAGCAATCTCGGACTTGTCCGACGAGCTCATGGCTTCGGCTTTCTGTTAGGCTTGCCCAGTGGAGGTGTGAGCTCTTGTGCCCGATTGAGGAGGATCCTTCACCGAGCTGTCGGCCAACCCCGAGTTCCCCCTGTGTCCCCCTCCGTTCCCCAGGAGTTGAGCCCCCAGGTGCAGGAAGCAAACAGCAGAGAGAACTGAGTCCAGAACAAAGTCCACGGGGCACAGCCAAGCAACAGCCAGAAGCAGGACCAGGAGCCAACAGAGGTCAGAACCGGACAGCAAGCGGTAGCAGATCCAGGAACAGGCAATGATCAATACCAGGCAGCAAGCAGTAGCAGATCCAGGAACAGGCAATGGTCAATACCAGGCAGCAAGCAGAAGAAGAATAGGAACAGGCAATAAAACCACAATAGGACCAAACTACAAGGACACATACAAACTCTTCACACTCGTAAACAAACTCCTAAACACAACACCGGTCACCTCTAACAACACAGACACCCCATCTGCAACCAATCTTGCGAAGTACTTCAATGAAAAAATTACAAAGCTTCGACTCATGATACCTACTAACATAACTGAGTACACAAGCATCCTTGAATGCTTAGATTCAAAACCTGGGGAATGCCCAGCAGATCGATTATGGACCAAGTTTGACACGATATCTTCAGAAGAATTCTCAAAATGGCTCGGAAAATACGCTAAATCACAGTGCAAATTAGACATTTGCCCCAATAGCCTAATAAGATCTGCCCCCAAGCAATTCAAAAAAGACCTCACGAAGCACATAAACCACAGACTTCAAAACGGTCTCTTTCCCATGGAGAAAGGAAACATCTTACTAACGCCACTGCCAAAAGATGCTAAGAAAAGCACAATGGATCTAACCAACTATCGCCCAGTAGCATCTATTCCACTCATAACTAAACTCATGGAGGGCACAGTGATGAAACAACTCTCTGAATACCTAACTAAACACTCAATTCTGCACGAATCTCAATCAGGATTCTGGTCAAATCACAGCACTGAAACAGTACTAGTATCTGCAATTAACTCATTCAAACAAGCAATTGCAACCGGGAATAACATACTCCTCCTACAATTCAACATGTCCAGCGCCTTCGACATGGTTAACCATGAAACACTATCACATATACTAGAATACTTTGGAGTAGGAGGCACAGTTCTCAAAAGGTTCAAAGGATTCCTGACCACAAGATCATACCAAGTTACAACCAATACGGACATATCACCCCCATGGACACCTGAATGCGGAGTTCCCCAAGGATCCCCCCATCACCAACTCTCTTCAACCTAATGATGATACCGCTAGCCAAACTTCTAGCCAATCAAAACCTCAATCCCTATATATATGCTGACGACATCACGATTTACATCCCATTCAAACATGATCTAAACGAAATCACCAACGAGATCAACCAAAGCCTCCAAACCATGCACTCCTGGGCGGATGCGTTCAAACTGAAACTCAACGCAGAGAAAACACAATGTCTGGTACTAACCTCACAACACAACAAAAACTACTCCAAAATAACCACACCATACTGTTCTCTTCCCGTTGCAGAAAACCTAAAAATCCTTGGAGTGACCATCGACCGAAACCTCACACTCGATACTCATGTGAAGAATACAACGAAGAAGATGTTCCACTCCATGTGGAAACTCAAAAGAGTAAAACCTTTCTTCCCGAGATATATCTTCCGCACCCTGGTACAGTCAATGGTAATAAGTCACCTGGACTACTGTAATGCACTATATGCCGGCTGCAAAGAACAGACTATCAAAAATCTCCAAATCTCAACCACCAGACTCATATTTGGAAAAACTAAATATGAAAGTGCAAAACCCCTAAGAGAGAAACTTCATTGGCTCCCACTCAAAGAACGTGTGGCGTTCAAGATCTGCACAATTGTACACAAAATCATTCATGCAGACACCCCAATCTACATGCTAAACCTTGTGGACCTGCCTCCTAGAAACGCTATAAGATCATCCCGCAAATTTCTCAATCTACACTTCCCCAGCTGTAAAGGACTAAAATACAAACTGATACACGCCACCACCTTCTCCTACTTGAGCACGCAGTTGTGGAATGCTCTACCTACAGATCTGAAAGCTACTGAAGAAATAACTAACTTCCGCAAATCTCTGAAGACACATCTCTTCCAAAAGGCCTACAAAGAAAACACATAACCTACGAAACTACCTCAACAATCCACACAGTTATTACAGTTCACCTATATCCTACCTAACACCTTCCGTCTATCTTCCCTTAACTAATCTTCAAACACTAAGAATTGTACCTGTTATCACAAGATGATTATGTCATAACCATACTCTGTAAGCCACATTGAGCCTGCAAATAGATGGGAAAATGTGGGATACAAATGCAATAAATAAATAAATAAATAAATAAATAAATAAATAAATAAATAAATAAATAAGAATAGGAACAGGCAATGGTCAGTACCAGGCAGCAAGCAGTAGCAGATCCAGGAACAGGCAATGGTCAATACCAGGCAGCAAGCAGTAGCAGATCCAGGAACAGGCAGAGGTCAAGACCAGGCAGCAAAACAGAAGCGAATCCAGAATCAGGCAAAGGTCAATACCAGGCAGCAAACCATAGAAAAACCAGAAGCACTGCAACTACTCAGAGAACTGAATAGAAGCTGAAGCGTGGGAGGACTGGTGGCAGGGCTTTAAATAGTGCAAGAATTAGGCCCAAACATGCACAGCTGTCTTCAAGATGGCTGCCTCCAGCGGAGACACCCTCAAGCCCAAATATGGACTTCCTTCCTGAGGCTGCCCAACTCCAATATGGCCGCCCCATACCAAGACACCCATCTCTGAGATGGCCGCCCTATCCTGGATATGCCCAAATCCAAGATGGCTGCCATATCCTCAGATGCCCCTACCCTGTGCAAGCAGGGAACATGACAGTGGTCATCAAAATGCAGAGTTCCCCAAGGATCACCTCTATCCCCGATCCTCTTCAATCTTATGATGATGCCCCTGGCCAAGACTCTATCTAAACATGGACTAAACCCCTTCATTTATGCAGATGACATTACCATATTCATCCCTTTCCAATCCAACCTAGCAGAAATCTCCGATAAAATAATCACTGGCATGAACATCTTAGCCACCTGGGCTAACGCTTTTAAGATGAAAATGAATAAGGAGAAAACACAATGCCTAATCCTCTCATCCCAATACGCTACACTCCTCCCAACTACCCTGATTACCCCTGATGTCTCAATCCCCATATCCGACAATCTAAAAATCCTAGGCGTAACACTAAACAATCACCTAACTCTGGAAACTCATGCAAAAGCCATGATGAAGAAGATGTTCAACATGATGTGGGTGCTGAAACAAATGAAACCATATCTCCCCCTAAAACCTTTCCGCAACTTGGTACAATCCACTGTACTTACCCACGCTGACTACTGCAACAGCATTTTCATTGGCTGTAAGGCCCAAATCATGAAAAAACTCCAGACCACCCGGATCATGGCAGCCAGACTCATTTTTGATAAATCACGATTTGAAAGCGCAACACCTCTTCGTGAAAAATTCCATTGGCTCCCTGTCAACGAACGAATAAACTTCAAAGTCCAATCACTGATTCACAAGATTATCTATGGAGAATCTCCAAGCTACATGACCAACCTGATTGACCTACCAGCTAGAAACGGATCAAAATCCTCTCGAACATATCTCAATCTACACCTTCCCAACTGCAAAGGTCTCAAGTACAAAACGTACTACGCATCCAACTTCAAAGGATAGAAAAACCAGAATAAAATAGAATAGAAAATTCAGATACTTGTAAATGTAAATGTCAGCTCAATCTATGGCCCATCCTTGCTTCTCCCCTGCAAACACCTCTCTGACATTTCTCAAACTATAAATGTGAGGTTTTTTTCTCAAACGTACTTTCATGGGTTAGTGATCAATAAAGTTCTTGCAAATTTTGGACATTATGACTCAAAGAAAGGGGTACAATGATGTATAGATTAGGACATTCATTTTTGTGGAAGTATTTTACTCACCCAATGCAAAGATGTCCTCAGGAAGCCCCTTTTTAATATGGCTTGTGATAAGTATGAGGCTGTCCTACCCTGGTTCGGCCCCTAGAGGGCGCTGTTCCCCTAAAATGTTCAGGGAGAAGGGCTGAGTGAGTCACTAAAGGGAGCCAGTAAGGGGATGTATAAAAGGAGGTCACTAGGACCGAGGAGAGTCCTGGAGGAGGACACAGGTGCAGCAGGTTATGGGCTGGGTCCTGTTTAGCCGTTAACCACTTAATACCCCACCTTCCTGGGAGGGAGAGAGGAGAGCTAGCAGCTGAAGCAGAGAGCTGGGAGCTGATGCAGAAAGATCCCCATGGAAAGTACTGGTGGAGCCCTATGGACTGGTGGTGAACTGTGTGTATAAAGAAAGGAAGCTGGCTGGGGTAAGAAGGCCCTTGAGCTTTAAGTATAAGAACTGTGTGTCCAAGTACAGAGAGAGGCAGGCTGCAAAGCTTGGGGATAGAAGTCCCCAAAGTATTGTGGAGCTAAAGGAAGTGTGCCCTAGGGGCTGAAATAAAGTTTTGTATTAGTAATATTCTGTTGGTGAGACCTGACTGTGTTTGCCTGTTTGAGAAGCAGGTCACCCCGAGCAGAAAGGGGTATGAGACTAATTTGCATATAATCTGCATACTAAAATCCAGCTCACCCTGAGTGAAAGAGGGACCTCGGATCTAGAGGTTGGAGCCTCATCTCACAAGAGAGAGGTGGGGATGTCACAGGCTAAAAGTGTATGTTTTAGGAATCCTCTGTGTATTGTAAAGCAATTATCTGACTTATTCTGGTAAGTGGCTTTGAAACTTCTTTAAATTATATCAGATCAATATTCAAAGTGATTTAACTGGCCAAAAATGGTTAAATCACTTGTTCAGGGCTAAGCGGTCAAATTCAATAGCTCTTAACCAATTAGTGCTGCTGAAAATATCCAGTTAGCGCCTATCAATCTCAAATCCAGCTATTTTGGAGGCATTCTGTGGTCTAAATCAGTACTTGACTGGTTAATTCTATTCAGCAATTAATTGGCCAAAGTAACTGCATAAATAGTGCAGATAAATGTCTATATGGTGCCCCATAGCTGATTGCAGGCTGAATATCGCTCTTAATGGCTATGCTTTATCCAGCTCCACATACCCGGAAATTCAGTGCTGAAGCCTAGATATGGTTTGGCATTGAATTTATGGGAATACATTCCAGCAGTGGTCAGCAAAATGCTAAGCAGCGCAGGCTGAATATCAACCCCTATATCTTTAAAATTAAGAGCAATATTTAGCCACTCTTGTAATCTTAATTTTTGAGAAGTTAAGAAAATATTCTGTCTTCTCAGATATGGAGAACTGTATAAGATGCCCAGAGGACCAGTGGCCCAATGAAAAAAGAGATGTCTGCATCCCAAAAATAATAATCTTCCTTTCCCATGAAGAATATTTGGGAATCGTTTTGATGCTTATCAGCATTTTCTTTTTTCTCATCACTGCTGTCATTTTGGGAATCTTCATTTATTACAGAGAAACTCCCATTGTGAGATCCAACAACCGGAACCTAAGCTACATTCTGTTAGTCTCCCTCATGCTCTGTTTTCTCTGCTCATTGATATTCATAGGACATCCTGAGAAGGTGACCTGCATTCTTCGACAGACTGCCTTTGGAATAACATTCTCCATCTCTCTCTCCTCTGTCCTGGCAAAAACAATCACAGTGGTCATGGCTTTTCAGACCACTAAGCCTGGAAGCAAGCTCCGGAAATGGATGGGTTCCAGGGTCTCATACTCTACAGTACTTTCTTTTTCCCTTCTTCAAGTCTTCTTTTGCTTTGTCTGGTTGGGAACTGCACCTCCATTCCCACATCGTAACACGCAAACTGAAGATGGAACAATTCAAATTGAATGTAATGAAGGATCAATAATTGCATTTTACTGTGTTCTGGGTTACCTGGGATTTCTGGCTGGTATGAGCTTCATTGTAGCTTTCCTAGCAAGAAATCTACCTGATAGTTTCAATGAGGCCAAGTACATCACCTTCAGCATGCTGGTGTTCTGCAGTGTCTGGGTGTCTTTCATCCCAACGTACCTGAGCACCAGGGGCAAGTACATGGTAGCAGTGGAGATATTTGCTATCCTGGCCTCCAGTGCTGGAATACTGGGGTGTATCTTTATCCCCAAGTGCTATATTATTCTGCTGAGGCCTGATAAGAATAACAGGAAGTATATCACAAAACATAAATAGACTTAAACTTCCCTGAATGTTAAAGGAAAGCTAAAATAACAAAATCTTACATTCCAACTCGTGCATAGTCTGTTCAATATTCAAAGCCAGCTGTTCATTCATTGGCCTCAAGAGGGCTGAACAAGGGTAGCATGGGAAATTATCTTGACAGTGGCAATATTCAGTCACTATCTGAATAGAATATACTTCAGTTGTAATGTATAGTGACTGATATGTTCATGATATCTTTTTATATATATATAGCAGTCTGAATATATAGATTAAATGAAATACCATCACCAGCTTTTGAGCTGAGTATCTCCCTACCTCTGAGGATCTGACCTTAATACTTTTAACTTTAACTTATAGGGAGGGGTAATATGGTTCATATGTTTGTGGGTATCTTCGCCTGATTTTTAGAAGTTGGAAGTCAATACATATTCTGGGATTGATATTTAACTGCTACTCATGCACATCCCTGATGACACTAGTATTCTGCAAGTTGTCTACTTTCTAAAATAACAACAAAATCCTACATTCCAACTCGTACACAGTCTGTCTAATATTCAAGGCCAGCTGTACATTTATGATTCTCAAGAGGGCTGAACAAGGATAGGATGGGAAATTACCTTGATAGAGGCAATATTCAGTCACTATCTGAGTAGATTATACTTTTAGTTTAAATGTATAGTTATGTCAGTTCTGATTATATAGATTAAATGAAATACTATTGTCAACATTTGGGCTGAATATCTCCTTACCTCTGAGGATCTGATATTAAGCACCACATGCACTAGGCAGCATCCAGGTGCCTCAGTGTAGTCCCAGGTATAGAATTTAGTTCAAACTTTATGTCAGTTCAGAAAAGAACAACAAACAGGAAAAATAAATACAACCTTCAACATGCAGGGGACAAACATCTCACATACTAACATGGAGCGAGGACAGTAATACACAGAAATAAAGATCACAGCAAACCCTTCCCTGCCAATTACCATCCATGTATTCAGCAATCCTTTGCCATGTCTTTTCCATTTGAATAGCTTCATTTATTTTCTGGGTGTCCTGCAACTCCAATCTATGCACAATAGTAACAGATCTCCACCAGCATAGAACAATCAAAGAAACTTCTGGGTCGATCTTCAGCGCCATTTAACTGGTCAGAAATGGCTCTATGCCTGTTTGGGACTATCCACTAACTTTCCGTGACACTTAACCGGATAATGCTACTCAAAATAACTGGTTAGCACCGAACTGAAGACTGGGTATTTTTGGGGTGTTGTGGGGTAGAGTCGGCACTTGGTTAGTTAAGTGTCAATATTCAGCATGTAGCCATCCAGATTTATCCAGATTAACCTCATAAACAGGACCTCGTAAAAGCTTACTATCACACTTAACCTGTTGTGCAATAGCCGGATTCACAAATCTAGAAACTCAATACTGAAGACCGGCATTGAATTTTTGGGTATAACACTGGTGACAGTCAACACAACACTGATCACAGCTGTCTGAATATCAGATCCTGTATCTTACCAGGAAATAGAAAATATTTTCTACCGAATACTTTAGATGCGTGTCAAAAATGAAATTACCACCCGGGGTGCGCGGTAGCTGGGCAGTAGTTCCAATTTGACGCACGTTGGATGCACATAGGTAGCGTTACCATACATCCGGATTTCCCCGGACATGTCCTCTTTTTCAGGACATGTCTGGGGGGTTTTGGCCGTCCGCCCATTTGTCTGGATTTCTGGACAAGCGGGCGGGCGGCGGCGGCGCCATGGGTCTCCCACGATTGACAAGTTAGCAGCTGCTGGGGATGATATCCTGCCTTTTTGAAGTAGCCTGTTGCTTCTTAATAGAATTGTAAAAATGAAACAGGGTGCGAATGCGATTTGTATTGCGTTTAGAACTTCCATTCGATCTGAGAAAGAAAAAAAAAAGTTCAGGATGCGTCACTGAAACCCAACAAGTACCTACCATTACCAATTAGCCACGCACAATAAGTTTTATCCCCGCCCCTCCAAAATCTTGATTGGTTAGCATCTATAGGACAGTCTGCAATTCTAAGCAGTGATTGGTTTTAGTAATCGGCAATCTATAGCTTAGATCCAACCGGTGACAGTGAACGCCTTTTTATCCCACTGGAGCACAATGATAATGTAAATTAAAATGTAGTTGTTGCAGTGCTCGTTCTCTATGGAACTGTCCTATCAGTCAGCGGGAAGCGGTAAGTAGCGGGCGGGGAGCAAAGCATTTAGGCTGTGAAGTGGGCGATACTGCTTTCGATTCGGGCTTAAAAGCGGCTGAGTCTCTTAGGTTGCCCTTCTTTTTCCTGTTAACTGAGCGATGTTCTGTGCATAAGGACAGTCTGAGAAGCTGGAGTATCCGGGCAACCCTAGTGCGCGACATCAGACTAGTTCAAAAAGTCTAGTGCACGCTGCTTGTCAAGTTTATATACCAATAGATGGGAAATGTTATGGTATTTCTGAAATTGTGAAGCTGCCTGTTAAAGACTATGCATTCACTAGGTGTAAAGTTTTATGTTGTTATGGCAACTTGTTTGAGCCATAGCGAATGCGCTCACTGATTGGGCCTGCTGGGTGGGAAAATTCATTTGGACATGCGCAGGAATTTGTTCCTTATAGTACCGGGCAGGAAATAAGGAGAGGCAAATGAAAAATTGAAGGTGGAAAAAATAAAGATGTACATTTTTTTTTTTATTTCATAAAAGATTGGCTATGTAGAGAGGAGGCGGGGCGGGGTGTGAGAGGGGCAGGGCGGGGTGTGAAAGGGGATGGGGCGGGGTGTGAAAGGGGATGGGGCGGGGTGTGTGGTGGGGGCGGGGCATGTGTCCTCCTTTTTGGGGGACATAAAATGGTAACCCTACAAATAGGTGCCGGTGAGAAGTTTACCAAAGGATTGTGCCATTAAAAGGAGACCTAAAAAATATTCTAAATGATGTTGTCATCTTCCAGTTCAACGTCTTTCTCCCATACTTTCCAGATCATGATAGGAGGTTTACACAAAGTTCTTATCAGCTGGTTATATATATGTGATACAACATGATCTGAGGCTTTGATTACAAAATGTGCTCAAAGTGTGACCCACCCTTAATACAAAAAGAGTCCCACGTGTCCCATTTCACCAGAACAGGCGGCATCAGGGGTCACTATCTGTTGGAAATTGTCCGAATTAAATACAAACTCATGGTGCAACTAAAAGAATACACATCAAAGATTCAATCAGTCAACATTTATTTTTACTTATTTTATTTATTAGGATTTATTTACCACCTTTTTGAAGGAATTCACTGTAGGTGGTGTATAGTAAGAATAAATCAAACATAAGCAATAGCATTTGGCAGTAACAGCTTTGTCACAATATCCCTTCCCCGTTATTAGTGGTGACTCCAGCACAACATCCTAATTTCTCTCTCCTTTCACCAAACAGCCCCTTCTTTCTCCTCTGTTATGTTCCCAACACCATTATTTCCACTTCCCTTTTTCCCTGGCCCACATGATGTGCAAAGATATGGGGGTGACACACAGTGGTTTGCTGGAGCTGGCTTGCACTGGCTCGTGAGATCCAGTTTTTGTGCAATCTAGCAAGCCAGTTGTTCCTCGGCATTCACAGCCTCTGGTTGGCTGGCTGGCTGGATGGCTGCCTGGATGGCTGGCCTGACCTTCCTGAGCCTACCTTAGCATGCCCTGGTGGTGTAGAGGTAGGGTTACCATTACTTCCATTGAAAGCAATGGAAGTAAAACCCGGCTGGCTCAATCCGTCCTCCTTTTTCTGGAGCCATATGGTAACCCTATGTAGAGGCCTCTTTGGGGCAGGAAGAACACCATTCTTTTCTTTCCACTGCTTTCTGCCACTTTTTGCCTTGCGAGGCTGCCACTTGCAGTCTTGGTGGCCGTTTTGAAGAAATGGCAGCTGCAGAGGGCAGGAAAGAGTGGGGTTCTTTCCTGGCATGGAGACCTCTAGACCACAAAGGCTATAAGGTAGGCTTGGGGAGGGGGATTAATACACATGCTGCATGTGGATGGGAGGGAAAGGAGAGGAAGATGTGTTGCTCATGGACTGACAAAGAAAAGGCCATTTGATAAGAAAGGTTGAAAGAAGGTCTGAAATGACTAGTATTAGTGATATATGTCTTCTTTTACAAAGGTAAAGCATATTTTGTAGAAAAACAGGTAATAAATGTTAGCCTATTACTAAAGGTAGTTGAGAAATGCTATGTAACAGGGTTTTCCATTGACTTATGCCCTTCTACTTTAGACCTGTAACATATTTGCTTAGATTAAGTTTAGCCTTCTAAAAAAGTATGTTATGATGATGCTATGAAAGTCTGTATAGATGAAACAACAGGTATAAATGTAAGTACTAGATTGTCATTCTTTAGGGAGACTTGGAAGGAGAGAGCTGTTTCTCCCTGTCTTCCCTCCTTATTGTAATAAGATATATTATGCAGCTGTAATAAAGAGACCAATTTTACTGATCCTGTGTGGGACAATGTGTTTTATTTTCCAAAGATTTAAATACTTTCAATAGTAGCCAAAAGCATACTGAAGGGTTTTGAAAAAAATGCATGAAAAAATGGTATCCACGGAATCAAACATGTCTTTCAAAAGGATATGTGTCACTTGACATGAGAAGTCATTCCGAGGGACATGGAAATGTGAGGTGCCTGCTCTGCGCATAGCACTCTATGGTCAGCTGAAGGATTTGTATCTACTAAATCTAATATAATAAAACTCACCCTCAACGTTCTGAGGACAACGTTCTGAAGTCACTCAGACTCCCAGAACGTTTCGTAAGTTCATGGTGGTGAAGCCACTGAACGACTTGCTGCCCCGCCCTCGCGTCAAACGTCATGACGTCGAGGGCGGAAAACCAACAGAAAAATGAAAGAAGGGACCGCATCAAGGAAGGGGGAGGAGTAGTACTCCTCCCCCTGCCAAGGAAACGCTGGCCACCAACCTCGAAAACCACCCGAAAGCTACATAGATAAAATGAAGCCCCGCCAACAGAATGACCGAGGTCCAACACCCCCCGCCCCCCCAAAACAACCAACAAAGCTCAACAGAAGAAAAGAAGACAATCCCACAAAAAGCAGGAGGTGCAACACCCCCCCAAGCCACCCACCGTCGCGTAGCTTTGCTGGCGGGGGACACGAAACCCCGCCAGCACAAGTCCTGTCTTCAGACTCAGGCGTGATCTTCAGCATTACTAGCCTCTGCAGGCAGGGCTTCTGTGCGTCTGACGTCCTGCACATGCAGGACGTCAGACGCACATAACCCCACCCAGCAGAGGCTAGCAATGCTGAAGAACATGCTGAGTCAGCAGACAACACAGGACTTCTGCTGGCGGGATTTTGGGTCCCTCGCCAGCAAAACTACGCAACGGTGGGTGGGATGGTGGTGGTGGCGGGGCCATCGCGGTGGGTGGGATGGCAGCGGAGGGGGGCCATTGCGGTGGGTGGGATGGCGGCGGGGGGGGGGGAGAACATTGCGCGGAGGAGGCAGTGACGGCAAAAAAACAAACCCCTGCAATCTGGCAGCGCTTCCTTCACTCATCTTCAAAGCACCGCTTCCAGAAACCCCTGCCCCCACACACACACTCACTCATCTGGCAGCGCTACCAGACCCCCCCCCCACACACCCCTCTTCTTCCAAGTTGAACACCACAACACACACCCCCACAACCCTCCAACACACACACTCTCTCTCTAAAAATCTCATCTGCCAGCGCATCCTGAACCCCCCTCCCCCCCCACACACACTCTGTCTCATATGGCAGCGCTTCCAGAAACCACGTACACACACACATATACACACACACTCACTTTCATCTGGCAGCGCTTCCTAAAACCCCTGCCACACCCACACACAGTCACTCACTAATCTGGCAGCCGTTCCTGAACCCCCCACCCCACACACACACTCACTCTCATTTAGCCACACTTCCTGAACCACCCCACCACCACCACACACACACACACACACTCTCTCTCATCTGGCAGCGCTACCTGAACCCCCCCCCCCCCCCCACACACACACACACACACAAACTCACTCTCATCTGCAAACGCTTGATAAACCGCCCCCCCACACACACACACTCATCTGGCAGCGCTTCCAGACCCCCCACACACCCCTCTTCTTCCAAACTGAACCACCCAACACACCCCCCACACCCCTCCAACATACACACTCTCACAAAATCTCATCTGCCAACGCTTCCTGAACCCCCCCCCTCCACGCACCCCACCCCCACACAATCACTCTGTCTCATCTGGCAGCGCTTCCTGAAACCCCTGCCACCCCCCCCACACACAGTCACTCACTAATCTGGCAGCCATACCTGAACCCCCCCCCCCCCCAACACACACACACACTTACTCACTCACTCTCATTTAGCCCCGCTTCCTGAACCCCCCCCCAACACACACACACTCACTCTCTCATCTACCAGTGCTTCCTGAACACACGCCACAAACACAAACACTCACTATCATCTGGCAAAACTTGAAAATCCACCCCCCCACACACACACACTCACTCACTCATCTGGCAGCGCTTCCTGAACCACCCACACCCCTATTTTTCCAAGCTGAACCCCCCCCCAACACACACCCCCACACCCCCAAAACACACCCACCCACACTCTCATCTGGCAGCGCTTCCAGAAACCCCATACACACACATGCACTCACTCTATCTCTCATCTGGCAGCGCTTCCTGAACCCCCCCCCCCCCCCCCCCCCCACCACACACACACTCACTCTCTCTCATCTGGCAGAGCTTCATGAAACCCCATACACACACACTCACTCTCTCTCATCTGGCAGCGCTTCCTGAACCCCCTGCCCCCCCACACACACACACTCCCTCACTCTGTCATCTGGCATTGCTTCCTGAACCCCCCCCCCACACACACACACGCACTCACTCTCTCACTTTCATCTGGCAGCGCATCCTGAATCCCCCACACCCCTCTTCTTCCAAGCTGAACCCCTCCAACACATCCCCCCACACCCCCCCCCCCCCCACACACACACTCTCTCTCCCTCTCCTCCAGCACACCAATTGCTTAGGTGCAGTGGCAGCAATCTCAGACACCAGAGAAAGAGGGGGTCCTGACACCATAGAGAGAGAGGGAGGGAGGTATCTCTGTCACACACACACACACTCTCTTTCTCTCTCACACTCTCTCTCACAGACAATGTCTTTCTGTCTCTCACTCTCACACACTCTATGTCTCACAGTGTATCACATTCACTCTCTATGTGTCACACAGTCACTTACATACTCGCTTGGTCTCATACACTCAGTCTCACAGACAATCTGTGCCTCACACACACTCTCACTCTCGCACACACTGTATCTGTGTGAAACACACTCTCTCTCTCTCTATCACACTGTGTCTCCCATACGCAATTGCACACACTCTCATTCTCACACACACACTCTCTCACAGACACACTCACACCCAGACTCACTCTCTCTCACACACACACACACACTCGCACTTTCACTCTATCACACACAGTCACTCTCACATACACTCTCCAAAACATACACACTATGAGGAAAACCTTGCTAGCGCCCATTTCATATGTGTCAGAAACGGGCCTTTTTTTACTAGTATTATATAAAATGAAAATGTGAAAAGCCCCTGTCAAAATGATAGAAAAACACTAACACTCAAATGGCTTACCATTAAAGTTCTTCTGTACATAATAGTGTCAACTCAGATAATATAAGAACGTACAATGTGTAATTCCATCACTTTTCCAACAACCCCAAATCAATTTTTTTATAAGTAAAAAAGGACTTCAGACAATGCTGCATGATAAAGCTGCCACATCAACAGTACTTAACCACTGGAATTCATTGACAGAGAATGTGGTAAAAGTGGTTAGCTTAGCGGGGTATAAAAAGGTTTGGACGGCTTCCTAAAGGAAAAGTCCACAGACCATGATTAAAATGGACTTGGGGAATATCCACTGCTTAATTCTGGGATAAGCTGCATAACATGTTTTGTACTTTTTTGGGATCTTGCCAGGTATTTGTGACCTGAATTGGCCACTGTTGGAAAAGGATGCTGAGCTTGATGGACCTTTGGTCTGTCCCAGTATGGCAATACTTATGTACTTATGGCTATTTTGTGTATCTCATGAGCCCCAACAATCATCGGTCCAAAAATTCTTTTGGGGCACTCTGTGTACTCTTTATTTAAATACTAGTAAAAAAAGGCCCGTTCCTGTATGAAATGAAACGGGTGCTAGCAAGGTTATCCCCCCCCCCCCTTCGCTCTCTCCCTCTGTCCCCTCCAAGTCCCACGGCCCCCTTTCTTCCCTTCCAATTTCCAGGCCCCCCTCCCTCCCTCCCTCTCTCGCCTTCCCTCTGTCCCTCCCCCGAGTTCCAGTCCCCCTTCCCTCCCCCGTTCCAGACCCCCCGCCCCCCTCCAAAATCGCCACCCCCCCTTTCAGTCTCACAGACGCGTCCTTGCGATGCCTCCACCGGCAGCCCTCCCCGACACTGGCTCCGCCCATCCCCCTATGTGCACATCGCCCCCCCTCCAAAATCGCCAACCCCCCTCTGCTACCCTCCCCTCCCCTCTTACCGGAGTCCCGGCGGCAGCAGTGAAGGGCGAGCAGGCTCGGCGAGTCGGCTGCCTTCCCTTCTCTTCGCTCTCAGCTCTATTTCTGATCCCGCCCTCATTTGCTGTTTACGCAAGGGCGGGACCAGAGTCAGAGCTGACAGCGAAGAGATGGGAAGGCAGCCGGCTCGCCGAGTCTGCTCGCCCTTCACTGCTGCTGCCGGGACCCCGATAAGAGGGGGAGGGGAGGGTAGCAGAGGGGGGTTGGCGATTTTGGAGGGGGGGCGACGTGCACGTAGGAACGTCTCTGCCCGCTCCCGCTGTTCTTCAACTGTCCGCTGTTCTTTTTGCCGGTCACGCGCTTCCCGCGTCTCTCACTGGGATCGTAACCACCTCCTGTCGTCAGGCAAGCAGGGTTCTACTGCTGGCCAGTGATGTCAGCAGGTGGTTACGATCCCAGGTAGACACTTTCGAACGTTCACGGAGCAAATTATTATATTAGATTTATACTGTATGTTTTCTTTTCTTTTTCTTCTCATTTTGTAATCATAAAACTTTATCTTGTCTTCATTGCTGATATTAACTGTGAACCTGCATCCAATAATGCTTCTCTTAGGGCCCCTTTTACCAAGCTGCTGGAAAAGGGGGTCGGTGCTGTCATCGGCACATGTTTTTCTCGCCTGGTGAGGCCCCCTTTACCGCAGTGGGTAAAGGGGAAGTCTCGCTTTCCTACAGGAAATGGCCATGTGACAAGTAAAGCACTTGCTGCATGGCCATTTTCGAGGGGGAGCCCTTACCGCCACCCATTGAGGTGGTGGGGAAAGGGCTCCCATGCTAACTCGGCGGTAACCAGGCAGCATGCGACACTGCCCGATTACCACCGGGTACACTCTGGTGCTACAAAAATAAATGTAAATATATTTTTGTAGCGCCGGAAATGATGGCGTGCTAGAGGTAGGAAGTAACGCCGGGCTGCTGCGGTAGCCCGGCGGTACTTCCTGTTTAGTGAGTGGTAAGCCTGCGTTGGACTTACTGCCACTTAGTAAAAGGGGCCCTTAATGTTATGAAGATACTTGAAACTCTATTGTTTCTTCTTTACTAGCATTTCTAGCATCAGCCTTAATCATGCATAAGAAAGCTTCCAAACCAAAATTTCAATCCACCTTTGCAAAATAACAGATCGAAACCGATTTGTTAACTTCCCAAAAATTTTTTTTTTTTTACTTTTCATCAATGTACCCAAAGGAGGAAAAAAGGTCTCAGCAGTCAACGGCTCTTTTCTGTGGAATTCATATATCATTTAAGCTCTCCCTCAGGAGGACCCAAGCTGCCCATCGACTAGGACCAATCACTGGCAAAAAAAACCTCCTGAATTTCTTGAATTTTTAAATTTTTAATTATATTAAACCTTCAATGATTTCACGTCTCCTCGTGTAACAACTTTCTTGCAGCCACTCTTTGACAACATTGCTGGGCTTAATAATTCTTTTAAATTTTGAAAAGGCAATACGCAAGGAATGTTCCTCACAAATTTATTTATTTTATTCATTTGTTGCATTTATACCCCGCTCTTTCCCACTCAATAGCAGGTTCAGTGCGGCTTACATAGTATGGGTTACAAAGTATCACAAAAAGAACTTAGCTGTAGCAATAGTAGAGGAATGATGTGGGTGTTGAGAATAGTTTGAGATGGTGAAATGGATAGGGGAGGTAGAGGTAGGAGAGGTAGGAGTGGTGTAGATTGGGTTCATAGGTTAAGTTGGGTCATTTGGGTAGGCTTGCTTGAAGAGGTAAGTTTTTAGCAACTTTCGGAAGGGTAGATGGTCGCTAACTGTTCGAATGGGTCTTGGTAAGGCATTCCAGAGTTGGCTGCCTATAACGGAGAAGTTGGATGCGTAGTAGTTTTTGTACTTGAGGCCTTTGCAGTTGGGAAGGTGTAGATTGAGATATGTTTGAGAAGATTTTGATCCGTTTCTAGCTGGTAGGTCAATCAGGTTGGTCATGTAGCTTGGAGATTCTCCGTAGATAATCTTGTGAATCAGTGTTTGGACTGTGAAGTTTATTCATTCGTTAGTAGGGAGCCAATGGAGTTTTTCATGAAGAGGTGTTGCGCTTTCAAATCGTGATTTACCAAAAATGAGTCTGGCTGCCGTGTTTTGGGCGGTCTGGAGTTTTTTCATGATTTGGACCTTACAGCCAATGAAAATGCTGTTGCAGTAGTCAGCGTGGGTAAGTACAGTGGATTGTACCAAGTTGCGGAAAGGTTTTAGGGGGAGATATGGTTTCATTTGTTTCAGCACCCACATCATGTTGAACATCTTCTTCATCATGGCTTTTGCGTGAGTTTCCAGAGTTAGGTGATTGTTTAGTGTTAGGCCTAGGATTTTTAGATTGTCGGATATGGGGATTGAGACATCAGGGGTAATCAGGGTAGTTGGGAGGAGTGTAGCGTATTGGGATGAGAGGATTAGGCATTGTGTTTTCTCCTTATTCATTTTCATCTTAAAAGCGTTAGCCCAGGTGGCTAAGATGTTCATGCCAGTGATTATTTTATCGGAGATTTCTGCTAGGTTGGATTGGAAAGGGATGAATATGGTAACGTCATCTGCGTAAATGAAGGGGTTTAGTCCATATATAGATAGGGTCTTGGCCAGGGGGATCATCATAAGATTGAAGAGGATCGGGGATAGAGGTGATCCTTGGGGAACTCTGCATTTTGATGACCACGCAGACGAGATTGTTGAGGTTGATTTGACTTGGTAGGTTCTTGTGGTGATTAAACTTTTTATCCATTTAATGATGTTTCCACTGATCCCTAGTTTGTCCAGTAGTTTTGTGAGAATATCATGATTTACCATGTCAAATGTGCTAGATACGTCGAACTGAAGAAGTATGTTTTTTCCGAATGATATTTCATGTTTGAACTTGGATATTAAGGTGAGTAGTACCGTTTCTGTGCTATGGGAAGGCCTAAAGCCCGATTCCAACTCATGTAGTATGGAGAATATTTGTATAAATTCATTGAGTTGGAAGGTTACTCTGTTTTCCATTAGTTTGATCAGTAGAGGGATGGAGGCCACAGGGATGTGACCTCATGATGTCCCAATTGTTCTTTAGAATTTACGCTTCTCACATTTTTCTTGCTTTTTAAATTGACCGTGCAGCTTACCACAACCCTAGTTTCCCCTGATGAAACCCATCATTGGTGAAACGGGACCCCGTTAGGATCGGGGCCGGGATTGAGCAATTTTGAAACTTGGGCGATGAGAATGGACATGGACAAGTTGCACCAAAGCCAAGTGACATTGTTGTTATGTGGCTGCAAGAATGTTGTTACAAAAGAAGATCTTGAGGAGACGTGAAGTCATTGAAGGTTTAATATAATTAAAATTCAAAAATAAAAAATTTCAGGAAATTTAGGAGCCTTCTAATGGATGTATGTTGATTATGAACTAGTCTTAATAGAATACACTAGATGCCTGAAACCTGTTGCTGCTAACTTCCAAATAAAAAAGTATGTGAACGTTCGGACTCTCCAGAGTACAAACTAGGAAAAAGGCGACATGCATGAGTCTGTGTAGCCAAATGCCCAAAAAATAATTTAAAAGAGAAAATGCATGAAGAGCTGGTATCAGTGAGGCTGAACATATCTTGGAAAAAGTGTGTACAATAAAAGTGAGAAATGCTCAAAATGCATGGTCATTTAAAAAAAGCAAGAAAAATGTGAGAAGTGTCAATTGTACGTAGCTCTCTATAGTCGGCTAAAGGATTTATTTATATCTACTAAATGTAATATCAAGTGAACATGTAGAAAGTCACTTTTAAATAAGTGGATAGTGCAAATAAAGACCCTCTTTTACAAAGCTGCATGCATGGTAATGCCGACACAGCCTATTCAAAGACCACTACTGCATCAGCAGCCTCTAGCGCGGTATTGTAAAAAAAGGCCAAAGTGAATTGAAGTGAGAACTGACTGGCACTAAAACAAAAATGCACAGGCATATTTGTGACCAATATAGGCATAATCGAAAGAGAAGGGCGCCCATCTTTCGACACAAATCGGGAGATGGGTGTCCTTCTCTCAGGGGCGCCCAAATCGGCATAATCGAAAGCCGATTTTGGCCTTCCTCAACTGCTTTCCATCGCGGGGATGACCAAAGTTCACAGGGGCGTGTCGGCAGTGTATCGAAGGCAGGACAGGGGCATGCTTAAGAGATAGGCATCCTCGGCCGATAATGGAAAAAAAAAGGGTGTCCCTGACGAGCATTTGGCCGACAGGGACGCCCTTTTTTTTTTCCATTATCGGCCGAGGATGCCTATCTCTTAAGCACGCCCCTGTCCTGCCTTCGGTACACTGCCATTTTTTTTCACAACCAAGCCTCGAAAAAGTGCCTGAACTGACCAGATGACCACCAGAGAGAATCAGGGATGACCTCCTCTTACTCCCCCAGTGGTCACCAACCCCCTCCCACCTAAAAAAAATTAAAAAAACATTTTTTCCAGCCTCTATGCCAGCCTTAAATGTCATACCCAGCTCCATCACAACAGTATGCAGGTCCCTGGAGCAGTTTTTAGTAGGTGCAGTGCACTTCAGGCAGGTGGACCCAGGCCCATGCCCCCCTATCTGTTACACCTGTAGTGGTAAATGTGAGCCCTCCAAAACCCACCACAAACCCACCATACCTACATCTAGGTGCCCCCCTTCATCCCTAAGGGCTATGGTAGTGGTGTACAGTTGTAGGGAGTGTGTTTTTGGGGGGAGGGGGTTGGGGGCTCAGCACACAAGGTAAGGGAGCTATGCACCTGGGAGCAATTTCCGAAGTTCACTGCAGTGCCCCCTAGGGTGCCCGGTTGGTGTCCTGGCATGTCAGGGGGACCAGTGCACTACGAATGCTGACTCCTCCCATGACCAAATGCCTTGGATTTGGTCATTTTTGAGATGGGCCTTCTCGGCTTCCATTATTGGCGAAAACTGAGGTCGCCCATCTCTAAGGTCGACGATCTCAACATTTAGGTTGACCATCTCTTAGGTTGACCTAAATGTTGAGATTTGGGCGTCCCCAACCGTATTATCAAAACAAAAGATTGACGCCCATCTTGTTTCGATAGTACGGGATGCCCCTTCGTGGCGCCGTCCTTAGACATGGGCGCCCTTAGAGATGGTTGTCCCTGTTTGATTACTTGTGAAAGATATAGGGGCCATATTACTAAGGCGCGTAGGCGCCTACATACATCCAGCGAGCGTCAACTTGGAACCACCGCCTGGCTACCGCATGTCCCGGGCGGTAATTCCATTTTTGACGCACATCCAAAACACGCGGTAGAAGATATTTTCTACCACTTGGCGCTTACCCGGCGACACTTTACGTCTGCTGATGCTTACTGCCTGGTTACCATGTGAGACCTTACCGCTAAGTCAATGGGTGGCGGTAAAGTCTCAGGCCAAAAATGGGCATGCACTGGTTTTCATTTTGCCGCACTGAAAAATGAACTTGTGTGCATCCAAAACACGCGCCTACACCAGCACAGGCCACTTAGTAAAAGGGCCCTATAGTGAAGATGCACTAAAAAAATTATTTTTAACTCTCACTTGTCGTGTACTGGAAGTTTATTTCTCTTGAATGTTTAAATACTCCATGATAAAGTGAAGAGCGTATGATAACAGAGCAATTATTTTGAAAAAATAAAAGAATACAAGTAAAACCTAACCAGTGCTTAAAGGTGATGCGTATACATCTGTGTAACCAAGTACCGCTAGTAAAAGCATCCCAAGGTGAATGCCCAAAGAACAATTTAAAGGAAAAAACAATGCAGAGACAAACGAATCTTTGAAAAATGTATGTGCAATAAATATGGAAGGTGTCTAAAACGCACAAACATGCAGACGAAACAAAGGACACAATCTGTGCACAACTCTCTGTGGTTGACTGGAAAATTAATATTATCTAAAATAGAATTATGAAAAGAAACTGCTGAATTAGTAGAGTGTACATTTGTATTACAAAAATAAAGAATAAATTCAAATCAAATTAAAGCAATTAAAAACTGACCAGTTCTCGTGGGCAAAAAACTATGTAGATGGCCACTACATGCTGAGCTTCTGTAATCCCCTCTTGCAAAGTCCCCAATGCTGACTGCTGTGATGAATAAGGCAGACCTAAAGGGAAAATCTTTGGGAAAAAGCTCCTGAAAGACAGACATTTGCCAAAATATGGGCCTAAGGATTTGAGGGACTACAACTCCCAGCTTCCCCAGGGTAGGTCACTTTAGGGTTTAGCCCTCACTACAATTCCCATGATTCTAGGAGTGAGTCACATGACTCCTTCAGAGGGGTCAATCATGACTACAATTCCTAGGTTCTGGAGGGTGGGTCCCATGACCATGGCAAGCAGATGGTTTCTAAGGATTATCAGCTGCAGAAAGGAGCAGAAGAGGAGGAACCAATGAAGTGGTTGCTGATAGATGGGGCTTCAGGGATTCAAGGGGAGACTAAGACCTGAATCTACAGACATTTCTGCCCTTGCAAAGGTAAAGAGAGAGAAGCCTAAGAGCCTGATAATTACCTTGCTTGCTAATTTAATTCAAATGTGGAGGTAGGCTCCTTAAAGGAGAAGCCTTGAAGGTTTGGGAGCTGGGACCCAACTCATGGAATCACTGCCAGCCTTGAATTTGCTTTTCTGACGTGTAATAGAAACTTAGCACTGTACTTAAACCTGACCAAGTGGATACCAGATGTTTGGTTGCTGGTGTGTTAAAGGGTAGGGGTCCCCTTGGCCTCAGAACGTTTACTGAGGTGAGAGGTGAGAGTTCAAAAGGCTTGAGTTTGAAGGAGATAAATTGCAATGAATAAACTTTCTTAGAGAACATGAGCTTTCTTTAAAGGACTATATTGAACTCTGTGAGAAACGCGATAAATCGTAATGAATGAACTTTCTTAGAGCAAATTAGCTTTGTTTACATGACTGTATTGAGCTCTGTGAGGAACAGGGGATATTAGGACTCGGGTACAGCTAGTTGGAAGAGGGTTTTATCTGGCACCCTCTATAAAACAAAGACTTTAAGCTGACACTCCATATGAACAATACACCTAAGAACGATCAAAGAATTGACTGATTTCCGCAAATCCCTGAAGACATACCTCTTTAGCAAAGCCTACCACAAGAACCCTTAACTAACTACAACACAACACCTAACCAAAATGGCACAGAATGTATCTCTCAATAACGACTTGTCCAAACCTCCCTGTATTCCTTTACCTCTATGTAATACCAATTGTTTTCTCTATGCTATAACAGGTCTCTGTAAGCCACATTGAGCCTGCAAATAGGTGGGAAAATGTGGGATACAAGTGCAATAAATAAAATAAACTTAGCTATTGGAGGCTATGAACCAGAGGAAGGAGGATTCCGCGACAATTAAGCTTTGTGTTTATTAACTACTGTGATTCCAAGCTATTAAAAGTTATATAGAAAACCCAGAGTGGAGTCATGGTCCAGGACTTACAAGTAACTGACTACACTCAGGCCACATCGCAGGGTGACACTGCCCAATTCATAAGTAACAACAACTTCACAATCAGCAGGCAGCCTAGTTTCCCGGAAAGCCTCTTTTTTGGTTCCATCACTTTAGCTCTTCTACCTTTGTGAGCATCGCAGCTCTCCAGATCCAGTGGAACATGCAAATCTCCCAAGGGGACAAAGTTGCGACTTTTGCTTTGGCAAACAGCTCAGGTTATCAGCAATGCAGTACTTGAGATAACAGATGTCTATGTAAACTATCCTGGACCTTGCCTAACCCCTCAGTGCAGGTGACTGTGGCTATGCCCTAAAGCAGTGGTTCCCAAACCCTGGTCCTGGAGGCACCCCAGCCAGTCAGGTTTTCAGGATATTCACAATGAATATTCATGAGAGAGATTTGCATGCAGTGGAGGCAGTGCATGCAAATATATCTTATGAATATTCATTGTGGATATCCTAAAAACCTGATTGGCTGGGGTGCCTCCAGGACAAAGTTTGGGAACCACTTCCCTAAAGGCATGACTGATTACCCCAATCATCAACCCCCAGAGGCCAGAGGAGGTTCAGTTGGGTTGCCATCTAGGCAGTTCATTAGGTTCACAGTCTTTTTCCTTCAGAAAGGCATTTCTGTTGAAAAGAGTCATTTTGTATGTAAGAACATAAGCATTGCCATACTGGGACAGACTATTTCCAATAATGGCCAATCCAAGTCACAAGTACCTGGTAAAATCTCAAAAGAGTAAAAGGAAAAGTTATGTCTTGCCTGCTAACTTTCTTTCCTTTAGTCGCATACAGCACTGCATACTCTGTTAGCAGCATAGATTATATCACAAGTCTGATATAATCAAGCTCTACAATGTTGTGGCAGGGTGTTTCATTCTACAAGACCAACCCCCTTTTGCCCGTGTCCTGTTATGCACACAATACTCCAACTATTTTCTTCAGCTCCTCTGCATTTGTATCAGGGACTTGCTCACATAGGAATGGTGTCATTAAAAGGGCCAGGTCTCTATGGAACAATAGGGGATAATTCTTTAACAGTGTATGTCAGTGTGTGTTGGGGAGGGGGCACTGCGGAACTCATATACATTAGTCTCATGAGTTGACAGCTCTCTGAATGTGAAACCAACATTTGCAGATTATCAATACCTCTGACGTTCAGTTTAATGTTAGCTGCACTATATTACATCCAGCAATGGCCAACGGGAAAACTAGTAAATCAGATATAGAGTTTACGGTCAATTTTGGCTTAAAATGGCACAAAATTAATCCACTAACCCTGGGCAAAATAGTGTCACAGAAGCAGAGCTTACCATTACATTTATTATCGAAAGAGATACAAGCCGTTTCTTCTATTTTGAAAATTATTGTTGGACATCATGATTTTGGGCACTCCCTAGTTCCACTCAAAACACACCCACCACGTGTCCCATTGAAAGCTGGACATAGTGTCAGACATCCATTTTCTGCCTTTCCAAAATTGTAATTTGGACATTTTTGGCAGATGGATGTCTTTTTCAGCTTTTTGAGACATCCATCTGCTTCGGACATGAGCATCAGACAGATAAAATAAGTTACTTGTCTTTCCATGAGAAGGCTAAGTTTAGCTGTATTTGTTTATCTTTTGATTATTGCTCTTAACTGCAGTGATGTTTTGATTGTACCTAATTATTTTGTCATGCACATATGTGACTGTCTCTGGGGAAAAGGTGAATAATGCAATGAATCTAAAATTATTTCATGTTATGGATCCATAAGCTGTCTGAAAAGGTATGTTTGAACTTCTATAACTTTTTATCATAAAATGATGGCATTTGGACTGTTGTATTACAAATTGTTTACATAGAGACGTAGAAAAATGTAGACAAATAAAAACCGTATGCAGTCTGCCCATCCATGCCATCTACTCTCCCTATCACTCCCTTAGAGATCCTATGTACTTGTCTCAAGCTGTCTTAAATTCAGATACTGTTTTCATCTCCACCACTTCCACTTCCAAGCTGAAAGAAATCAGATTCTGCATTACAGCTGCCTTCGTCAACTCAATTATCATCTTACAAAAGCTAAAAAAAAACACCAATATTTTAAATCCAGGATATTGACATCTATTGACACTAGGGAGCATACAGGACACGGACTTCAAGAAGGTCATAAATTCATGCCTTCGGTAGAATGTTTTGCTGACTTCTTTCACTCTAAAAGTTTAACCTCGAGTACATCTTCTGTTTCGCTGAAAGTACAGAAGATTGATACATCTCTCTCCATTTGCCCTCCCAAGCGAAGCAAAGACATTCCCCTTTGTGGTTTGTCTCCTTGGCCATCTTTTCAGGTGCAGACTGAGACCTCTCTTAATAAGAAGATTTTGTCTATGAGGTCAATAACATGCCTTTTAGACCCTCTCTCATCTATGTGGATAAAATTCCCACACCTTGGTTTATTACCATTTCTACTTTCACTAGTTAATACAAGGCTTATTTCTGTTTGTGTCCCCAGCTAATGCAAAGTTGCCATTCTTTGGCCTATTTTAAAGAAGCCTTCCTTGGACTCGTCTTTGTCTACCATTACTGACCAGTTTCTAATCTGTGCTTTCTGTCATATTGTAGAGAAAGTTGTGTTCCTTCAAATATATCAATATGTAGCAGGGGCGTAGCCAGACACCCAATTTTGGGTGGGCCTGGGCCCAAGATGGGTGGGCAGAAGAACTCTGCCCTGTCCCACAAGTGATTTGGTCTCTCCCTCTCTCGCCTGCATGCCATATGGTCTCTCAAACATCCCCCTCCCCCCATGCCTTTTAAATAGCAGATTTTCACTGGCAGCGAGCAGCAACTAATACACACTGCTCATGTTGGCCCCACAGTCTTCCCTCTGATGCAACTTCCTGTTTCCGCAAAGGCGGGAATACATTAGAGGGAAGGCTGGTATGCAGGAAGGACAGTTGTTGGGAATTTTCGGCTGGTGGGGTTTGGGGATCCCTGCCAGACACTTCATAGGTGTGCTGCTACTGGGTGGGCCTGAGCCCAAAGGCCCACCCGGGCCCACCCTTGGCTACGCCACTGATATGTAGTTAAAACTTTGATCTCTACCCAAGGAAATCGGACATTTTACAGATGTCTTTTACAATATTGAGCTTTTTTGAATGTATATTTTATCTTTGTGATTTTTTTGTGTTCTTATATATAGACTCCTGAGGCAGGCCAGTTGGCTGAAATACAGATGTGTCGAGTCATCACTGCTGAGTTACTTTTAGCAATCAATAAACTGTTGACTATACAGCATCATTGTTTTATTGTCACCTTCGCTGTTTCCTGAGTGGTATTTTTTTCTGCTAGGGTTTTTGTTCTTCTGTTTTTTTGTTGAGTAAAGTTCATTCATTTCTACATAAAGGTCTGATCATACTTGCAGTTTCTCTCAATCTTTCAGCTACATTCAACCTCATCAATCATTCACTCCTGTGCTCAATCGTTTCTGGTCCTTGGGACTAACAGGCACTGTACTAGCCTGATTTCACTCTTTCTTAACTGATAGAACTCAAACTAATGAGCTATTTGCCAGAGTTAGAAAATTGACATCTTTTGATTTGTCTAAAAGAAATGAGGCCAGAGTAATCTCCTGTCAAACATTTGCAGAAGAATTCTTAATTAAAGTTGGATAGATTGTGAGTACATTTGATTCCTTGCCATTGCCTCTTGAGCTTGAATGCTTTTTATCTGGTGAAGATTGTTGGGCATCATTACAGAGATTAATATTGAACAAGTCAAATCTATTTTTCTTAAAGTGAAAAATTATTTTTGTTCTTTGGAAATAAATAGAAATCAAAATACAGAAAAGAAAATAAGATACCACCTTTTTTTATTGGACAAACTTAATACATTTTTTGATTAGCTTTCAAAGGTAACCCTTCTTCTTCAGATTGGAATTAAGCAAATGTTGACAAATATCAGAATATATAAGTGAAACACAAAAGCATTCTAATGACAGTCTCACAGGAAGAGGGTGGGGTGGGTTAGGTGAGAAACAGAGAGAGAGCAGGGTGGGTGAGTGACAAGGAGAGATGGATAGCTGATAAGAAAGTGGCAAAGCAGTATAATTTTATGGTTTTATAGTGGGATAGAAAGCCCAGATCTTTGTTAAGTCCTGTCTGGTAGGTGTCATAATATTTCATCATTGTGACTTCAAAGATCTTAGTTCCTGGCTTGTCTTAAAATTTCCACTAGGAATGGCCTAGTGGTTAGAGTGGTGGACCTTGGTCCTGGGGGAACTGAGTTTGATTCCTACTTCAGGCACAGGCAGCTCCTTGTGACTCTGGGCAAGTCACTTAACCCTCCATTGCCCCATGTAAGCCGCATTGAGCCTGCCATGAGTGGGAAAGCGCGGGGTACAAATGTAACAAAAAAAAAATAAGATCATTGATGCAGTGTTCTGGTTTTATAAAGTGCTGTCCCACGAAGGTGGCATCCTGGTTGGCATTTGAATGTTTAATATTGTGTCTATGTAAATTGAGCCACATCTTTAGCATCTGGCTTGTTTCTCCAGTATAGCAACCTTCTTCATACTTTTTGCATTGAATGAAATACCACATTTGAGTATGAGCATGTGAAGTATCCCCTTATGCTGAATGTTTTTCCCATGTGAGTGACTATGAGGTGTATTTTCAAAGCACATAGTAACCTACAGAACTTTGTAAGTCTAAGTGCTTTGAAAATTAGCCTCTGTGGGATTCTGTGAAATGTGTTGGCACATTTTGCAGCTAGGTATATTACAGGGACATGTGCCGTTCTCTTCTTTTTGAGCTTGTATTGAGAGTTTCCTTTTCACTCATTTCTGTTTCAAATTAGGTGGCTGTCAGGCCAGCACTGGTGGGGCTGGGATTATCTCTTTCAATAATTCAGCCTCCTGTAGTGGCTATAGATTTTATTCTTCTGAAATTTTCTAGCTCTGGATTGTATGTCACTACAAGAGGAATTCTCTCTCTGGCTTTCTTCTCTGTGTACTGCAGTAGGTTTTCTCTAGGTATTTTAAGGAAAGAAGTAATATTCTTGGAGATTATTTGGGGGCTGCAGCCTTTTTGTTTGAAGGATTCAGTCAGGACTTTGAGGTGTTTATCTCTGTCTCTTGGGTCAGAGCAGATATGGTGGTATCATTAGATTGTAAACTCTTTGAGCAGGGACTGTCTTTCTTCTATGTTTGTGCAGCGCTGCGTACGCCTTGTAGCGCTATAGAAATGCTAAATAGTAGTAGTAGTAGTAGTATCATGTAGCTTGGCTGTGTATAATGGGATTTTTATTATATGTGAAGAGTGGAAGCTGGAGTTGTGGAGATAGCTGCTTCTGTCTGTAGGTTTCCTGTATATCACTGTTTTTGTTTTTTGAATACTTGTCATCCTTCTTTTGTGAAATCAATTGAAAAGGAGGTTCCAGAAGTGGTGTCTTATGTAGTTAAAAAAAACCTCTGCAGGAAGGTTTGATGCCTAATTCTTTAAAGAAAGCAGTAGTTTGACCGCTTTTAAAGAATTCTTCTGTGGATGCTACAGGTGTTTCAAATTATAGACCCATTTCATCTTTGTCGTTTTTATCTAAAGCGATAGAAAAATCTGTTCATGAACAATTTTCTTGAGACTCACCAGTTAAATAAATACCAGTTTGAATTTCATTCAAATGATACTGAATCTTTGCTTAGTTTGATGCTGATATAATTCCAGCAAACTTCAACAAGGATAATGTTTATCTTTTTTTTATATCTTTGGATATATCTGCAGCTTTTGATTCTGTTACATCCATTGGAAAGTACTGGCTTAGCTGGAATAGTATCGCAGTAGTTTGGTTCTTTTCTTAGTTCTTGACACTTCTGTGTGGTTGATAATAATGATTCTTCCTCCTTTCTAAATTTGGGTTCTGGGTACCTCAAGGATCTGCTTTATCTGCCATATTATTTAATATTTTGTTTGTGGCCTCTTTGTGTTTTAATGGGTAGGCTTGAAATTGAATGTCATATGTATGCAAATGATATTCAATTTTTCTTTAAAAGACTCCCCCTCAGAAACCTTAGAATTTTTAGGTTTGTTTGTGAAAATAATGAATCAATTGATGTGTGCAAATAAGTTGAAACTGAATTTAGCAAAAACACAGATTATGTTACTGTCTGGAACTCCTGTGTTAGATTTTCCAATTTCTCGTAAAGTTGATGGTGAGGAGCTATTTTTGTTTCAGCAAACTGGCACCTTGACGGTCATTCTTGAACTGGGATAACTATGGGTGATCAAGTAAGAACAGTTGGCATAATCTTTGCAAGACTGATGAGGCGGTTAAAAGATTTTTTTTTGTCTTTTGAAAATTTTAGATTAGTAATTCAAAACATGGAAATACCGCACTTTGATTACTGTAATAGCTTGTTTTTAGGATTGCTAACGAAAGTGTTAAAATCTCTTCATATTGTTCAAAATACAGCATCATTTTCAGTCTTTCTAGATTTGATCATAAATCACCGATTTTCATGTGTCTGCATTGGCTACCAGTTAAGTGCAGGGTTCATTACAAAATATTGCTATTTGTATTTAAAATATTAACAAATGCTAGCTCACCAATTATTTGTACAAGTTTACATGCTCACCAACCCTCACGAACATTACAATCACCATCTGCGTAGTTAGATATTCCATTCTTTCATTTGATTAGATTGGAAGAATATAGGTCAATGATTGGGACCAAAGTTATGGAACGAATTGCCACCTCGAGTCATGTAATAAGATCAATGCCTGTTTTTAAAAAAAAACGTTGAAAACTTTTCTTTCAACAAGCATTATTTTTAGTTGTTTTGTATTTAATGTTCTTATAGAGCTAGAATTTTGATTATGATGTTTATCGATTGTGTATGTTCCACCATGTACTCCTACAGTTTCTGAGATATGCAGAATATAGATTTTTTTTTACAATAAACAATACTTCACTACTACTACTTAACATTTCTAAAGCGCTACTAGGGTTACGCAGCGCTGTATAATTTAACATAGAGGGACAGTCCCTGCTCAAAGAGCTTACAATCTAAAAGACAAGTGAACGGTCAGTCCGATAGGGGCAGTCAAATTGGGGCCGTCTGGATTTACTGAACGGTGAGAGTTAGGTGCCAAACGCAGCATTGAAGAGGTGGGTTTTAAGCAAAGACTTGAAGATGGGCAGGGAGGGGGCTTGGCGTATGGGCTCAGGAAGGTTGTTCCAAGCATAGGGTGAGGCGAGGCAGAATGAGTGGAGCCTGGAGTTGGCGGTGGTGGAGAAGGGTACTGAGAAGAGGGATTTGTCCTGTGAACGGAGGTTTCGGGCGGGAACGTAAGGGGAGATGAGGGTAGAAAGGTAGTGAGGGGCAGCAGACTGAGTGCATTTGTAGGTAAGAAGGAGAAGCTTGAATTGAATGCGGTATCTGATTGGATGCCAGTGGAGTGACCTGAGGAGAGGGGTGATATGAGTATATCGGTTCTGGCGGAATATAAGACGTGCAGCAGAGTTCTGAACAGATTGAAGGGGGGATAGATGGCTAAGTGGGAGGCCGGTGAGGAGTAAGTTGCAGTAGTCAAGGTGAGAGGTAATGAGAGCGTGGACGAGAGTTTGGGTGGAGTGTTCAGAGAGGAAAGGGCGAATTTTGCTGATGTTAAAGAGGAAGAAGCAACATCTAATAAGCCTCTGATTTGCAGAGTCTCACAGGAATCAATTCTTTCCCCTATATTGTTTAGCCTTTTTTGGAGTCCTTTAGCCACTGTAATACAAGGGCTCTCGATTTCCTTCCATTTCCAGGCAAATGACATTCTGTTGCTTTACCACACTAAGCATGACAACCTACTACTACTAACATTTCTAAAGCGCTTACTAGGGTTACGCAGCGCTGTACAATTTAAACATAGAAGGACAGTCCCTGCTCAAAGAGCTTACAATCTAAAAGACAAGAGAACACAACCCTGATCTTACACCTCTTTAATGTTGTCTTGATGGTATAGCACAATGGCTTTCTGATCCTTATTTTGTGTTAACTCAAGAAAAGACTGTGCTTGTTGGTTGACAGATCATCTGCTAACTTCAACCTCCCCTTTATCTTTATTCAGTGCTACTATTAAACCAGTAGACAATTTCTGTTATTTGGGTATTATCCTTGATTCATGGCTTTCTTGACCACCTCAGATTTCTTCACTTAGTAGATCAGGCTTACAGGAACTCATAGCCTGTTGCAGCCCACAGCTGTTTATAGCAATTTACAGCAGCATCAGATACCATCAGGATTTGGGGACTTGAGACTGTCTGCTTAATTAAAGCTAAGTACCAAACTTTAGAGGGGATAGTTTGTTGATTGACAGTAAAAGCCAGCATGAGGAAGCTTTAAGTCAATGCCTGTTTAATGAACTGTTAAGATTGCCGTGTCCTCCGATTGGGGTGGTTTCCCGTAGTTAGCCTTTATTGCAAGTTTTGGGCTGGGATTGGTCTGTTATGGTTTAGTTTGGGTGAGTGCCCCTTTATTAGTTAATATTTAAGAAGGTAAGAGAGTTTTTCACCTCATTTGCTTTTTCTCACCAATTGTGAGTTTTTTTGCTTCTGGGGTTTTTTTTTTTCTCTCTTTGTCCTTCTCAAGAAACCAGTGATATTAACTTACTCCTGATACAACAAGGATAGTATAAATACTTTTGTATTTTTCCTGTTTGGAGATTTGAGGTTTCAATCGTTTGTAATATAATTTAAGTGGAGCTTTTTCCACAATTAAAGGGACACTCACAAACTAATTATATATAACAAACTCCTTTTAGAGAGTTAGAGTATTTCAATAGAGTTTGTTTTTCTCCTATTGAGTATTAGAGTGTTATTTTTATTGTAACATGCTTCAGACTTTTTTGGGTTAAGCATGAAATCAAATGGAAAATAATAACATCCTATATAATAATTTGCACCTCCAACATTCTACGTCTGGATGCCTGGGTTCGTAACATCCACTCCCACTCATTGCCCCACCCTCGAATCAAAATGTAATGATGTCAGAGGGCGGAACAATGAGGGCGAAGGGAATGCTGAAGGTGAGATGATGTCAGGAGGAGAGAATCGCAGGACATCGAGGGGAGGAAGGGGAGGGCAGAGCAGAGGAGAATTGATGAACGTGGATGGGAGGACAGTCATAGGCGCCCCGCGAGGGTGGGACACTGTGTGAGGGAAGGGAGCTGTGTTGTCCTCGTCACTGCCGTCGCTGCGCCTGAAAGTGCGCGGGGGGGGGGGAGGCATGGAGAGGGGGGCTGTCAGGGAGCTGAGGGAGGGCAGGGAGAATTGCTGGACATGGATGGGAGGGCAGGGGGAGAGAAGAGATGGCTGGAATTGGAGAGGAGGGCAGGGGGAGAAGAGATCGCTGGACAGGAGGGGCAGAGAGAATTGCTGGACATGGATGGATGGAGGAGAGGGCAGGGGAGAATGGAGAGTTGCTGGACATGGATGGGGGGGGGGGAAGGCAGGGGAGACAGGAGAATTGCTGGACATGGATGGGATGAATGGGGCAGGGGAGAGGAAATTTGCTAGATATGGGTGGATGGAGGAGAGGGCAGGGGAGAATGGAGAGTTCCTCCTTGACATGAATGGAGGGGAGGGCATGGGAGAGAGAATTGCTGACATGGATGGATAAATGGAGGGGGCAGGGGAGAAGAAATTTGCTGGATATGGGTGGATGGAGGCGAGGGCAGGGGAGAATGGAGAGTTGCTGGACATGGATGGAGGGGAGGGAAGAGAGGAGAAATGCTGGACATGGATTGAGGGAAGAGAGGAGAAATGCTGGACATAGATGGAGTCTGCGTACTCTTTATCTTTAAAAAAAATACTATAAATGGCCAAGTCGTGTTTTATACAAAAGTGAAAAATTCCTTGGCCGCCTTTGCCCAAGGCTTGCTAATAATGGGGGGTGACTTTAACTCGGTGATGGACCCGGCTCTAGATCGCTCCGGAAGTGGCAATACAGGGGGCAACAAGGAATCAATGGCTTTGGGGTCATTGGTACACTCACTGGGTATATTGGACTTGTGGAGACTGACACATGCAAGGGATAGAGACTATACATACTACTCCCCAGTACATGACACCTACTCGTGCATCGACTATATATTCCTTGATACAGCACTGGTGGAAAGGGGACTGGAGGCGGGGGTGGGGAGTATGTCCTTATTTCCGATCTGACGAAGAAGGTCAACCTTCGAAAGCTAATCAAGAAATGTATCAAGTTATGTCCAATAAAAAAAGGTATCATCTTATTTTCTTTTCCATGTTTTATTTTGTTTGATTTCTATTGATAACCTTTAAGTGGGGAAACAAAGGAAAGGAGATGGATGCTTAACGCGGGAGTGTTGCAGGAACGGGAAGTGGTGGAGGGCTATAAGAAAGTTTTAAAGGAATATCTGGAGTTTAACATAGACTCTGGGCCTCCTCTCAGCATGGTATGGGATGCCATGAAGGCGGTTTCCATGGGGTACTTTTTGCAAATAGCGAGTAAACGTGCACGCATATGTAGAATACAGATAGCACAATGCATGGAGAATATCCGCCTTCTGGAGGAGCAGCATAAGGCCAATGGGTCCCCTCAGATTCTGGTGGAACTTAGAGGGCAGAGAATGCAACTCGATTCCATCTACTCAGAACAGCTTAGTATGCTACAGGCAAAAAATAGGGTTGGCTCCTATGAGTTTGCAAATAAGGCGGGACGTCTCCTAGCCATGCGGTTACGTCAGCGAAAAATAGATCATACGGTCACGCAGGTGAGGGATTGTGGAGGTGAAGTATTGCGTACATCTGAGCTTATACGTAAGCGTTTTAGGGACTATTATCAAGCTCTATACACACAGGAGATTAACTCCACCCCGGAAGCCATAAGAGACTGTCTGGCAGAGAGTTCTCTCTCTTCCCTGACTCTCCAACAACAGGCCATGTTGGAAAAGCCGGTTACACCATTACAGATACAAGAGGCCATTAGTAAATTACCCTCTCATAAGTCCCCGGGGATGGATGGGCTGCCTAATGAGTTGTATAAGAAATTCGCATCTGAGTTGGCCCCGCTCCTTGCGGACACGTTCAACCAAGTGGACAATGGGGAATCCCTGCCAATGTCCATGAGAGAGGCATGGACAGCAGTCTTGCCCAAGCCAGACAAAGATCACACAGAATGCAGTTCCTACAGACCTTTATCAGTCTTGAATTCAACGTTAAAATATTAGCAAAGCTTAACACAGTTGCTTCCGGTGCTTATACACCCAAATCAAGTAGGATTTGTGTCCTATCGAAAGGCCATGAATAATATAAGATGGACAGTAGACCTAATGCATCTAGCTAAGAGAGACCAGGGGCCTCTGTGTCTTCTTAGTTTGGACGCGGAAAAAGCTTTCGACAGGGTTCATGGCACTTCATGTATAAGGTTCTGGAATTTGTTGGACTCGGGACACAGTTTAGGGGCTGGATACAGGCACTTTATGACTCCCCTAGAGCGTGTGTGAGGGTCAATGGTAGCAATTCAGAGCTGTTTACATTGTATAGAGGCACTCGCCAGGGTTGCCCCGTCACCTTTATTATTCGCCATAATAATGGAGCCCTTCGCTTCTAGGGTGCGAATGAACCCGGGTATTACGGGAATAAATATAGCGGATAGAAAACATAAATTGGCCCTGTTCGCAGATGATGTTTTGCTGTTTGTGACTCGGCCTGAGACTACAATTCCCACTCTTTTAAGAGTCATTGAAGAGTACTCAGCAGTTTCCGGATTCAAAGTAAACATGACTAAGTCCGAGGCATTGAATGTGTCTCTCCCGCTAGAGCTGGAGGAATCCTTGGAGTCTTTATTCTCATTTCGTTGGGCTGCCAAGGGCATACGCTACTTGGGGGTTAATTTAACTTCTAATCTAGAAGAGCTTTTCTCAGCTAATTATAAGGGGTTGGCTAGAGTTCTTGCAGAGGACCTGGAGAGGTGGGGGGAGTTGGCAGTTTCATGGTTTAGCAGGATTGCGATTGTAAAGATGAACTTCTTGTCCAGTCTGTTATATTTGTTTCAAGTTTTACCTGTAATGATGCCTAGGCAATTCCTTGCAGGATTACAGGACCGTATTGTGCGCTTCATCTGGGCGGGTAAACATCCACGACTGTCACGGTCCCTTCTGTACCAAGAGAGGAAACGAGGAGGGCTGAGAGTCCCCAATTTACTTTGGTACTATAGAGCAGCCCAGGGGAAAGCAGCAGTAGAATGGTACCAGGATTATCCGGACAGACAATGGGTGCACTTGGAACAATACTCATTGGCTCAGCACCGCTGGGCGCACTTATTTGGCTCCCAAAATTGCATAGAGTGCTGGAGGAGGGCATGTGTCCATCGATAGGGGTCACTCTCCATTATTGGGATAGTCTCTTTCCTAACAGAAGTTGCGTTTTAACTAGACTGGCCCCTATAGCGTACAATCCTGTTTTTTACCAGGAACAGTGAGAGGGGTATTTACAAGGTGGTATAGGGAGGGTCTGAGAACATGGGGGAAAATGTTTGATGCAGATAAGCTGCTGTCACTTTCTGCTTTAACAGACATCCAGAGGCGGGGAAGGATGAATTCGCATACCAACAGCTGTCACACTTTCTTCAGACTGCGGCGGTACGAGAGGTTATGCGAAGGGAAAAATTAGGACTGGAGATCTGTGAGAAACACACCATATCTAGAGGCCTGATCAGCAGCCTATATAAATGTTGTAGTGAGCAGAATCCACTCTACACCCTTCATAGGATGGGCTGGCAGAGAGACCTGGGTAGAGTTGTGGGAGAGGATAGAAAGGACAGCAACAAAGGTGTCATCTCATGTACCCTTTAAAGAGAATGTGACAAAGGTGCTGTTCAGGTGGTACCTCACGCCGCATCGCCTCCAACTTATATAACCAGCAGCTTCAGACCTATGTTGGAGGGGATGTGGTAAACGGGGTACAATGGGGCATGTGTGGTGGAATTGTGCGAAAGTCAGAGCGTTTTGGAGAGCAGTCCATAGTAGGTTGCAAAGCTGGATGGGGTGTGCAGTCACATGGGCACCTGAAATCTTTTTATTTTCGGTTGAAGCCAAGCCCCCGCAGCAGACTCTATTGAGACATGCAGGGGTGCGGTTAAGCGTGGTTATAGCCTCTTGCTGGAAGCAGGTGGGGGTTCCCCCAGTTAGGAGATGGATCCAAAAACTAAAGTATATATGTGAAATGGAGAGGCTCTTAGCAGAATGTAGGCAACAACAGAGTAAATGGTACAATATATGGAAACCTTTCATTCTTTGTACACCGAGCGAGCAGTGAGATCAGGGAGAGTGATGCATGGTTGGCAGTATTAGGGATTCTGATTTTGGATTGGGGGGGGGGGGGAATGGGGGGATGAGTGGGCTACTCTTTAGCTAAACGTTAAAAATTAAAAAAAATTGAAGTTTTTTTAGATTTCTATAGGTAATTTGATAAAGTGGGACAAAAGTGGTTAAAGTTGATGGAATATGTCTGAGTCAAATTTCAGTACACTAATTGTATTGTTCATGGAGATTATTGTTCTGTTATCAAAGTAAATAAAGACTTCATTCAAACAACAACAAAAAAAATACTATAAATATGGCACCATCTTTGTATGAACACTGACCAGGACTAGTTTTTTAAGTCGTTTTGAGTCTTCAATTTAAATGTGGTTTAGCACCGTTCCTGAAGCAGCCTTTTAATAGGCGAAACAAGGCACACTTATTGGAGGCGTACATCCTGTTGGATGTACATAATGCAACGCAAGACTGCAACATCACCTCTTTGAGCACACTACAAGTACCCTTCTGGTTTTGGACATTCCACGCCCTGCAGCTAAGTACGAAGATTGGTTTTTAGTTACAATGTTCTGCTGGGCTTGTTAGGGGATTTAGTTCAATAAGGGCAGCTTGGGAGCGTTAAGGTTAAGGGGTGGTGGTAACCGGCAGTTTTCTTGTCTCCAGACCTAGTTCTCTTTAGTTTGGTGATTGGTGAGCTCCACATTACTTTTGGGTAAGGGATAGGAGGAGGTTTTTTAAAATCACTTATTTTTCTCACTTAGAGTGAGTTTTTTTGCATGTGATTTGGTTTTCCTCTTCTTTGGTCCCTTACGGAACCCATGATAAAAACGGACCCCTATAATGGTAGTGGCAGATTTACATTGAAATTCTCCCTATCTGGGGATTTGAGGTTCCCTTTGTTTGAATTTATTGTGTGGAGACACCCGCAAACTAAGTGTGCAAACTCTCTGGATTTACAGTAAAACAAACCATCATATTTGAATCCACAGAATTATGCTACAAAACAAGCTTTTTTTTTTAAACACAAACCTTGCTGCCTGTCAGCGATTCCAAGCATCACCAGTACGTGTTGTTCCCTGCAGCAACTGAAAGAACGTCACTTCCGTTCCTCTCGACGCCATGCGATACCACGTTATACTTATGGGAGTTCAGACGGAGCAAAAAAAAAAAAAAAAGAAGAGAGACCTGATACTACAACACCGATGAAAAAAAGAACTAAATCTTGGTAAGAAAGAAACTTTGCAGGATGGGAAATAGCCAGGAAGGAGTAATCCCAGTGAGGAATTGGTGGGTGGGAACTGTCCGGTAGGAACTCATGGTATACCTATGTAAGAAATATAATGTAATGCATTTTTTCCCCTTCTTTTATGACATACTGTTACTGAAGTATTTTATTTGGGTTGAATTTGCTTGAGGAAGCAGTCTACATATATAATGTAATAAAGCATAGCATAATATTATATAGCATACTAATAAAATAAAATTAATTATATTACACCATTAAAATGGCCTCCTGGCCAGGACCCTTGTTCACAAGCTCTAAATATCTTTCCAGTTCGGTTTCTATAAAGAATTTCATAAACTCTGATACACTTGCTAAATCAGAATCATGTATAGTCTCTTCACGCTCTTTCTCCAATGCGTCTATGTCTGTTAATTCGCTCTCCACGAGGCTGTCTCTGGCTGTCCCTTTTCTTTTAGTGTTGTTAGAGGCATATGCAATCTCTAGAAGGCCTTTTATCAAGATTCTTTGAGCTTTTTGTAAAAGGTTGATGGTTCGTCACTTGGTTCTTCAGAATCAATTTCTTGGCCTATGAACCGAAGAAAAGTATTTACAGAACAATAAAATCCATACAATTTTATGTATTTCCCTCCAATATTCAGCCGGCGACAGGTTTAAAAAAAAATACCAACAACTGCAGGCTGATTTATGCCGTATTATTCAGTCCCGGCACTGAATATCCAAGGTGTGGGGTCGCCTCCTCTAATCTACCAGGAATCAGTGATATTTAGCTAATTACCAAGGAGACTTACATGTGCTCAATGCGTGTCAATTTGGAATTACCACCTAGTTACCACGTGGACAGGGCGGTAATTTCATTTTTTTTTACATGCGTCCACTACGCGCGCCACAAAGTAATTTTTATTTTCTGGCATGTGGCTCTAACCGGGTGGTAAAAGGCATGCTATGGGTGTAGACCATAACCACCTGGTTAATGCGTGAGACCTTACCGCTAAGTCAGTGGGTCTGACCCGAAATGGGCGCGAACCAATTTTCATTTTGCCACACATTCATTTTCGGCAAAAAAAAATTTTTAAAAAGGATTTTTTACAGGTGCGCTGAAAAATGGATCTGCACACGTCCAAAACACGTGCCTAAACCAGCACAGGCCATTTTTCGGCACACCTTAGTAAAAGGACCCCTAGTTAACTACAAGGGTAGGAGGCTGAATTATTGGCATTTTTGTTTTGGCTGATCCTCCTCCCAACTGTTCCCCATAAGCTTGCCCCCTCCACACCCCTTAGCGTTATCTGGGTTTAAAAAAGGTTGGACAATTTCCTGGAGGAAAAGTCCATAGTCTGCTTTTGAGACAGACATGGGGAAGCCACTGTTTGCCTGGGATTGGTAGCATGGAATCTTGCTGTTATTTGGGTTTCTGTCAGGTACTTGTGACCTGGATTGGTCACTGTTGGAAGCAGGATACTGGGCTACATGGACCATCGGTCTGACCCAGTAAGGCTGTTCTTATGCTCTTATGTAACCGGATAGTACTGCGGCAATCACAGGCAATATCTAGCAGAACTACCTGCTTAAGTATCACTGAATATTAGCAGATGGTCAGGACAGCAGGGTTTAACTAGGCAAGAGCCTGTCCTGCCCTGTTATACCCCACTGAATATTTACACCTTTCTCTTTTACATAAGAATAGCCATACTGGGTCAGACCAATGGTCCATGTAGCCCAGTATCCTGCTTCCAACAGTGACCAATCCAGGTCACAAGTACCTGACAGAAACCCAAATAATAGCAAGATTCCATGCTACCAATCCCAGGGCAAACAGTGGCTTCCCCATGTCTGTCTCAAAAGCTGGGTCCATCCAGCCCAGCCTCCTGCTTCCAACAGTGGCCAAACCAGGTCACAAATACCTGGCAGAAACCCAAATAGTAGCAACACTCCAATCTACCAATCCTGAGGCAAGCAGTGGCTTCCCCCATGTTTGTCTCAATAGCAGACTATGGACATTTCCTCCAGGAACTTGTCAAAACCTTTTTTTAAACCCAGATGCGCTAACCCACTGTTACCACATTCTCTGGCAACGAGCTCCAGAGCTTAACTGTTCGCTGAGAGAAAAATATTTCCTCCTCTTTGTTTTAAAAGTATTTCCATGTAACTTCATGGAGGAGTGGCCTAGTGGTTAGAGCAGTGGACTTTGATCCTGGGGAACTGAGTTCAATTCCCCCTGCAGCTCCTTGTGACTCTGGGCAAGTCACTTAACTCTCCATTACCCCTGGTACAAATAAGTACCTGAATACACTATGTAAACCGCTTTGAATGTAGTTGCAAAAAAAAAAAAAAAAAAACAGAAAGGCGGTATATCAAGACCCATTTCCCCTTCCCTTCATTGAGTGTTTCCTAGTGTTTGTACTTTTTTGGAGTAGAAAATGGATTCACTTCTTCTCGTTCTATACAATTCAGGATTTTGTAGACCTCTGTCATATCTCCCCTCAACCATCTCTTTCCCAAGCTGAACAGCTCTAACCTCTTAAGCCTTTCCTCATATGAGAGGAGTTTCAGCCCCTTTATGATTAATGTAGAATAACGGACTCAGTGCCTGCTTTTTTTTTTTTTTCACATCAGAATAAGCAAAATGCAGTGCTTACTTTTCGTTTTATTCCATGTTCTGTAAATTGATTCTTTGAGCTGTATGCGTGTTCTATGTCAATTTGCTCACACATCTGCTGAACTGTCAAATAAATCACAAACAAGCAAATTAGTACCTTCTCTCCATTTAGCGAAAGCTACATACCTGTAGTAGGTATTCTCCAAGGACAGCAGGCTGATTGTTCTCACATGTGGGTGACGTCCACGGTAGCCCCTCGGATCGGAGATCTTCACTAGCAGCGTTTGCTACCCCTCGCGTGCGCATGCGCGACCGTCTTCCCGCCCAAACGCGAGCGTGCTCGTCAGTCCAGTAAAAAGCAAAGACAAGGGAAGACGGGCGGGTTGGTGAGAACAATCAGCCTGCTGTCCTCGGAGAATACTTTCTACAGGTATGTAGCTTTCGCTTTTTCGGAGGACAAGCAGGCTGCTTGTTCTCACTGATGGGGTATCCCTAGCCCCCAGGCTCACTCAAAACAACAAATATTGGTCAACTGAGCCTCGCAAAGGCGAGGACATAACCGAGATTGACCTAAACTTATCCAACTAACTGAGAGAGCAGCCTGGAACAGAATAAAAATGGGCCTAGGGGGGGTGGAGTTGGATTCTAAACTTCGAACAGATTCTGCAGCACCGACTGTCTGAACCGACTGTCGCGTCGGGTATCCCGCTGAAGGCAGTAATGTGATGTGAATGTGTGGACAGATGACCACGTCGCAGCCTTGCAAATCTCTTCGATAGTGGCTGACTTCAAGTGGGCCACTGACGCCGCCATGGCTCGAACACTATGAGCCGTGACATGACCCTCAAGAGTCAGCCCAGCCTGGGCGTAAGCGAAGGAGATGCAATCTGCTAGCCAATTTGAGATGGTGCGTTTCCAGACAGCCACTCCCCTTCTGTTGGGATCAAAAGAAACAAACATTTGGGCGGACTGTCTGTGGGGCTGTGTCCGCTCCAAGTAGAAGGCCAATGCTCGCTTGCAGTCCAATGTGTGCAGTTGACGTTCAGCAGGCCAGGTATGAGGATGGGGAAAGAAAGTTGGCAAGACAATTGACTGGTTCAGATGGAACTCCGACACCATCTTCGGCAAGAACTTAGGGTGAGTGCGGAGGACTACTCTTATGATGAACTTTGGTATAAGGAGCATGAGCTACCAAGGCTTGAAGCTCAATGACTCTGCGAGCTGAAGTAACTGCCACCAAGAAAATGACCTTCCAGGTCAAGTACTTCAGATGGCAAGAATTCAGTGGCTCAAAAGGAGGTTTCATCAGCTGGGTGAGAACGACATTGAGATCCCATGACACTGTAGGAGGTTTGATGGGGGGCTTTGACAAAAGCAAACCTCTCATGAAGCGAACACTAAAGGCTGTCCCGAGATCGGCTTACCATCCACACGGTAATGGTGTGCACTAATCGCACTAAGATGAACTCTTACAGAGTTGGTTTTAAGACCAGACATAGACAAGTGCAGAAGGTATTCAAGCAGGGTCTGTGTAGGACACGAGCGAGGATCTAGGGCCTTGCTCTCACACCAGACAGCAAACCTCCTCCATAGAAAGAAGTAACTCTTCTTAATGGAATCTTTCCTGGAAGCAAGCAAGACTCGGGAGACACCCTCAGAGAGACCCAAGGAGGCAAAATCTACGCTCTCAACATCTAAGCCATAAGAGCCAGGGACCGGAGGCTGGGATGCAGAAGCACCCCCGCGTTCTGAGTAATGAGGGTCGGAAAACACTCCAATCTCCACGGTTCTTCGGAGGACAACTCCAGAAGAAGAGGGAACCAGATCTGACGTGGCCAAAAGGGAGCGATCAGAATCAAGGTGCCTCGATCTTGCTTGAGTTTCAACAAAGTCTTCCCCACCAAAGGTATGGGAGGATAAGCATACAGGAGGCCTTCCCCCCAATCCAGAAGAAAGGCATCAGACGCTAGTCTGCCATGGGCCTGAAGCCTGGAACAGAACTGAGGGACCTTGTGGTTGGCTCGAGTAGCAAAGAGATCCACCAAGGGGTGCCCCTCTCTTGGAAAATCTCGCGTGCCACTCTGGAATTGAGCGACCACTTCGTGAAGTTGCATGATCCTGCTCAATCTGTCGGCCAGACTGTTGTTTAAGCCTGCCAAATATGTGGCCTGAAGAAACATGCCGTACCGGCGAGCCCAAAGCCAATTCTCATGGCCTCCCTGACACAGGGGGCGAGATCCGGTGGCCCCCTGCCTTGTGATGTAATACATGGCAACCTGATTGTCTGTATGAATTTGAATAATTTGTTGGGACAAGCCGATCCCTGAAAGCCCTTAGAGCGTTCCAGACTGCTCGCAGCTCCAGGAGATTGATCTGTAGACCTTGTTCCTGGAGGGACCAACTCCCTTGGGTGTGAAGCCCATCAACATGAGCTCCCCACCCCAGGAGAGACACATCCGTCGTCAGCACTTTTTGCGGCTGAGGAATTTGGAAAGGACGTCCCAGAGTCAGACTGGACCGAATTGTCCACCAATGCAGGGATTGGAGAAAAACTGTGGACAGCTGGATCACGTCCTTTAGATCCCCCGCAGCTTGATACCACTGGGAAGCTAGGGTCCATTGAGCTGATCTCATGTGAAGGCGAGTCACATGCACTGTGGAGGCCATGTGGCCCGAGCAATCTCAAACATCTGCTAAGCTGTGATGTGCTGAGACGCCCGCACCCAGGAAACGAAGGACAAAAGATTGTCGGCCCTCGCTTCCGGAAGGTAGGCACGAGCTGTCTGAAGAGTTCAGCAGAGCTCCTATGAATTCGAGTTTTGAACTGGAAGAAGATGGGACTTTGGATAATTTATCACAAACCCTAGCGGCTCCAGGAGCCGAATAGTCATCTGCATGGACTGTAGAGCTCCTGCTCGGAGGTTTTCTTCACCAGCCCAATCGTCAAGATAAGGGAACACGTGCACTCTCATTCTGCGTAGAGACGCCGCTACGACAGCCAGGCATTCTGTGAACACCCTGGGCGCGGAGGCGAGACCCAAAGGGTAGCACACAATACTGAAATGTGCCGTGGTTCCCAGACGGAATCGAAGATTCCGTCTGTGAGCTGGCAGTATCAGGATGTGAGTGTAAACATACTTAAGTCCAGAGAGCATAGCCAATCGTTTTCCTGAATCATGGGAAGAAGGGTGCCCAGGAAAGCATCCTGAACTTTTCTCGGACCAGATATTTTTTCAGGGCCCTTAGGTCTAGTATGGGACGCACCCCCCCCCTGTTTTCTTTTCCACAAGGAAAGTACCTGGAATAGAATCCCAGCCCTATTGCCCCAGTGGCACGGGCTCGACCCCGCATTGGCGCTGAGAAGGGCGGAGAGTTCCTCTGCAAGTACCTGCTGTGGTGGAAGCTGAAGGACTGAGCTCCCGGTGGGCAATTTGGAGGCTTTGAGGCCAAATTGAGGGAGTATCCCAGCCGCACTATTTGAAGAACCCACAGCTCGGAGGTTATGAGAGGCCACCTCTGTTGAAAAAAGTTAACCTCCCCCCGACCAGTAGATCGTCCGGCACGGACACTTGGATTCCGGCTATGCTCTGCTGGAGCCAGTCAAAAGCCCGCCCCTTGCTTTTGCTGGGGAGCTGCAGGGGCCTGTTGAGGCGCACGCTGTTGATGGGAAACGAGCGCGCTGGGGTTTGGCCTGGGCAGCAGGCTGGCAAGAGGGAGGATTGTACCTACACTTACTCGAATAGGGAACAGTCCTCCTTCCCCCATAAAAACGTCTACCAGTCAAGGTAGAGGCTGAAGGCGCCCGGCGGGAGAATTTGTCGAAAGCAGTGTCCTGCTGGTGGAGTTGCTCTACCACCTGTTCAACCTTGTCTCCAAAAATATTATCCCCCGGCAAGGAGAATCCGCAATCCGCTGCCATGAGAGTCTGCGCATCACCACACCTTGAGCAGCGGCCCTGGACGTGACATCAAAACTATCGTAAACACCCCTAGCCAGGAATTTACGACACGCCTTCAGCTGCCTGACCACCTGCTGAAAAGGCTTGGCTTGCTCAGGAGGGAGTTTGTCCACCAAGTTCGCCAAACGAATCCAAGGTTTTAGGGTCTCTGCCCGGGGGGCGCCGAAGCATACTCCCTAGAACTCTTGACCTTCTTAAGGGCCAATCCACCACACCGGAGTCGTGAGGCAACTGAGTCCGCATCAACTCCAGGTCCCCATGGATCCGATACTGGGACTCAACCTTCTTGGGAATGTGGGGATTAGGTTAGCGGCTTCGCCCAGTTGCCAGCAATGTCTTTGAGGACACGATGCATGGGTACTGTGGACGATTCCTTAGGTGGCGAAGGATAGCCCAAAAGCTCAAACATTTCAGCCCTTGGCTCATCCTCCTTAACCACAGGGAGGGGAATGGCCGTAGACATTTCCCGGACAAGGCTGCGAAAGATAGACTCTCGGGAGGAGAAAGCTGCTTTTCAGGAGAGGGAGTAGATCAGAAGGAAGACCGTCAGACTCCTCGTCAGAGAATATCTGGTGTCTTCTCTGCCTCCACCGAGGCCTCACCATCGGTATCAGACACCAGTTCATGAACTTCTGTCCGAAGCCGTGCCCGCCTCGGACTCCGTGGGAACATGGCCATGATGGGTATGTCGAGAGGAAGACTCCCGTGCCGGCGGCGATGAAGCTCCCTCCATCGATGTCGTCGGGGAGGCAGCCGATGCAGGTACTGCAAGCGGTACCGGTACTGGAGACCTGGGCATGGGCCAGCCGTCGCCTCACTCAACGGCACCGGCGGCGCAAGCACCCCCAGTACCGGAGAAGGGCGCAAACAGCTCTTCCAGGATCCCGGGAAGGATGGTCCGGAGGCTCTCGTTCAGAGTGGCTGTCGAGGAAGGCAAGGAGTCCAGTACCAGGCGACGAGCTCAGAATCTGTCTGAGACGCGGAGGCGGTACCGAGCTGTTCACAGTTAGAGCGCATCAACACCTCCTGTATGGAGGGCGAGCGGAAAAGGAATCCTCCCGAGCGTCGACGCTTAGGGGGTGCCAGTTCCCCCGGCGACCCAGAGCTCTCGGTACCACGTCTGGAAGGTGACTGGTGCCGGTGCTTCTTTGCCTTTGCACAAAGCAGGTCACCGGGACCCTCCCGTACCGAAGAGGACGTCTAATCCAGACGCCTCCTCGGTGCCCGAAGAAGGTCGATACCGGGGGGTCTGTACCAAAGGAGCCCTCGAGGCAGGCGGAGACCTACTCGAGGGCTCATCACCGCCACCAGCAGGGGAATGGACAGCTCTCACCTGCGCTCCTGAAGAAGATGCACCACCGCGACATCAGTACACACCGATGACCCCGGTACCGTAGACGTTGAAGCATCGGCCAATGACCTCGGTACCGTAGACGTCGATGCACCGGGCGAGGCCCCGAACAAAATGGTTCCACTGGGGCCAATCTTGCTACCTGAGTCCCTTTTCTTCAACAAAAGACAGAGTGCAGGCCTGGGACGGTGCCCGGCACCCAGACACTGAAGACACGAAACGTGCCTATCAGTGAGCGAAATAGCCTGGCTGCACTGCGTGCACTTTTTGAAGCCGCTGGAGGCTTCGATGACATGGGCGGAAAAATCACGCCGCGAAGTCAAAATTCGCGATGACGATGGCACCAAAAAAGAAGGGAAAACCCCATACAGGCGGCCACAAAAAGGCTGCTCTCGAAAGCGAAAGGAACTTAACGGGGAAAAAAACCTCAAATAAGGGTGTTTTTTTTTAAAACAATACGCAAAGAAAGCAACGGAGAAAAAGCGCAAAGACTTCCGAACGGAAAGAACACCGGCAAAAGACGGGAGGGCCTCCTCAGGGCACAGACCGACCAAAAAAACAGCCGTCCTGAGCCACGGGAAGACGGTCCGCAGCATGCGCACGGTGCATGCGCACAGGCGAGGTGCTAGCAAACACTGTTGCTAGTGAAGATCTCAATCCGAGGGGCTACCGTGGACGTCACCCACATGTGAGAACAAGCAGCCTGCTTGTCCTCGGAGAATGTAGAAATTTATATTAGCAAAAAAGTATATAAATTCTTACTTTAAATGCTATGGTTGTGCAGTTCATCAAACCTTTCTTTGCTCTGAAGGAGCATTCACTCTCAATTTGCAGACACCCTTGTTGATCGTGTACTCGTGTCTAAGACTTGCGTTTGTTTTCTTTGAAATGAATCCAGGCAGGTCTGTGTAATATTAAGTAACTTGTTCCTTTAGCCATTCAACGGCACTGTTCCCTCTAAGCTGTGCGGGAGTCCCCACTACAGTCCTGCCATTGGGGGGTGCTGTTTCACTATTACATTTTCAATAGTGAGGGACAGGCAAGTTCTGCAGACTCCAGGGAACCTGCCTGTCTCTAGTGATTCAAAACAGAATACTGAAGCACCCCCCCCCCCCCCCCCCAACTGGCAGCAATGCAGTTGGAGGCTCCCGCACAGCTTAGTCCAGAAGCCTATGTGACTTGAAGCTTGTTTTTGTCCCCTACTGGAAGAACCCAGGAGCCACTCAAGAGGCATAAGGTGGTCCCTCAGCTCACAGGAGATAGATGTGTGGGAGTTGGTAGTTACACACTGGAGAAACAGAACAAGGCCCTTTGTTCAGATTGTGAGTCTACAGAGGGAGGATCAGAAGGTCACATGGATGGATTTGGTAATTTTGTACAATTAGCTACATATCAGATTGTTACCTGGGTATCTGTCACCTTCCATCCGGTATTCTGCATTAAAACAAAAGAAACAGTGATACAGTGTCAGAGAATAAAAATAAATACAACAATCTAAACTGAATAAAGCCTATCAAATTCTACAGGTTGCGATTAAAAATCTAAAAGAAGTGACAAAGAGGCTCTAGCGTTCATTTTCAAAGCATAACCGGATGTCTCAAAAGACCAAAATGGACATCCCTGTGCTTGAAATGTCCAAATAGCAAGGGGGTAATGTTCTGGGCGTGTTTTGGGTGGCACTAGAGAGGGCCCTGAAATCTGGACATCCAACAGCAATTACCAAAGTAGAAGAAACGTCCATAACATTTTATAGATCTGGCATTTAGCACATCCAGATTACAGATAGGTACTCTAATCGAGCAGCAGTCCCACTGGAGGTATTAAGGCCTGGCAAACCAACTCGATCGCACCAGTGGTTCCTATCTCCCTCTCTCTCCCCTGAGAGTAGAGAGGTTTGGTAGCCGTGTTAGTCCACTTTTAAACATTTCACAGGACCACACGGTCATTCACAAAGGAAAAATATTCAACATTAAGGAATCTTTCAAGTGCTTATCTTCCAATGTGGTATATATCATTCAGTGTAAAAAATGCAATGAAGGCTGCTACATTGGAGAAACAAGTCAGATGCTAAAGAACAGATTTAATTTACATAGACACCATATGAAAAATGCTAGTACCAATCAGGATGTCACCTCTGTGGGGCAGCACTTTACAAAACCAGAACACTGTACCAGTGATTTCATGGTAAGAATCCTGAAAGGGAACTTTAAATAGAGGAACATAAGACCCTTTTGAAGTCAGAATGATTAAATATTTTGACACCCACCAGACGGGACTTAACAAAGATCTGGGGTTTCTAGCCCATTATAAACCATAAAATTGTACTGCTTTGTCACCCTCCAATCTCCATGCATATCTCCCTGTCCCTCATCCACCCAACTCTTCTTGTCTCTCACCTATCCACCCCCATCCTGTTAGACTGTCACTGAAATGCTTTGATGTTTCACTTATATATACTGTCATCTATCAGCATTTGCTTATTTCCGATCTGACGAAGAAGGGCAACTTTCGAAAGCCAATCAAGAAATGTATTAAGTTATGTCCAATAAAAAAGTATCTTATTTTCTTTCCATGTTTTATTTCTATTGACCCCTGAGAGTGAAACCGGAAGGCGATACCAGACTCTGACTGTCAGGTATTATGGGCATTCTTATAGAACAGAAAACAAGTCTGTGGAGTAGCCTAGTGGCTAGTACACGTGGACTGGAAACCAGATTCAAATCCCACTTCAACTCTTGGGTTTTTATTTTGTTAGCTTGTGAGCCCTCCAGAAACAGAAAAATACTACTTTACCTAAATATATTTAAGACACCTGCAAGCCTGAAGTTTTATTGAAGTGATGTAGGTTACTACTACTTATCATTTCTGTAGCGCTACTAGATGTATGCAGCTCTGTACACTGGACATAAAGAGACAGTCCCTGCTCAAAACAGTTACAATCTAACTAGGACAGACAAACAGGACAAATAAGGGATAAGGGAATTACTAAGATGGGAATGATAAAACATGGGTACTAAACAGTGGCATAGCTAGGTGAGACCACAGGGGCCCGGGCCCCCCAAATTTCATCTGGGCCCCTGGTTTTGCTGGCAGGGATCCCCAGCCCCCGCCAGCTGAAGTCTTGTCCAGCACCATTTTCTGGCTCCGCTGCGTTCCCTGCCCTGCTCTCTCTTCCTCCTCAGTTCCTGCACGCTCCTTTTAATGAAATTGAGCATGCAGGACGTGAGGAGGAAGAGAGAGCAGGGCAGGGAGTATAGCGGCGCTAGAGACCGGAGCTGGAGAAGGATTCAGTTAGCATGGGTTTGGGACCCCCGCCATCCAAGGTATTTGTTGCTGTGGGGTGTAGCAGGGCGATGGGGGGGGAGCGGTGAGGCCGTAGGAGGGGCGGCAGCAGGGCAGCAGACTAAAATGTGCCTCCCCCCCCCCACCTTGGCCTCTGGCCCCCTCTCACCGCAAGGTCTGGGTATGCCCCTGCTACTAAACACGTGAGTAAGGGTTAGGAGTTAAAAGCAGCATCAAAAAGGTGGGCTTTTAGCCTAGATTTGAAGGCGGCCAAAGCTGAAGCTTGATGTACCACGGCTCAGGAAATCTATTCCAGGCATATGGTGCAGCAAGATAAAAGGAATGGAGTCTGGAGTTAGCAGTGGAGGAAAAAGGTATAGTAGGTATTTTTCTGTTCCTGGGGGGCTCACAACATAAAAAAAAAAAAAAAGTTTAAAAGTGGAATTTGAACCTAGGAACCATGGTTTACAGTCCACTGTCTAACCACTAGGCTGGCCCATGGTCTGGACAGACATCTGCACATTTAACCTCTGCACAATATTAAATGTAATTGTCACCCGGCAATGACAATGCTAACAAAACTATGTAAGCCACATTCAGCCTGCAAATAGGTGGGATAATGTGGGATACAAATGCAATAAATAAATAAAATCTGTGTGGCAATTTTCTAAGAACGCTGCTATATAGAGGTTCATGAACAGGTTTCACCTGTTCCAAATTTGGACGTTTTAGTTTGGACATTCCAGTGCATGGATGTCTGTCTCGCGTACTTTCAACCACAAGTGAGAGTGGATGTCAGTGAACTCGATGTCTGTCACTGATTCTGGGTAGCATGTCGACGTGCAGGGAATGGTATTAAAAATGTTGGGACTTAAATCACCTATAAAGGGTCTTTATGACCTGCTTGTGTTGGTACTGACTGGAGGAGAGCTGATATAAGAGTCAGTGGCCCGATTCCTTAGACAGATGAGAAGGTTAAAAGAATTATCTAACTTCGAATCACTTAGATTGGTAATCCAAAGAATTGTGACACCATGTTTTGACTACTGTAATGAGTAATTAACAAGGATATCTAAAATATGTTTTAAAAAAACACTTCAGGTAGCCCAAAATGCTGTTGCTCGGATCCTGGTAGGATGTTCATGATACTTAACAATTACGTTGGTTCCAGATTGAACAAGGATAAAAATTAAGGTTTTATTCTTAATTTTTAAAGTTTTAAATAATTGTGTTTCTGTGGTTATTGTTTCCCGTCCGCCACCCTGGGGCCTTGAGATTAGGCTAATGCAGCAATGGTGGACATGTCATCATCTCATGTAATCAAATTAGAGGAGTATCATGACTCAATTTTTTACATAATTGGTCTAAGATTCTGGAATACCATGGCATATCATTTAAGAATGCTGCAGAGTATCGATGCATTTGAAAAAAAAAAAAAAAAAAAAAGGATAGAAAACCTTTTTATTTCAACAGGATAACTTCATTCTTACAATATTCCACCATGCTTGCACTGTGCAGCTCTAAACAAACCAATTCTTTAGAACTATCTAACAATTCAGTCATTCTTCTCTCTGAGTAGCTGTAAAAACCCAAACCAGTGGTGACAATTTTGTGCCTTCTTAGCAGTCTTTCAAGTCTGTTGCACGTGGACATAATCTGGTCCCCATCCATTTGCAATCCTCCCCTCGCCATTCCTTTTCATCCGTCCTCATCCCATCCCCATGGTAATAATTACTTTTTTGTCCCCCATCCCTGTGGGCTTCCCATATCCTCGCTCGTGTGTACACCTCTAGTGCCCACACTTGAGGACCAACGGGGGAGGACTGACCCTGGTGATGGCTGTGGGGGATCAGGTAACTGTAGTGGGGCAGGGGGTATTTGACTGCTGTCATGGGTCGGGTATATCAGAGGGGCTATGGAATAGTGGTCTGGGAAGGTGGGGGAGGCATGCATTGGAGTAAGGGCCGTGTTGGGTGGGGGGAGCATGCCAATGCTGGGATTACATCTATATGGGGAGAGAATGTACATTTACCCCCCCCCAAGTCCAGCTTTCTAAAATTTCTGTTTCCATCTAGAGATATGGAGGAACTGGGATGTGCAGCCTTGCTCGTGTTTTTAAAGAGCCTATACCAGGGCTGGGCAATCTCAGTCCTCAAGGGCCACAACTCATCAGGATTTCCCCAATGAATATACATGAAATCTATTTGCATGCACTGCCTCCGATTGTATGCAAAGGAGGTCATGGCATATTCATTAAGCAATTCCTAAAACCAGACTGGGTTGCGGCCCTTGAGGAACGAGTTTGCCCTCCCCTGGGCTATAATTGGCAGAGCCCCTTGTAAAACAGTATGAGAATTCCCACATGTCCTGACTTAGATGCTGGAATTCCCCATGGCAACGTCCTTCTAATTACCATCTCTTTTCGTGGCAACCCTGATAGTTGTCACATCAGTTGTCTGGATGGATCACCCAGGTAATCCCACTTTGTAATCTACCCTGTTCAGATTTCACAGTAGTGAAAACCCATTGCTATGCATCCTCGCCAGAGTCCTGTTCTTAACTTATCTCTGGTAATGCCCGAGACCTATCACCAAGATTGCAAGTTTAAAAATATTTAAAAAATAAATAAATTTAAGAGAGAACATAACAGAATAAAAAAAAAGGAATGTTGGGGGAAAGGGAAAGAAGGAGTCATAAACACAAGTGAAGTGACAACAAAGCAGAAATCTCTCTTCTCTACAGACAGACTGTATATCTAATTCTGATAAACTTCATATTCTGCCAGTTAATGCTTTAACTCAAGAAAAGAAATCAAACTAAAAGAAAATGCTACTTTACCTCCAGATTTTGTAAACATTTATTCAATTCATGACGGTAACTGAGAGAAAAGCATGTTTCCACCTCAGTAGAAACAACCACTGGTTTTGGAATCCTCCGTTTCTGACACCTACAGAGAAAACAGTCACTGGGATTATTCAGGAAGAGTTCAGCTCTAGAAGATAGAGATGGGACAGGCAAGAGATATGAGACATACCTACAGGTAACGAGTCCTGGGATTATTCTGGGAGATAGTGATCCCAGTTTATAGAGGTGGGGCAGGAGGAGGGAAGAGATTTACCTATGGGTACAAGAGTCACTGGGATTATTCTAGCAGATATTTATTTTTTGTTACATTTGTATCCCACATTTTCCCCACCTATTTGCAGGCTCAATGTGGCTTACATAGTACCGTAGCATGTTTTGCCGGTTCCGGTATGAACAAATACAAGGTGTGCACAAGTACAGAAGGGGTGGTTGCGGTAGAACAGGTTCATATATGGTAGATACAGTGGGGGAGATTAGGTAGGAAGATGGAGAGGTTGGGGTGTGTCCCTTATGTTCTTGTGTAGCAGGTACTATAGTTCTTATGTTGGGGTCAGTGGGGTACGCCTTTGGAACAGGTGCGTTTTAAGTGTTTTCCGGAACTTTAGGTGGGCTCAACATTGTTTTTACTATTTTTGGCAGTGCGTTCCATAGTTGGTGCGCTTAAATAGGAGAAGCTGGATGCATATGTTGATTTATATTTGAGTTCTTTGTTGTTTGGGTAGTGGAGATTAAGGTATGTTCGAGCTGATCTTGTTGTGTTTCTGGTTGGCAGGTCTATGAGGTCTTTCATGTATCCTGGGCTTTCGCCGTAGATAATTTTATGGACCAGGAAGCAGATTTTGAAAGCAAATGCGTTCTTTGATTGGGAGCCAGTGCAGTTTTTCTCGGAGGGGTTTTTGGGCTTTCAAAACACGATTTTCCAAATATAAGCCTGGCTGCTGTGTTTTGAGCGGTCTGGAGTTTCTTTATAATTATTCTTTACAGACCGGCGTAGATTCCGTTGCAGTAAGTCTGCATGGCTTAGTAACCATTGATTATATCAAGTTGCGAAATATTTTCCCTTGGGAAGAATGGTTTCACACGTTTAAGTTTCCACATTGAGTGGAACATTTTCTTTATGGTGGATTTCGCTTGATTCTCTAGTGAGAGGTTCCGGCCGATTGTTACTCCGAGGATTTTCAGACTGTCTGCGATAGGAAGGGTGTAACCTGGGGTGTTTATGTTTGTGGGTTTATATGTGTTGTATTGGGATGAGATTATGATTATTAATCCCCACGGGATAGTTATGGGACAGGTAGAAGGAATGAGATTTACCTATGAGTAAGAGTGTCATTGGGGATATTCTAGGAGAAGAAACATAGGACAGATGGAGGGAATGAGGTACACCTATGTGATCTTGGTTCCCTGTGATTAATCAGCTGGAGGCAGATCAGCAAAATCTTTTCATTAGCACAGAATTTGCCAGTCCCCGCAGAGTTACTCGAAACCAGCTGTGCTTCCTAGCCGTCGGTTCCAATACACACATCCTGCTCTTTACAGGTGGAGTCACAAACTTTTCACTTCATCAACATTCCTCTCTTTCAGTATGGGGAAGGGTTAGGGATGGTCCTCCACACCCCCAGTGCAGAGAGGAGTTGAAACTGGTGTCTGCTGCAGAAGAGACTGCAGTGGCACCATGTTTTAATTGGCAAAGATTGAGCTGGTTTATACAGAAGAAATGGTGGGTGGGTATGGGGTCTGTGAGAAAATATTGAACAGCTTCATTCCCAAAACTACTGTATATTATCAGTGCCAGATCAAAGACTAGTCCCAACCCAGCAATGGGGCATAGAGGGAAATAACATAGGTAGGGTAGTGTAGAAATGAGATACATGATGGGGATGGAGAGAAAATTCCTGGAGGGCTAGAGTGGGTTGCAAGTCGAAGAGGATGGGTGGTAGAGACATTATGCCATAGCAGGCAGAGAAAATGGGGAGTGAAGATGGAAAAGATCTGTGATTGTCCATCCCTCTACTCCCTTCCCCCTCATCTATCAATGATTCCTATTTGTCCTTAATAGTCGCTCTCGCCTTACTTATTCAATTTCTTCCACCCTTTTCCAATCAATGAATACTCTATCTCCTCATCCTCTGAGAAAAATGAAATTATTCAGCCATACAACAAAGATCAGAAAACTAGCTATACCTGCTCAGGATGCCTTTTATATCCTAGAAGGAAATGAGACAGAAATTATTTCTCGTGATATTCCATAAATTATGAGTAGACATTATACACCATCATAGCAGTCTAGAAAGGGGCATATATATTTAGGAATGTACAGGACACCTATAGGAAGTCTATTCTGTAAGGAAAGTAGGTATCTACTGGCTGATATTCAGAAGCCACGATTGCAACTTGGCCAGTTAAATGCCCTCAAGCTGGCTAGCCACCGATATTCAGTGGGAGATAACTGGCTATCTCCCTCTGAATATCGCCAGTTACTGATAGACATTATATCACGCGATGTAACCGGCTATTCACTGATTTTTATCATGGGTTTGGCGGCCATCTTTGGCCTCCTGTATAGGTGGTATATCTTTTGGTCGGTTTGAAGTTAACTGGCCAGCGCCGAATATCAGCTTGGCCAGCTACATTCGAACCAAAGCGAAGTTACTTAAACCTGTAGCAGGGATTCTCGAGGACAGGAGGCTGATTGTTCTCACTGATGGGTTGACGTCCGTCAGCAGCCCCAGGAACGGAAATCTTCCTAGCAACAAAGCTTGCTAGCCCTTGCGCGCACGTGTGGCTCACCGCGCATGCACGACCGTCTTCCTGCCCGCAGCGCGAGCGTGCCCCTCAGTCAAGTAAAAAGCAAAGACAAGGAAGACACAACTCCAAAGGGGAGGTGGGCAGGGTTGGTGAGAACAATCAGCCTGCTGTTCTCGGAGAATACCTGCTACAGGTAAGTAACTTCGCTTTCTCTGAGGACAAGCAGGCTGCTTGTTCTCACTGATGGGGCATCCTAGCCCCCAGGCTCACTCAAAATAACAACACTGGTCAATTGGGCCTCGCAACGGCAAGGACATAACTGAGATTGACCTAAAAACAGAACAACTACAGAGTGCAGCCTGGAACAGAATAAAATGGACCTAGGGGGGTGGAGTTGGATTCTAAACCCCAGATTCTGCAGGCACCAACTGCCCGAACTGACTGTCACATCGGGTATCCTGCTGAAGGCAGTAATGAGATGTGAATGTGTGGACTGAAAACCACGTCGCAGCCTTGCAAATCTCTTCAATAGTGGCTAACTTCAAGCGGGCCACTGACGCTGCCATGGTTCTAACACTGTGAGCCGTGATATGACCCTCAAGAGTCAGCCCAGCCTGGGCGTAAGTGAAGGAAATGCAATCTGCTAGCCAATTAGAAATAGTGCATTTCCCGATAGGTACTCCCCTTCTGTTGGGATCAAAAGACACAAACATTTGGGCGGACTGTCTGAATGGTCATGTCTGCTCCACATAGAAGGCCAATGCTCTACTGCAGTCCAACGTGTGCAACTGACATTCAGCAGGGCGGGTATGAGGAGGGGGAAAGAATGTTGGCAAGACAATTGACTGGTTCAGATGGAACTCCGACACCACCTTCGGCAAGAACTTAGGGTGAGTGCGGAGGACTACTCTGTTATGATGAAATTTAGTATAGGGAGCATGAGCTACCAAGGCTCGAAGCTCACTGACCCTACGAGCTGAAGTATCAGCCACCAAGAAAATTGACCTTCCAGGTCATGTACTTCAGATGGCAGGAATTCAGTGGCTCAAAAGTAGGTTTCATCAGCTGGATGAGAACGACATTGAGATCCCAGACACTGTAGGAGGCTTGATAGGGGGCTTTGACAAAAGCAAACCTCTCATGAATCGAACAACTAAAGGCTGTCCAGAGATAGGCTTACCCTCTACACGGTAATGATAACACTGATTGCACTAAGGTGAACCCTTACGGAGTTGGTCTTAAGACCAGACTCGGACAAGTGCAGAAGGTATTCAAGCAGGGTCTGTGTAGGTACAAGAACGAGGATTTAGGGCCTTGCTGTCACACCAGACGGCAAACCTCTTCCATTTGAAAGAACAACACCTCTTCGTGGAATCTTTTCTGGAAGCAAGCAAGACTTAGGAGACACCCTCAGAAAGACCCAAGGAGGCAAAGTCTACGCTCTCAACATCCAGGCCATGACAGCCAGGGACTGGAGGTTGGAATGCAGAAACGCCCCCTCGTTCTGAGTAATGAGGGTCGGAAAAACACTGCAATTTCCAACGGTTCTTCGGAGGTCAACTCCAGAAGAAGAGGGAACCAGATCTGACGTGGCCAGAAAGGAGCGATCAGAATCATGGTTCCGCGATCCTGCTTGAGTTTCAGCAAAGTCTTCCCACCAAGGGCATGGGGGGATACGCATACAGTAGGCCCTTCCCCCAGTTGAGAAAGGCATCTGACGCTAGCCTGCCGTGGGCCCTGAAGTCTGGAACAAAACTGAGGGACCTTGTGATGGGTCTGAGTAGCAAAGAGATCGACCAAGGGGGTGCCCCACGCTTGAAAGATTCTGACCGTACCACACTCGAGTTGAGGGACCACTCGTGAGGTTGCATTATCCTGCTCAATCTGTCGACCAGACTGTTGTTTACGCCTGCCAGATACGTGGCCTGTAGAAACATGCCGTGCCGGCGAGCCCAAAGCCACATCCTGACTGCTTCCTGACACAGGGGGCGAGAACTGGTGACCCCCTGCTTGTTAATGTAGTACATGGCAACCTGATTGTCTGTCTGAATTTGAATAATTTGATTGGACAGCCGATCTCTGAAAGCCTTTAGCATGTTCCAGACCACTCGCAACTCCAGGAGACTGATCGGAAATCCTGTTTCCTGGAGGGACCAACATCCTTGAGTGTGAAGCCCATCGACATGGCCCCCACCCCAGGAGAGACGCATCCGTAGTCAGCACTTTTTGTGGCTGATGAATTGAAAGGGACGTCCTAAGGTCAAATTGGGTCGAATTGTTCACCAAAGTAGGGATTCAGAAACCCCGTGGACAGCTGGATCAAGTCCTCTAGATCCTCAGTAGCTTGATACCACTGGTAAGCTAGTGTCCATTGAGCCGATCTCATGTGAACACGGGCCATGGGAGTCACATGAACTGTGGAGGCCATGTGGCCGAGCAATCTCAACATCTGCCGAGCTGTGATCTGCTGAGACGCTCAGACCCAGGAGACAAGAGGCAGAAGATTGTCTGCCCTCGCCTCGGGAAGGTAGGCATGAGCTGTCTGGGAGTCCAGCAGAGCTCCTATGAATTCTAGTCTTTGAACTGGAAGAAGGTGGGACTTTGGATAATTTATCGCAAACCCTAGTAGCTCCAGGAAAATTAGCAGGTAAGGCCTAATTTCACCTTCCTCAGCAATCCTCCAGACCGTTCAAGACGCTTGGGACATACCAAAGCAGTAAACACAGCTAAGGGTGGGACCCGCGAAGCCCAGAGGACAGGACTGCAGCTCCAAAACTGGCATCCTCCCTTGCCTGTACATCCACTCTGTAATGTTTGACCAAAAGAATGCAGGGAGGACCACACCGCCGCTCTACAAATGTCCACCGGTGGAAACAAAACTACTCTCTGCCCAAGAGCCGCCATCCCCCTAGTGGAATGTGCCTTGAGCCCCACCGGCACCGTACGGCCATGCAATATGTAAGCCAAAGAGATGGCATCCTTCAACCACCGAGCTATAGATGCCTTAGAAGCAGCCGCTCCCTTCTTGGGCCCCCCATGAAGGACAAATAACTTGTACAAAGACCTGAATTCCTCCGACCTGCGCAAGTAAACCTTCACACTCTGCGCACATCCAATTTCGCCAACCGACGCTGAGAAGCATCCCTCGTCCGGTCCCCCAAGACCGGCAACGAAATCACCTGATTGACATGAAAGGAGGATACCACCTTAGGCAAAAAAAGAAGGCACTGACGCAGCAAAACATTTTCCTTAGAAAACCACAGAAACGGAGGCCTACATGAAAGAGCCTGAAGTTCTGAAATCCGGCGAGCCGACGATATACCGTATTTTTCGGACTATAAGACGCACTATTTCCCCCCCAAATTTGGGAGGAAAATGGGGGGTGCGTCTTATAGTCCGAAGGTAGAGATTTCCCTCCCTCCCCCCGGCCCTGTCACCACTTCTCCCTACTCACGTCACGCGATGTTCCCTGGTGGTCTAGTGACGTCGGGGCAGGAAAGAGCCCCCTCTTTCCTGCCCAGCGCGCTGCTCTCCGTCCTCCTGTATGCAGCCTGACGTCTTGGCGAGATTCAAAATGGCCGCCGAGACTTCAATTCTCGGCGGCCATTTTGAATCTCGCCGAGACCGTCAGGCAGCATACAGGAGGACGGAGAGCAGCGCGCTGGGCAGGAAAGAGGGGGCTCTTTCCTGCCCCGACGTCACTAGACCACCAGGGAACATCGCGTGACGTGAGTAGGGAGAAGTGGTGACAGGGCCGGGGGGAGGGCGATCCCGAACTCGGACAAGACGCACCGGAGCACCTAGGTTTAGAGGAGGGAAAAAGGAAAAATTTTTTTTTTCCTATTACCCTCCTCTAAACCTACTTGCGTCTTATGTCCGGTGAGTCTTATAGTCCGAAAAATACGGTAGCTACCAACAAGACCACCTTCATAGTAAGGTCTTTTATCGAACAAGACTCCAAGGGCTCAAAAGGAGAACCCACCAAAGAGTCAAGAACGATATTAAGATACCACTGAGGAACTAACAGCCGCTGAGGAGGACGAAGCAACTTCACCCCCTCAAAAAACGGACCACAGCCGAGGAAGACCGCAACCGACCTGCCCTGCACCTTACCCCGAAACACGCCAAAGCAGCCAGCTGCACCTTCAAAGATGACAATGAAAGGTCCTTCTCAAAACCATCCTGCAAGTATCTAAATGCCGACACAGAAGATGTCGAAGGGACACATGCCCGGTCCCCCACACCAATCTTCAAATATGCGCCACACACGCACATAGGCAAAGAACGTCAAACGGTTGCGAGACTGCAGCATCGTCCTGAATCACCTGAGGGGAAAACCCTTCCTTCTCAAAACCGTTCCCTCTCAAGGCCACACCGTAAGAGAGAACCGAGCCGGATCCGGCATGACAACTGGACCCTGACAAATAGCACCGAGCCCCCAGCTGCAGAGGCTCGCCTTCTAACTCTGTAGGACTCGACCTATCAAGGGCTAAGAGGGAAACATGTACAGCAACACCCGCTGAGGCCAGGGAAGGACCAACGCATCGATCCCTTCCACTCGCGGATCCCGACGCCAACTGAAATACCGAGGAACCTGAGCATTCTGTGCCGACGCCATGAGATCCACTACTGGCAATCCCCACTTTACAACTATCTGGTCGAACATCGACTGGTGCAGAGACCATTCTCCGGGGTCCAACATGTGTCTGCTTAGAAAATTCGCGTTCACGTTGTCCACCCCGGCCACGTGCGCCACCGATCTACCCTCTGCTGAGACTGAGAAATACTGGTTAGTAGAAGGTCTGCACAGGCTACTTGTATAAGAAGTTTTAGTGTTCTCAGTCTCCCTCTGCTGGTAGGAGTGCATAACCCAAGCATCTTGAACGGTCTGGAGGATTGCTGAGGAACTATGGAATTCATTGCCAGAGAATGTGGTGAAAGCAGTTAGCTTAGCAGGGTTTAAAAAAGGTTTGGCTAACTTCCTAAATGAAAAGTCCATAAGCCATTAAGAAGGACTTAAATCCACTGCATATTTCTAGGATAAGCAGCATAAAATATATTGCACTGTTTGGGGATTTTGCCAGGTACCTGGATTGGCCACTGTTGGAAACAGGATGCTGGGTTTGGCTTTGGTCTGTCCCTGTATGGCAATGCTTATATTCTTATGTTACATACAAGTTTGGGGACAAGAAACCATCCCCATTATAAAACTAGAAAAATTTGAAAGGAAAAGAGAAGGAATTCCATATCTCAAATAAGACTAGATAATGTAAGTAGACCATAGATTGATCAAAGATTAGGAACAGAAAAGCACATGTCCATATATTACTATAACTGAAACAAAAATGGCAGTTTAAGATTTCTGATCTTCTGCTTGAATTCTCTAATTCCTTATTGTAGAGCTATAACTTCCTTGCCAGAATACCTGTAGATCTCACCTTCAGTAGCCTGATGGCCTTCTGCTGACACTTTTCCTCTGTCTCGGAGATAAACTGCATGAGGGAGGAACTTTGTTCTTCTACCCGCATCACATTTTCCCGAATTTTCCGGAGAGCCTTCTTTTCTTCTTCCTCTAATTTTGAGAGAAGGCTCTGTTTCTTCTTATTCAGAAACTGGTACAAGTCTTCAAAGTCGGACACAATTTTCTGCCTCATGATCTCTGTCCCACTCTAGATAAAAAAACAAGGACGTAATTCTCAATAACACTGTAGTGGTTTTGTTGCACACAGCTGTGGATGCAGGTTCTGCAGTGAAAACACAAATCTCTTCCCCGAGTCAGACTGACCTTTATTTATGCATTTCCTGCTGCACAATGGTACCTTGGCTGTCGGGGGTCCCCAACCCCCACCAGCTGAAGCGTTTCTCCCGCGCTGGTCTTGCATTACCTGCCCTTCTCTGTTGTGAGTCACACATGCTCAGTTTCACTAAAACGAGCGTGCACGGTGTGACTGAGAAGAGCAGGGTAGACAATGCGAGACCAGCACGGGACAAACACTTCAGCTGATGGGGGTTGGGGCCCCCCTGTCAGCCAAACGGGAGCACCAGAACCAATTTGGGGGGGCCCAGGCCCCCGTAGCTACACCACTGCTCTGTACACTGAAAGAGCCACAAATTTCTTTATTGTACATTTGACTAGACTTGACACGGGCCATGATTTAGCCTATCGTCCTGCTTCAGGAGTCTAAGTATGTAGGGTTAAATGACAGACGGTGACGGTGATATAACCAGCTATCTGCTGATTTTCAGTGCATCGCCAGCTAATTTTGTTGGCTAAATCTGGCCACGTCAATAGCAGGCCTGTTTTTGGCCAGTTTCAATTTAGCCGGCCAGCACTGAATATAGGCTCAGCTGGTGAAGTTGAAACCTGCCAAAAATAAACCAAATATTCAATGTTGTTCACCAGGAGGGTATGTGACATTTGGGCAGCTTAGTATTTTGGGGACCCAAATTTTGGCTGCGCAAATGGAAGTAATTCAATAAAGAGCGCTCAGATTTAAGTGCCTAAATTTGGGTGCGCTCAGTATTCTCTAGTGGCACTTTAACGCACTTAAACTGTTACAAAATAGTAGTGTGTCGGCATATAGGTGCCTAACGTTAAATGCAGGGGCAGCCCAAGGCAATCTGCTGCCTGAGGCAGGGATGATACCTTTGTTTGGTGATTTTATTTTTTACTCATGTTTGTTCCGGTCTCTGGTTCTGCTTTCCTATTAGGGATCCATATTGAAGCAATTTAAACTCGCCAGAAACGCCTCCCGGCCAGATAAATTGCCCGTTTGGGGTTCACCGCTAATTCTGACTGGCAGTTAACTGGTTAGTGCAGCTGGAAATAACTAGTTAGTCCTGAACACAAAACCATCTATTCTGGGTGCATTCTGGGGGTAGATTCGGCAATTGGCTGGTTACGTGTCACTTAACGTAACCAGCCAGGTTAACCCCATAAACAGGACCACATAAAAATCAATCCTATCTTTATACAGTAACCCATAGCCAGTTAAGTGCTCAACTTAATCAGCTATGTGTTAACTGGCTCCACAAACCTGGAAATTCAATGCCAGTTTTCGGACATAGGTGGTGTTGAATTTCCAGGTTTAAACGCTGGTGGCAGTCAGCGTAATTCTGGCTGCCGCCGGCTGAATATTTATTTACTGCTTGCAAGCCTGAAAAGCAATGAAAGCGGTATACATTCAGGCAGAATAGGTATTTTTCTGTCCCTGGAGGGTTCACAATCTGAGTTTGTACCTGAGGCAATGGACGGTTAAGTGACTTGGCCAATACTAGTATAAGTAGCCACAGTGAGATTAGAACTGGGCTTCCCTGGTTCTCAGCTTTCTTGCTTTAACCATTAGGCTTCTCTTCCACTCCATTGTTTCTTTCCTCTCCACCTGTCTTCTTCACTTCCTGTCCTTCACCCATCTTTCATGTTCAGCTTTCTTCCATTTTTCTGCATACTTCTCACTGTCCAGTCCTCAAGCTACCTTTTTTATTTTTACTGCATCTGTCTAGTTTTCCATCTCTTCCTTTCCCCTCCATCCATACCCAACATCTCCCCTGTCTCTACCCTTCCCCCTCCATTCATGCTCCTCTTTCTCTCTTTCCCACTTCACGTCCAGAATCCCCCTCTCTTCCCTTCTATTATTCCATCATCTCCTCCCTAAGTAGGGATTGCTTTTGTACATCCCATCAGTTAATGGATTTATCTGCTGCTGATGACAAGGAAGGGAAAATTAGGTTTTTACCTTGATAATTTTCTTTCCTTTAGTCACAGCAGATGAATCCATTAACTGACGGGTTGTATCAGCCTACCAGCAGGTGGAGATAGAGAACACTGAAAAACCAACTGCCTTCAGTATTTGAGATTTCCAAAGCAGAGTGAACCATAAAGGTATAACAACATAAACTTTCCTCACAGCGAACAATCGCCCCAGAACAGGAGCATCAAAGGAGGGAAAATCTCAACCTCCTGTAGTAGAACATCATGTAGAAATTCTGAGAACTGTTTTCCAACTTCTCCCAATGCGATTTATATCTGCTTGAAAGATCTGAACAAAAAACAAAGTCAGACAGGGAGGGATCATGGATTCATCTGCTGTGACTAAAGGAAAGAAAATTACCAAGGTAAGAACCTAATTTTCCCTTCCTTGTCATCAGCAGCAGATGAATCCATTAACTGATGGGATGTACAAAAGCAATCCCTACTTAGGGTGGAAACATGCCAAGCCATGAGCCAATACTTGAGCTCCAAAAACAGCATCCTGCTTCACTGCAACATCCAGCCTGTAATGCTGGGCAAAAGAGAGCTGAGAAGCCCAAGTAGCCGCACTACAGATCTCTTGAAGAGAGAGTGCACCCGTTTCAGCCCACGAGGAGGAAATTGCTCTCGTGGAATGCACCTTAAACGCTTCAGGCGGAGACCGACCTGAAAGCAGATACGCAGCAAAAATGACTTCCTGAGCCAACGGACTATAGTGGCCTTAGACGCTGGACCTCCACGCTGAGAACCTGACAACAAGACAAAACGGTGATCAGAAGTCCTGAAGTCATTAGACATCTGTAGATACTGCCACAGAGCCCTGCAGACATCCAAAAAGCGTAACTGCCCAAAGGAGTCCGGAAACTCCTCCTTACAAAAGGAAGAAAGAAAAATGGACTGGTTCAGGTAAAAAGCTGAAACCAACTAGGCAGAAAGGAAGACACCGTACGAACAGTCACTCCGGATTCCGAGAACTGTAGAAAAGGATCCCGACAGGAAAGAGCCTGAAGCTCAGACACTCTTCTTGCCGACGTCACTGCCACTAAAAAAGCTGTCTTGATGTCGTGTTCTCGAGGACCTTGGCATTCTGTCAGGTTTCTTCCCCAGGAACCCTGGGTACGTGAGTCCTTGGACCACGGCCGAGGAGCGGTAGTGGCAGGCAAGATCACCTTCAGAGCAGAGAAGAGACAAGGCTGGACTTTAACCCCAGACTGGAGTCCTGCACTGGAACACTTGGGACTAAAACACACTGGACTGGAACACACTGGAGTAGGCTTCACCTACGCTTAGCTGCCTTTCCCCGAGGGTTGAGCCCTCAGGTTCGAGCAGCCGGTAGGGCTTACAGGAAAACCAGAACTGGAACCAGCAACAGGAACAACCGGAGTCAGGATCCAGCAGTGCTCTCAGGTACCTAGGCTAACGTGAGACAGGCAGGCAGGGAATGTCCGGGATCTGGCAAAAGTCCGAGACAGGTGGCTGGCAGAGAAGATCTGAGTACAGGCAATAGGCAGAGACAGGTGGCTGGCAGAGAATAACTGAGTATAGGCAATAGGCAGAGACAGGCGTGGTCAGGTTTAAAGCAGGAGTCTCTGGGCAGGCGGCTAGCAGAGCAGTAGATAGGTACAGGCAAGGGTCAGAACCAATAGCAAGACTAGGGCTGGAGCGCCAGTAACAAGGAGAACTGGCAAAGGACAAGACTAGGGCTGAAGCTCCAGAAACCAAGGAAACCCCACCGGGGAAAACCAGAGGCTAAACTCAGGAGACCTAGAAGCTGTACACAAGCTAACAAGCAGAGCAGTGCCCAAGCTAACTAGTCAAACACTAGGGAATCACACAGAGCAAACACAGAAGAACTAGTAAAGCTGTACACAGGCTACCAAGCAAGGCTGTGCCCAAGCTAACTAGTCAAACACTAGGGAATCACACAGAACTGGACAATGTAGCAGTGCACAGAGCACTCTAGCATACCAGGGACCTTATACGATGCAAAGGCTGCAGTCTCTAAGTGATTAATAAAGCCCTTCAACACCAGAGACACAGCTGCAGCAATCTCTAAGTAACTACGGAGGCTGTTCAGGCACAAACCACAGAGCAGGCAGAAAGCACAGGGAAACACAGAGAGGCTTCCCACACCCAGGTGTAGTGTAGTGAAACAATTAGAGTCATGCTGGAAGCAGCCAGCACACAGAGAGAGAGAGCTAACCCAGGCAACACCCACAGGTGCAGTATAGTGAGGCAATTAGAGTCATGCTGCTGGATGCAGCCAGCACAGAGAGCCAGAGCTAGCTCAGAAAGGACAGACAGAAGAAACAGGAGCCAGCTAGGAAGCTGACCCCCAGGAACAAGGTAAGTCTGAGGGTGGTCATGGCCACAGACGTGACACTTTAGACATAAGTACATAAGCATAAGTACATAAGCACTGCCACGCTGGGAAAAGACCAAAGGTCCATCAAGCCCAGCACTCTGTCTCCGACAGCAGCCAATCCAGGCCCCAAGAACCTGGCAAAAACCCAGAATTTTCAGAAGCCCGTTTAAGAGGCTCAAACGGAGATCACTGGAGCGCCTACAACACGAGCCCCAGGTTCCAAGCAGGACAGGGCGACAGCAAAGGAGGACGGAGATAAAGCGCCCCTGTGAGAAATCGGACAATATCCGGATGAGCAGCAAGGGACAAGCCGGAGACTTTCCCCCGGAAGTAGGCCAAAGCTGCCATATGACCTCGAAGGGAATTGTAGGACAGGCCCTTTTGTAGCCCGTCCTGCAAAAAGTCCAGCAAAAGCGAGACTGTCACCAGTCGGCAACATAGACTTAGAGTACACCACGCCTCAAAAGTGCCCCAGATCCGAGCATAAGTCGCAGAGGTAGACCGCATGCGATCCTGCAAGAGCATGACAATAACCTATTAGAATAGCCCTTGCCCCTCAATTGCGCCCTCTCAAGAGCCAGGCCGTAAGACCAAAGCAGCAAAGATCTTTCACAGTCACCGGAACCTGAACTAACAAGTTTGGAACCTGAGCCAAAGGAGGAGGCGCGTCCACCAGCATCCACCAGAGATCCCCGTACCACGGACACCTTGGCCAATCCGGGTTGATGAGAATCACCAATCCTCGGTGCAGGCGAATCCGAAGTAGTACTCGCCCTATCAAGGGCCAAGGAGGGAACACATACAGGAGGGCCCGAGGGCCAAGGCTGAGCCAGGGCAACCAACCCCACAGAGTGAGGATCTCTCTTTCTACTGAAAAGGCGAGGGACTTTGGCGTTTACGCTTGACGCCATGAGGTCCAAGCCTGGAGTCCCCCATTTGGCACAAATCTGAAGAAAAACTTCTTCTGCCAGTTCCCATTCCTCCGAGTCGATCTGATGTCTGCTGAGGAAATCGGCTTTGGGAAGCTTGCCAGGTGCCCTTGGCCTGGATTGGCCGCTGTCGTGGACAAGATGCTGGGCTCGATGGACCCTTGGTCTTTTCCCAGTATGGCATTACTTATGTACTTATGTTGCTCTGACCGGCTATGTGAGCCGCGGACAGCAGCTCTAGGTGGCGCTCAGCCCAGTCGCAGATCTCAGACGCCTCCGCAGCCAGGGCCCTGCACTGAGTGCCACCCTGACGATTCATGTAGGCCACTGCTGTCGTGTTGTCTGAACTCAGACAGGAAGACCCTTCAGCGTCCTGTGGAAGGCCAGAAGAACCTGGAGTATCGCTCTCAGTTCCAAGCGATTGATGGACCATCCCACTTCTGCGGTGGACCACAGACCCTGAGCATAGCGTCCCTGGCAATGAGCTCCCCAGCCCAAAAGGCTGGCATCCGTTATCACCAGACACCAAAAAGGAAGAGCCAGTGGCATCCCCTGCTGCAGCATGCTGTTGGAAAGCCACCAATCCATACTGAGCTGGGCCGCGGGAAGCCACCATAGTCTGCGTTGGTATTCCTAGGAAATCGGAGACCATTGCTGAAGCAGAGCAAGCTGCAGCGGCCTCATGTGAGCTCTCGCCCAGGGAACCATCTCTATGGTGGCCGTCATCGATCCCAGGACCTGAACAAAGTCCCAAGCTTGAGGGCGAGGCATCCGAAGGAGCAGGCGGACCTGATTCTGAAGATTGAGACGCCTGCTGTTGGGAAGAAAAACGAACCCCGAAGCTGTGTCGAACCGGACCCCCAAATACTTGAGAGACTGACAGGGGGTCAGGTGACTTTTGGGCATATTGACTACCCCGCCCAGAGTCTGAAGAACTGAAACAACTCTGGCTGTGGCAAGTTGGCTTTCGTCTGCCGAATCCGCTCTGATGAGCCAGTCGTTGAGATAATGGTGAACTCTGATACCCTCTCGCCTGAGAAAGGCAGCCACCACTACCATCACCTTAGAAAAAATCAGAGGGGCAGTTGCCAGGCCAAAAGGCAAGGCGCGAAACTGGAAATGTTGGCTCAATACCGCAAACCGGAGAAACCGCTGATGCGGCGGCCAGATGGGAATATGCAAATACGCTTCCTTGAGGTCCAGAGACGTGAAAAACTCTCCTGGCTGTACCACTGCAATGACAGAGCGCAGGGTTTCCGTACGGAAGTATCGCACTCCTAAGGCCTCGTTGACTACTGCGTAAGTCAAGGATAGGTCTGAACGACCCACCTTTTCGAAGTACCACAAAATAGATGGAGTAGCGACCGCAGCCGCGTTCGGCGGGAGGAACCGCAACCACCACTCCGAGCTTCAGCAACACCTGCAAGATCTCGTTTACCGCTGCCCGCTTGACGGCAGTGCCGCATCGGGACTCCAAAAAAAAAAAAAAGTATCTCCCACCGGGGCAGCGAATTCTAGTCCAGAACCCACTGATCCGAAGTAATCTTGGTCCACTCCTCGAGAAAGAGGGAGAGACGACCCCCCTACTGCGGGAACCAACGAGTGGACTGGCACCCCAGCATTGTGGAGGACACCCCTGAACTCCAGGACGTTGCCCGGACGTCGCAGCATGTTTGTCCGAACGAAAGGAGTTCCTCTGCTGGAAACAGGTAGGTTGACCAAACCCCGCAAAGCGCCCCGGGCGATACCTGCGAGCTTCGCGAAAACGTGGCCTGGAAGAGGAGGGAAAAGAAGGACTTTTGGAAGAAGGCCTCGGCCTACCCTCAGGCAACCGTTGGGACTTAGTCCCCTAGGTCCTTAACAATCTTCTCCAAATCCTCCCCAAATACCTCACCAACCTTTGTTTAGAGGCCATGCCGCAGCCCAATGCCAGAGCCAAAGAAGGCAGCCACCGACATCTGCTGAGCCGAAGCTCTGACCAGATCATAAAGGGCATCAGCCAAAAGAGACAGGGCAGACTCCATACGTGGGCCGACCTCAGCAAGGGAACCTGCTCCATTGGCAGGCTACTGCCCGTAAGGACAGGCCCGAGATTTCAAAGGAACGCTTCAGCACGGATTCCAGCCGCAGGTCCTACATATCTTTCAAAGCGACCCCTCCCTCCACTGGGAGAGTAGTCTTTTTAGTCACAGCCTTGACTAACGCATCCACTTTAGGCAGCCCAAAGAGGGCCAACTGACTTTCACTCAGCGGATAAAGGTGACACATAGCCCTGGCCACCTTGAAGGGACCATCAGGGTCAGACCATTGATCTGAAATAAGCTCTTGGATGAAAGCATGCATAGGAAAAGCCCGAGAAGGCTTCTTAATACTAGCCATCCGAGGACTAATAGAAGAGGCAGCGCCCTCTTCAGGATCTTCAATACAAAGGGCCTGTAAGGCATCAGAAATGAGAGCTGGCAGCTCGTCGCGATGGAAAATCCGAACCGCTTTAGGGTCATCCAACTCCTGTATCAAGCAGCCACCCTTGTCTGGATCATCAGTCCGTGAGGGCCTGCCAGACCCCTAAGACTCCCCGAAACTAGACCACGGGGGAGACCAAGGTGAAGAGTCCCCCTCAGATGGGGTAGTCACTCGTCTACGCTTAGCGTCAGCCAAAAGCTCAGGGGAAGAAATAAAGTCTGCAGCAGACGCTGGGCTATCAAGAACTGGAGGCAACCCAGTCCGAAAGGAATTATCAGGAGCCTCAGGCAGTGCTCTTTTTAACATAAAAGCCTTATGCATCAGCAGCACAAATTCAGGGGAGAAAAACTCACCCTGTGTATCCGCCCCCACATTGGGGGAAGCGCAGGCAATAGCTCCTCTAGAAACCTCGAAACGAGGTGTCCCCCTGCACTCAGACCACTCCGCAACCGCAAGGGTCGAGTCACGCGGCGCCTCCAAGATGGCGCCTGCTGCCAACTCCATCGGGCGGGAAGAATCACCGCCCGCCATGCTCGTGCCAGCATTAGCTTCAAGGCAGTATGTGCTGCAAAGCCCCACTGCTGATCTGCATTTCCCACAGTGGGAGCAGCTCTTAACCCCTTCAGCAGCCATCAAATACAGAAAACAAAATGGCATCTTCGCACCAAAACTTACCCCGCACAGAGCGCTGTCAGCGGCAACCTCCCCGGAGGAGCTGGGCACCACTCTCACCTCAAGAGACCGAGTCAAACAAGCTTCGGTCAAGCTGCACCGAACCAGGAGCTCTGGAGAAAGTCTCAGATATTTTTTTTTTTTTTTACTGTGAGGAAAGTTAGAGGCAGGCAGCCACAGAGGAACTCCGGGAGGAGGGGGAATGGGGTAAGGCAGGGACAGGGAAAACCAAGTATGCCTTTAAAGTGGGCACCACCAGCCACAACATCCCCCGCTCTACTGGCAAAGCACAGGAGCCACCCCAGGCAGAAATCCAGGAGCTGAGAAAGCAACGACCACACCTGCTGGGAGATACTGAAGGCAGAGGGGGCTGGACGTCCAGGAACACCATGTGCTTTCAGTGCTCTTTATCTCCACCTGCTGGTAGGCGGATACAACCCATCAGTTAATGGATTCATCTGCTGTGGATGACAAGGAACTCTTCTTCAATCCCTCCATTGCAACTATCATCTCTCCCTCTCTTCCCTTCCCCCTCAGTCCATCACTGCCCTTACTTTTCTACCCTGCCACTGCTGTCACTGCCATGATCTTCATACATCAGGTGCTGCTGCAGAAGTGAAAGGTCAGTGCACGACATTACAGCTCGTGCCTAACTCAGCATCTGCTGGTCCCAGTCTTACACATGCACAGATGAAAATTATCTTTCATTTCACAGGCCTTGGTTTAAGACTGAAATTTATACCCTGCAATTTAATTGGTTAAAATGCATCCAGAAAGATGGACCCCTGACCTCAAAGGGAGAGAGTAGAAATGTACTGATTCAGAATCTGCCTGTCCTCAGCCGACTAGGAATATAAAAAAAATATATATTGCCCATACCCAATGTGAGAAGGCAGACTTGAATCCCATTATTTTCCTATTGATATGGCTCAGGGTATTGATACAACTCAGGAGACAGATACCAACCCTTAATTCTTCAGCTTTCTTTTCTTCCTCAGATTTAAACTGCAGAAGATATTCCAGGTCCTTTCTCAGAGGCCTCAGGCACTTTTCTATTTTTTGCTGTGAACATTAAACATCTCTGTTTAGAATTTCAATATTATTTATTTATTTTAACATTTATATCCCACCTTTAACAAGTACACATTCATAAACAAAAATATACACAAAATAAATCTAATATCATAAATCATTTTAGACTACGGGACTGGTATTCAACCCTGATTAACCGGGTAAAAGAGGCTCCTACCTGGTTAACTAGCACTGACCAAGCAGACGCTGATGCTCATCAACATTTAACCAGATAGTGCAGTGGCGGCCACAGCTGATTTTCTGTCGCACTATCTGGGAAGTGCCAGCAGTTACCAGGGCACCACCAATATTCAATGGCTGTAAAAGACTGTCATAGTGGAGGAGTGGCAGAGGTCGCTGGTTCAAATTCCGCTGCTGCTCCTTGTGATCTTGGGCAAGTCACATAACCCTCCATTGCCTCAGGTACAAACTTAGATTGTGAGCCCTCCTGGGACAGAGAAATATCCAGTGTACCTGAATGTAACTCACCTTGAGCTACTACTGAAAAAGGTGAGAGCAAAATCTAAATAAATAAATGTTAACCAGGTAGCTACTGAGTCCCAGCAAACAGTTAAGGGGTAAGGGCCCCCCCCCCCCCCAAAAAAAAAAAAAAATGGCTGCACAGCAAGTGCTTTACTTGCTGCTCGACCATTTCCTGCAGGAAAGAGGGACTTGCCTTTTACCCACTGCAGTAAAATGGGGCCTTGACGTGCTTGAAAAACCTGCACCAACGCCACTGCAGGCCCCCTTTTGCTGGTGGGACCCTAATTAGGATAGAAATACTCACTTCTCCATCTCCACACTGGCTCCCTCCATGGTAAAATTAAAAAATAATTCTATAGCGATAACCCAGAAATTACTACTAGTAGTAATCATTTCTATAGCGCTAGTAGACGTATGCAGTGCTGTATATGTTATCCCCCAGATACTATATAGCGTGCCTAGAGATCCGCGCCACGCACGTAACAAGCAATAATGAGCACTAATAGGCACTGATTAGAATTTAGGCTCACAACTCGCTAAGCGTGTTTTGTAATAAAGTGCGCTGAATTTCTAACACATACAGGGGGAAAAGGTGTGGTTATGGGTGGAGAAATGTGCGTTTCAAAATTTATGCATGCAGTTATAGAATATGGCCCAGCGCACGTAAATCTATGTGCCTCATTTTTGTTGGTGTAAACGGATGTGTGTAGTTTTAGGCACTGAGATATCGGCACCGATTATTAAATACACTTAGAGGGGCATTTTCGAACGGGGACGACCATCTCTAAGGGAGCCTATCTCTAAGGATGTCCCAGCGAAGGGGCGGGGCAACCCATATTATCGAAATAAGATGGGCGTCCATCTTTCGTTTCGAAAATACGGTCGGGGACGCCCAAATCTCAACATTTAGGTCGACCTAAATGTTGAGATCGCCGACCTCAGAGATGGGTGACCTCGGTTTTTGTCGATAATGGAAACCGAGGACGCCCATCTCAAAAACGACCAAATCCAAGGCATTTGGTCGTGGAAGGAGCCAGCATTCGTAGTGCACTGGTCCCCCTCACATGCCAGGACACCAACCGGGCACCCTAGGGGGCACTGCAGTGGACTTCACAAATGGCTCCCAAGACCATAGCTCCCTTCCCTTGTGTGCTGAGCCCCCCAAAACCCACTCCGCACAACTGTACACTGCCATAGCCCTTATGGGTGAAGGGGGGCACCTACATGTGGGTACAGTGGGGGTTTTTTTTTTTTTGGGGGGGGGGGGGTTTAGAGGGCTCGTTTACCACCACAAGTGTAAGAGGTAGGTGGGGATGGGCCTGGGTCCGCCTGCCTGAAGTGCACTGCACCCACTAAAACTGCTCCAGGGACCTGCTTACTGCTGTCATGGAGCAGGGTATGATAGTTGAGGCTGGCAAAAAAAAAATTTAAATTTTTTTTTAGGGTGGGAGGGGGTTGGTGACCACTTGGGGAGTAAGGGGAGGTCATCCCAGATTCCCTCCGGTGGTCATCTGGTCAGTTTGGGCACCTTTTTGAGGCTTGGTCGTTAAAACAAAATGAACCAAATAGTCGGACAAGTGCTTGTCAGGGACGCCTTTCTTTTTTCCATTATCGGCCGAGGACGCCCATCTCTTGAGCACACCCCAAGTCCCGCTTTCGCTATGCCTCCGACACGCCCCCGTGAACTTTGATCGTGCCTGTGACGGAAAGCAGTTGAGGGCGCCTAAAATCGGCTTTCGATTATGCTGATTTGGGCGACCTTTCGAGGACACCCATCTCCTGATTTGTGTCGGAAGATGGGCGCCCTTCTGTTTCGAAAATGCCCTTTAGTCAGCACTGATTTTTTTTAGGCGCCGTATATAGAATCTCCTCCTATATGCAGGAACTTTCTCTGTCCCTAGAGGGCTCACAATCTAAGCTTTTGTACCTGGGGCAATGGAGGGTTAAGGGCTCCTTTTACTAAGCGGCACTAAGCCCAACGCGGGCCTACCTCTCACTATATAGTAAGTACCGCCGGGCTACCGTAGCAGCCCAGCTGTACTTCCCACCCTTTGCGCGTCATTTCCGGCGCTACAAACATTTATTTATTTTTGTAGCGCCGGGGTGTACTCAGTGGTAATCGGGCAGTGCCGGGTTAGCGCAGGAGCCCTTACCACCGCAATGGGCGGTGGTAAGGGTTCCCCCCCCCAAAAAAAAACAAACAAACCCAAAATAGACGCATGGCAAGTGCTTTACTTGCTGCCCGACCATTTCCTGCAAAGGGAGGGAGAGAGATGCAAGAATTGGGGGAGGGGGTCCATAACTAAAGGAAGAGAGAAGAAATAAGCTGGACACGGATAGGGACAGGGACACAGAAGATGTGTTTGGCCCTAGAGGGAGCACAGAGACAGGGACACAGAGGGGAGACACTGGACAGGATGGATAGGGACACACAGAATGCAATGCTCAGACAACAAAGGTAGAAGAAAAGTTGTCTTTTTTTTCCTGGATTTATTTATTGTAATATGTCAGTTCTGGGAAATGTGCATCCTTCCTTCCCTCCCCACGTCCCCATTACTTGGGAGGAATGGCATTATAGGGAGCCCATCTCAGGGCCTATTCAGTCCTAGGCCACTGGTACTCTGCTACTCCAGTAGCCGACATTTTGGCTTATGAGGAAAGGCTAAAGCGGCTAGGGCTCTTCAGCTTGGAGAAAAGGCGGCTGAGGGGAGATATGATAGAGGTCTATAAAATAATAAGTGAAGTTGAACGGGTAGATGTGAAGCGTCTGTTTACGCTTTCCAAAAATACTAGGACTAGGGGGCATGCGATGAAGCTACAATGTAGTAAATTTAAAACGAATCGGCAAAAAGTTTTCTTCACTCAACGTGTAATTAAACTCTGGAATTCACTGCCAGAGAATGTGGTAAAGGCGGTTAGATTAGCAGAGTTTAAAAAAAGGTTTGGACGGCTTCCTAAAGGAAAAGTCCACAGACCGTTATTAAATGGACTTGGGGAAAATCCACTATTTCTAGGAAACAGGATGCTGGGCTTGATGGACCTTTGGTCTTTCCTAGTATGGCAATACCTATGTACGTATGCTACTGCTTCTGACACACTGAACTGTGACTGCCAATTAAAAAGCCCTTTCACTGACGCGCATAGGCACCTATGCGTGTCCAACACATGTCAAATTGGAACTACCACTTGGCTGCAGCATGTCCAAGCAATCATAAACACATGGTAGAAATCTTCTACCGTGTGGCGCTTACCCGGCAGTAATCAGCAGTGTACATGTGCTGACGATTACCCCCTGGTTATCACATGAGATCTTACCGCTAAGTCAATGGGTGGCAGTAAGGTCTCGGGCCGAAAATGGACATGCACTGGTTTTCATTTTGCCACACGTCCATTGTCGGACACAAAAAAAAAAAAAAAAAAATCTTTTTTTGCAGGCGCCCTGAAAAATGGCCCTGTGCGTGTCCAAAACACGGGCCTACGCCAGCGCAGGCTATTTTTCAGTGCACCTTAGTTAAAGGGCACTTAAGTGACTTTAGTGAACAGTTGGTTCTGAAGAACAACCTTAGACTCACCTGGCTTATTGTAAGAGTGGATAAAGAGAGACACAGTGGCTTATTGGCCTTTTGGAGAATTCCAGTCTCGGCCCTGCCAATAAATCTTGTTTATATACAGGGCTTATTCAACATCTGCAAACACTCCAGGTGAAAGCACCATCCCCATACTTTCAGCAGGCTGCATGGGGGCACTTAAATGGATCTGCCCACTTACAGAATCGGCTCCTTTGTGATAAGAATGAAAACAACAGGTACCTTGTATCTCTGTGCAGCCTTTTGACGGGGATCACAGTGTGCGAGGCGTGATCCCGGGATCTTTTACACACCACACAGATCACTCTCTGATCCTCTCGGCAGAACAGCTTCAGCTTCTCTTCGTGCTTCTCACACACGTTACACTTTTTGCGTCCGGCTGAGCCCTGGCTAAGTTTTCTTGCTGTTTCTATCACGTTCGCCAGCTGCCGGTTAGGTCTGATGCTGGTCCTGTGCCGAGACCATTCCCTGCACTGAGGGCAGGGGAAGTCTGTGCCGGTCCCCTCCCAGCTCCCACTGATACAGGAGCGACAGAAGTTGTGGCCACAGTCTATAGTCACTGGGTCCGTAAAATAATCCAAGCAGATGGCGCAGGAAGCTTCTTTACGCAGATTCTCAGCGGGATTGGCGGCAGCCATGCTTCTTACGAGAGGAGACAGTTTAGTTTTAAATTTTTTTTGTATGCTGGACCTGTGATTGGCTTGAACGTAAGGGAGCGTCTCTAAATGAGTAGATCTTTGCCAACCTGTGAGTGGCTTGAACGTAAGGGAGCGTCTCTAAATGAGTAGATCTTTGCCAACCTGTGAGTGGCTTGAACGTAAGGGAGCGTCTCTAAATGACTAGATCTTTGCCAACCTGTGAGTGGCTTGAACGTAAGGGAGCGTCTCTAAATGACTAGATCTTTGTCATCTGTCTGCTGAAAGCCCAATCGGAATACTCCTATGCTGTCTACCCTGCCTTTTCCTTTCCAGTTCCTCCCTGCTGCACCAGTCCATCTTTTACTACTACTATTTAACATTTCTAGAGCGCTACAAAGTGTAGGCAGCGCTGTACAAACACAGAAGAAAGACAGTCCCTGCTCAAAGAGCTCACAATCTAATAGACAAAAAGTAAAGCATTTAAATTTAAAATATTTAAGCAGTCAAGCACAAGAGAACAGTCACAGAAGGACTGAAGATGTTGAAGGGTGCTCAGTGTGATTAGGTGTAACTCTGGTTGGAGTAGTGGGAGAAGGTGATAGAAGAATAGAAATGGGTGAGGTAAAAGTAATGAGTGGGTTGATAGGGAGGTTATATAAGACATGTCACTCTAGGGGTGGGTGGATAGAGGGGTAGGGTGGCCGGGACTAAGTCTAAAGCAGGAGAAGGTATTCTCTGCAGCCTATCTGTGAGATGGAAAATGCTCTCTGAAGCTGCTGCTATAAGTTGTTAGTTTTCTCTCCATGAAAGAGATCCAAGCCACACCCACGAAGTTCAAACTGTCTGTGGGGAGGGGAGGAAATGGCAGTGCTCGATGAAAAAGAGAGTTCAGTTTCCAGTGATAGGGTTATAAGTGTGGGCTGCACAAGCAAGAACAGCAGTAACCTTCCTAAGCCTAGCATTCTGGGTGTAATGTGAAACATGGGGCAGGGAACACAGCACAATTCACTGGAGCAAACAAACGTTTCTGTGTAAGGGATAGGGCTGCTAACTAGACTGAACAAGCAGGACTGCTACTGCTACAGATCCTTCCTTACACAGAGATTACAAACTAGCAAAAACCTCACCTAAGTACATCATCTCTGGCCATCTTCAAATCTAAGCTAAAAGCCCACCACCTCTTCGATGCTGCTTTTAACTCCTAAACCTAAACGTAACCCTTCAACTGTCCCCTATCCCTGATATGTCTTGTCTGTCCTAACTCTTATCCCTTACTTGCCCTGTCTGTCTGTCATAATTAGATTTTCCATATCATCATGCCGATCAATCCATAGACTGGTGGGTTGTGTCCATCTACCAGCAGGTGGAGATAGAGAGCAATCCTTTTGCCTCCCTATATGTGGTCATGTGCTGCCGGAAACTCCCCATTATGTTCTCTATCTCAGCAGGTGGTGGTCACACACAGCAGCAGCTCTGGATAGGTCTCCAAGCCCAATTCTTAGGTTTTGTTGAGTACCTGGGGTTGAGAGCTCTTCTTGAGCAGGTGCAAACCTGGTGGTGCCAGGTCCCTCCTTTTCTCCCCCCTCCCGCTGGCTCCGTTAAAAAAAAAAAATTTTTGAACGTCCTTTAAGGGCGTTTATTTCAACGTTTATATCAGCGTTTATTGCAGCTGCTCACTGGGACACCAGTTCGTTACAGCTCGGAGCGAGAAGCAGGTAATTTTACTTTTTATAGCGGGCAGGGGGTTCCCCGTTCGGTCTCCACGTGGCTTATGGCGTTGGAGGGCGAGGGCACGAAGATTCGCTCCCCGGACCGCGTGTGTGCGTCTAGCGGGGATGCGGGGGTTTCAAAGCCTGACTCGCCTTTGTTTGGGCGTCAGTTTGGAGTCCGGTCAGTGTCCTGGTTCTTCCTCCGGTGCAGCGGTTTTTTTCCCGCCATAAGCGCCCATCCCCCACTGCTCGCGCCCCCCCCCCCATTTTGGCCGGCCACTCTGCTCGGACGGCTTCTTCTTGGGCCGCCCTTGAGGTGGGAGACGTTAATGCTATGGTCGCCCTTGATTCGGGCGATGGCAAGAAAGCGGCAAAAGTTAAGCGCCGTTCTTTCCGCGCGGCTCCTTCTCAGAGTTTTCCGCCGGACGCCATTTTGGATGCGCAGCATGTTTCCCCCCCTCTCCTGCGAGCGCCGGTTGAGGGTGCGTCTAGGGCCGTGGCCCAGGCGGCAGAAGTGCACAGTCTAGGGGGTTCTCCCCTGAGTTCATTTTGCTGCTGCATCAGGCTTTTTCTTATGCTAAACGCTGCCCCGGCTCCCCCCTCTGATCAAGGGGTTGAGGCCTCCGGAAGCAAACGCCCTCGGGTGGACTTCCAGGCCCTAGAGGACTCTGTCTCCTCTGATGTAGATTAGGGCAGCGTATCTGAGTTCTCCCAACGGTCCTTTGGGGATTCCTTGGAGGAGACAAATTCCTGCTCGGATGGAGTGGATGACCCCTCTGCAGCACGGATCTTTCGCTCAGAGGATTTGCCCAACCTGTTAGTGCAGGCCATGAGCATTTTGAAGATTTCCTCTCCGGAGGACGTCTCTCCCTCAGCCTCTGTTGCCTCTGCCATTATGCTGGGGCGAAGCGCCCGCCTAGAACCTTCCACGTGCATGAAGCCATGCACACCTTGATTTCGGCTCATTGGGATTTCCCAGTAGCGAGCCTTAAAGTGGCTAGGGCTTTGTCCCGCCTCTATCCTCTGCCTGAAGGTGAATGGGAGGCCTTTCTTGAGCCTACCGTGGATTCTTTAATCACTGCGGTGACTAAGAAAACGGCGTTGCTGGTGGAAGGTGGCATGGCCCTAAAGGACGCTCAAGACAGGAGATTGGAGGCGGCTTTAAAGTCGTCCTTTGAGGCGGCTGCTTTAAGTTTGCAGGCCTCAATTTGCAGCTCCTATGTGGCCATGGCGTGCCTGACGCTGGTGCAGCGGGCTTCCCCCTCGGATCCTTCCTTGAGGGCTGATTGGCCAGCCCTGGAATCGGGCTTGGCCTACTTGGCAGACTTGCTGCATGATGTCTTGAGAGCCTCGGCTAAAGGTATGGCTCAGACAGTCTCTGCACGGCGGTGGCTTTGGCTAAAGCATTGGTCTGTTGACCACGCCTCTAAGTCTCGCCTGGTTAAGTTGCCTTTTAAAGGCAAGCTGCTCTTTGGGGTTGAGCTGGACAAGATTGTGACCGATCTCGGCATGTCTAAGGGCAAGAGGTTACCGGAGGTCAGGGCTCGGGCCACGGGTGCCCGCCCCGGTCCCTCCAATGGACGGTTTCAGGAAGCCCGTCGGTATTGCCCGGGCAAGTCGGGCTCCTCTGCCCCCTTTTCCTTCATAAGGAACTTCTCCCTCAAGCAGCATTCCTTTCGCAGAGACCGCCGTCCCGGAGGTGCGCCCTCCGGTCCTCCCCCAGGGTCTCGTACCCAATGACGGGGCGCTGGTCCATGGCCCAGAGCAGATTGAAGGACGCCTATCCTCGTTTCTGGGCGAGTGGACCAGGGTAACTTCAGTCGCTTGGGTGCTGGAAGTCATCAGAGACGGCTACAAGCTAGAGTTCTGCCGACCCTTAAGAGACGGGTTTGTGCACTCTCCCTGCAAGTCTCCGGTCAAAGCTGTGGCAGTGCAGCAGCCTTTGGACAATCTGATCCGCCTGGCTGCGATCGTTCCGGTGCCAGAAGATCAGCTTGGCAAGGGACGTTACTCCATTTACTTTGAGGTACCAAAGAAAGGAGGTTCTGTCTGGCCTATCCTCGACCTCAAAGGGGTCAATCGGGCCTTGTAAGTTCGGCACTTCTGGATGGAGACTCTCTGCTCTGTTATAGCGGCAGTGCAGGCAGGGGAGTTTCTGGCATCCTTGGACATCAAGGAAGCTTACTTGCATATTCCCATCTGGCCTCCTCATCAACGCTTTCTGCGTTTTCCAGTTCTGAGCCGACACTTCCAGTTCAGAGCCCTCCCGTTCGGGTTGGCTGCTGCTCCGCGGATCTTCTCCAAAGTAATGGTGGTCATCGCAGCCTTCCTTCGCAAGAAAGGAGTACAAGTCCATCCTTATCTGGACGACTGGTTGATCCGAGCCCCCTCTTATGCAGAGTGCGGCAGAGATTCAGACCGGGTGTTTGCTCTTTTGAGCTCCCTGGGGTGGATCTTCAACTGGGAGAAAAGCCAGCTGCGCCCGACTCAGTCCCTGGAGTATCTGGGAGTTCGATTCGACTCCCAAGTGGGCAGAGTGTTCCTGCCAGACAATCGGATTGTCAAGCTTCAGGCTCAGGTGGACAAGTTCCTAGCAGCCTCTCCTCTTCAGGCTTGGGACTATGTGCAGCTGTTGGGCTCTATGACGGCCACGATGGAAGTAGTGCCCTGGGCCAGGGCCCATATGAGACCTATACAGCTCTCTCTGCTGCAGCGATGGACTCCAGCTTCGGAGGATTACGCTGTGCGCCTTCCCTTGGATCCGGCAGTGTGCAAGGCGCTGAGTTGGTGGCTGAGGCCAGATAAGCTGTCCGCAGGAATGCCTCTTATGACCCCGGAGTGGGTTGTCGTCACAGCGGACACCTCTTTGACGGGCTGGGGAGCCCACTACTTGGGAAGGACAGCACAGGGGCTCTGGCCCCCTACAGAGGCAAAGTGGTCTATCAACCTCCTGGAACTCAGAGCCATTTGGTTGGCGCCTTTGGAGTTTCTCCCGGTCCTGGCGCTGAAGCCAGTACTGGTCCGGTCGGACGATGCCACGGTTGTGGCCTATGTCAATCGCCAGGGAGGTACCATGAGCGCCCCTCTAGCCAAGGAGGCCATGAAGCTATGCCTGTGGGCGGAAGCGAACCTGGAACAGTTGTCGGCGGCCCACATTGCGGGAGTCATGAATACTGCTCAGGCCTTCTTGGACATCACGAAGCGCTGGGGCCAGCCGAGCCTAGATCTGATGGCCTCATCAGCCAATTGCCAAGTGCCGCGCTTTTTCAGCAGAGGACGGGACCCTCGATCTCTGGGAGTAGATGCTCTTCTCCAACAGTGGCCGACACAGGAGCTTCTCTATGTGTTCCCGCCTTCGCCCATGTTGGGCAGGGTGCTAGGCCGGGTGGCAAAGCATCCGGGCCAGATAATCCTGGTGAGTCCAGATTGGCCCAGACGTCCCTGGTATGCGGACTTGATCAGGCTCTCAGTGGACGGCCCTCTGCAGCTGCCAGCGGAGCGGGGCCTGTTGCATCAGGGTCCTGTGGTAATGGAGGATCCCTCCCCCTTTGGTCTTTCGGCCTGGCTATTGAGCGGCAGCGTCTGAGGAAGAAGGGCTTCTCAGACAAGGTCATCGCCACTATGCTGAGAGCGAGGAAGCGCTCTACTTCTACTGCTTATGCCAGGGTTTGGCGTACCTTGGCAGCGTGGTGTGAGGCAGGCTCACTTTCTCCCTTCACTGCTCCAATTTCTTCAGTATTGGCGTTCCTGCAAGAAGGTCTGGAAAAAGGCCTGTCGCTCAGTTCCCTTAAGGTCCAGGTAGCGGCTCTTGCTTGCTTCAGGGGTCACCTGAAGGGTGCTTCCCTGGCCTTGCAGCCAGATGTAGTACGCTTTCTCAAGGGAGTTAATCACCTGCGCCCTCCTCTGCACTCAGTGGTACCTGCGTGGAATCTCAATCTGGTGCTAAGAGCCTTGCAGAAGCCGCCTTGTGAACCCTTGTCGAGGGCATCTCTGAAAGACCTGACGTTGAAAGCAGTCTTTTTGGTGGCTATCACTTCAGCCAGAAGAGTTTCCGAGCTCCAGGCGCTATCATGTCGGGAGCCCTTTCTGCAGTTCACTGAGGCAGGAGTGTCTATTCGCACAGTGCCTTCCTTCCTGCCCAAGATTGTTTCTCGCTTCCATGTGAATCAGCAGCTCTGTCTACCCTCCTTTCGTAGGGAGGACTACCCAGAGGAGTACTCTGCTCTCAAATATCTAGATGTGAGATGAGTCATCATCAGATACTTGGAAGTGACCAATGATTCCGGAAGTCGGATCATCTGTTTGTGCTGTTCGCAGGTCCTCGTAAGAGTCTGCAGGCTGCCAAGCCTACAGTGGCACGATGGGTCAAGGAAACCATTGCAGCGGCTTATGTGGCCGCGGGGAAGGTGCCGCCTATCCAGCTGAAGGCTCACTCCACTAGAGCACAGGCGGCCTCGATGGCAGAGGCCGGGTCCGTCTCCTTGGAAGAGATTTGTAGGGTGGCAACTTGGGCATCGGCTCATACCTTCTCCAGACATTACCGCTTGACTGTGGCTGCTCGGGCGGAGGCCTGGTTTGGAGCTTCAGTGTTGCAGTCAGGGATTTCTTTGTCCCGCCCTGGATGAGTACTGCTTCGGTACATCCCACCAGTCTATGGATTGATCGGCATGATGATATGGAAGGTAAAATTATGTATCATACCTGATAATTTTCTTTCCATTAATCATAGCCGATCAATCCATAGCCCCTCCCAGATATCTGTACTGTTTATATTCTGGTTGCATTTCAGGTTCAAGTTTAGTCTTCAGTTCCTGTTCAGGAGGACTTCGTGTTCAAGTTTTTTTTTAATTGGATTCTTCAGAAGTTGCGACGATTTTGTGTTACAGTGAGCTGCTGCATTCCTCTCCCCTCTGTTTTACGGGGCTGGATTGAGACCTAAATTCTGCCGGCGCTCCCTCCCGCTTCGTGCGGCTGTAGGGCAGCTTTGTACCCCTCCCGCTTCGGCGGTGTTACTACTACTACTACTACTACTATTTAGCATTTCTATAGCGCTACAAGGCATACGCAGCGTTGCACAAACATAGAAGAAAGACAGTCCCTGCTCCTCCCTCGGTTGCGGTTGCAGGATAAGCCAGATCCCCCCGCATTGGCGGGTGTGGTGTCCCTCCCCCGCTCCGCGGGGATGAGCTGGACGGATTCCCCTCCCCCACTTGTGTGGGGATGAGCTGGGTTGATTCCCCTCCCCCGTTTCGGCAGTGGTGAGCTGGGCAGAGTGTCCCTTTGTGGGTGTAATTCTCTAAGTGCTGAGTCCTGCGGATGGAGCTTTGATATCGACATACTGAGGAGTTTCTGGCAGCACATGACCACATATAGGGAGGCAAAAGGATTGCTCTCTATCTCCACCTGCTGGTAGATGGACACAACCCACCAGTCTATGGATTGATCGGCTATGATTAATGGTAAGAAAATTATCAGGTATGATACATAATTTTACCGTAAGCTGTATCGAGCAGGGACTGTCTCTCCATGTTCAAGTGTGAAGCGCTGCGTACGTCCGGTAGCGCTATAGAAATGATAAGTAGTAGTAGTAGTAGATCTACAAGTGATATGAAAACATATTACCCCCTCCTGATTTCTCCGATTATTGCATATGTGTCTCACTGAATGGTTTTGTATCTTCAAACAAAGTGTAATGTTAGACAAAGGGAACCCGAGTAAACACATAACACAGTTTTTTTTTTTAAATTATTACTTCATTTATGTACGGAGCAAAGTTAACCAGCACCTGTATCGACCAAAGGATGCATATAGTCTGGGGCTGTGCTGTACAATATTTGAAAGATGAATAAGTACAAAAGTATTGCCATACTGGGATAAGACCAAAGGTCCATCAAGCCCAGTATCCTGTTTCCAACAGTGGCAAATCCAGGTTACATCCAGTGCTTTTTTTGTGCCGGTACGCGCCGGTACAGTGTACCGGCACCTTTTTCATGAGGCCCCGCTCCCGTCCGTTCCTGCCCTGTGCTCCGTTTAAATAACATTACCCGTCAAGATTCTCCATCCCCTCCCCTCACCTACCCTCCATCAGCACGTCGCCTCTCTCCACTGCCCTCCCCTCTGCAAGTCGCGCGAACTGGTCCGGAAGTGAAGGCAGCAAGGCAGGCACGCAGCAGACAGGTTCCTCTCCTCTTGCGTCGCTTCCCTTTAGCGCACCCCGCCTTTGTGGGCAGGACGCGCTGAGGGAAGCAACTCGAGAAAAGAGGAACCTGTCTGCTGCGTGCCTGCCTTGCTGCCTTCACTTCCGGCCTGGTTCGCGCGACTTGCAGAGGGGAGGGCAGGGCAGTGGAGAGAGGCAACGTGCTGGACATGGAGGGTAGGTGAGGGGAGGGCAGGGGAGGGAGAATCGCTGGACTTGCAGAGGAGAGGGCAGGGGAGGGGAGGGAGAATCACCGGACTTGTAGAGAAGAGGGCAGGGGAGAGAGGAGAAGTACTGGTCATGGATGAGGGGAGGGAGGCGACATGCTGGGCATGGAGAGGAGGGGAGAGAGAATCGCTGGACAAGGAGGGGAGGGCAGAGGAGAGATGAGAAGTGCTGGGCATGGCTGAGGGGAGGGCAGGGCAGGGGAGGGAGGATAAGTGCTGGGCATGGACGAGGGGAGGGAGGCGACATGTTGGGCATGGAGGGGAGGGGAGAGAGAATCGCTGGACAAGGAGGGGAGGGCAGAGGAGAGATGAGAAGTGCTGGGCATGGATGAGGGGAGGGAAGTGACATGCTGGGCATGGAGGGGAGGGCAGGGGGGAGAGGAGACATGCTGGACATGGGCAGGCAGGGGATAGAGAAGTGCTGGGCATGAATGAGGGGAGGGCAAGGGAGGGAGAAGTGCTGGGCATGGATGAGGGGAGAGAGGCGACATGCTGGGCATGGAGGGGAGGGGAGAGAGAATTGCTGGACAAGGAGGGGAGGGCAGAGGAGAGATGAGAAGTGCTGGGCATGGATGAGGGGAGGGCAGGGGAGGGAGGTGACATGCTGGGCATGGAGGGGAGGGCAGGAGGAGAGGAGACATGCTGGACATGGGCAGGGGAAGGCAGGGGAGAGAGGAGAAATGCTGGGCATGAATGAGGGGAGGGCAGGGGAGGGAGGCAACATGCTGGGCATGGAGGAGAGGGCAGGGGGAGAGGAGACATGCTGGACATGGGCAGGGGAGTGCAGGGGAGAGATGAGAAGTGCTGGGCATGGATGAGGGGAGGGGAGAGAGAATCGCTGGACATGGAGGGGAGGGCAGGGGGAGAGGAGACATGCTGGACATGGGCAGGGGAGGGCAGGGGAGAGAGGAGAATTGCTGGGCATGGATGAGGGGAGGGCAGGGGAGGGAAGCAACATGCTGGGCATGAAGGGCAGGGGAGGGAGGTGACATGCTGGGCATGGAGGGGAGGGGAGAGAGAATCGCTGGACATGGAGGGGAGGGCAGGGGGGAGAGGAGACATGCTGGACATGGGCAGGGGAGGGCAGGGGAGAGAGGAGAATCACTGGGCATGGGTGGCTGGAGGGGGCAGGGGGAGAGGAGGGTTGCTGGACATGGATGGAAGGGAGGGAAGAGTGAGGAAGGAGATGAGATGAGGGAAAAGGAAGAGAGGAGAAAAACTGCACATGGATGAAGAAAATAGGCAGAAGCTGGATCCACTGGACAGTCAAGTCTGCGGAGTAGGACCCAGCTTTTACTTATGGATGTAGGGCAAGAAATGAAGAAGAAAAGTGGAAAGTAAAGAAATAAATGGAAAGGAAGCCCTGGAAACGGAGTTAAGAGGACAGATAGCAACAGAATCGGATACTGGGCTAGCATGATCAGAAAAACAGTCACCAGACAACAAAGGTAGAAAAAATCATTTTATTTTCATTTTAGTGTCCGGAATATGTCCAATTTGAGAATTTACATCTGCTGTTACAGGTCTAGTATCCCACTGGGGATACTGGACCTGTAACAGCTTACAGAAATTATTTATAATAAAAATCACATTATTTTTTTCTCCTATACTACTACTAGCCGTTAAGCCCGTTAAAACGGGCGCGTATTGGAATGTTTTTTTTCCCAAGGCCCCCCTCCCGTTGCAGCTGCAAGGCCCCCTGCCATCCTCCTTCCCTGCCAGCTCCAAGGACCCCTCTGTCCCTCCCTCCCAGCTCCAAGGCTCCAGTCCTCCCCCCTTCCCAGCTGCAAGGCCCCCTGCCCGCCCTCCCTCCCTCCCTCCCAGTTCCAAGGCCCCAGGCCCTCCCCCCAGCTCCCAAGGCCCTCCCCCCCAGCTCCCAAGGCCCCCTTCCCTCCCTCCCAGTTCCAAGGCCCCCTGCTCTCCCTCACAACTGTAAGGGGCCCCATTCCCTCACAACTGTAAGGGGCCCCCTGCCCTCCCTCCCAGTTCCAAGGCCCCCTGCCCCCCCCCGTGCCTTCTTCCCAGCCAGCTGGAAGGCCCCCTTCAGTCCAGCCCTCCCAGCTCCAAGGCCCCCCCTCCTTCTGAGACCTCCCATGTCCCCTCCCCCCCCAAGGTAGCCGCTATCGCCCCCCCACCCCGGAGTCGCCCCCGCCCCTCCTTCACCCGGCCCGGGCCCTCTCTTCGTTATTCAACTTACAGCAGCGCCAAAACAGCAGCAAGCAGCAGCTCCGTTGGCCTTCCTTAACTGCCTGTGCCTCGCCCTCGTGTGACGTCACGTCGGCGAGGGCGGGGTACAGGCAGGGAAGGAAGGCCGACGGGAGCTGAAGCTGAGCTGCTTGCTGCTGTTTCGGTGCTGCTGTAAGTTGAATAACGAAGAGAGGGCCCGGGCCGGGTGAAGGGGGGGTGGTGGCGACTCCGGGGGGGGGGGGGCGGGTAGCGGCTACCTTGGGGGGGGAGCGGTAGCGACGTCAGCGGTTCCCTCCCTCCCCTTCCGCGCAGTTTCCCTCTCTGTCCCGCCCCCCTCCCCCCGTCATCACGTCTTGACGCGGGGGCGGGACAGAGAGGGAAGTCTCTACTGCGCATTTGCAGGTGAGTCGGTCACTTGCCATTTATAGGTTTGATAATATTTTCAATGTCTGTTTATATGTGCCTTGGCTGGTATAAGGGGTGTGGCTATAACAGGGGTGGAGCCATATGTGGTGACCCTGCCCAAAATGAGTACCAGCACCTTTTTTTCTACAAAAAAGCACTGCATGTACCTGGCAAGATCCCAAAACAGTACAATACATTTTATGCTGCTTTATTCTAGAAATACGTAGTGGATTTTCCCCAAGTCCATTTTAATAATGGCCTATAGACTTTTCTTTTAGGAAGCAATCCAAACTTTTTTTAAATCCCACTAAGCTAACTGCTTTTACTACCTTCTCTGGTAATGAATTCCAGAGTTTAATTAATCGTTGAGTGAAGAAATATTTCCTCCGATTCGTTTTAAATTTACTACTTTCTAGCTTCATTGCACGCCCCCTAGTCCTAGTATTTTTGGAAAGAGTAAACAAGCAATTACAATGTGTTACAGTATATTGAATTGTATGGATTCATTACCTAAAATGTTTTAGAGATTTCTTTCTTCATGTTATACTAACACTGTAGGGGAAGCTTAGCCAAGATTGGGTGGCAGAGCCGGTGGTGGGAGGCGGGGTTAGTGGTTGGGAGGCGGGGCTAGTGCTGGGCAGACTTCTACGATCTGTGCCCTGAAAATGGCAGAAACAAATCAAGGTCAGTTATACACAAAAAGTAGCACATATGAGTTTATCTTGTTGGGCAGACTGGATGGACCGTGCAGGTGTTTTTCTGCTGTCATCTACTATGTTACTATCAGGCTTATTTTCGAAAGGGATTGCCGGCGATCTTCCGACATAAATCGGGAGATGTCTGGCGATCTCCTGATCCCAGCCAAATCGGTATTATCGAAAGCCGATTTTGGACGGCTTCAACTGCTGTTTCGTCGCGGCGCCGGCCAACCTTCAAGGGGGCGTGTTGGGAGGGTAGCGAAGGCGGGATGGGGGCGGGACAGGGGTGTGGGTACGAGATGGCTGGCTTCGCCTAATAATGGAAAAAAAGATGCCGGCTCGAATGAGCATTTCTCCGGCCGGACTTGGTCCATTTATTTTTAGGACCAAGTCTGGAAAAAGTGCCCCAACTGACCAGATGACCACCAGAGGGAAGCAGAGATCACCTCCCCTTACTCCCCCAGTGGTCACCAACCCCCTCCCACCCAAAAAAAAACTAAAACTTTTTTTGCCAGCCTGTATGCCAACCTGAAATGTCATACCCAGGTCCCTGGAGCAGTTTTTAGTGGGTGCAGTGCACTTCAGGCAGGTGGACCCAGGCCCATCCCCCCCTACCAGTTACATTTGTGGTGGTAAATGTAGAGCCCTCCAAACCCCCCCAAAACCCACTGTACCCACATGTAGGTGCCCCCTTCACCCCTTAGGGCTATGGTAATGGTGTAGAATTGTGGCGAGTGAGTTTTGGGGGAGATTTGGGGGGCTCAGCACACAAGGTAAGGGTGCTATGCACCTGGAAGCTAATTTTGTTTTGTTTTTTTAATTTTTTAAGTGCCCCCTAGGGTGCCCGGTTGGTGTCCTGGAATGTCAGGGGGGCCAGTGCACTACAAATGCTGGGTCCTCCCATGCCCAAATGCCTTGCATTTTGCCAGGTTTGAGATGGCCGGGCCTGGTTTCCATTATGGCTGAAAACCGAAGCCGGCCATCTCATATACACCCAGCGATCCGCCGGCGATCCTCTTGTAAACCCGGCGAGCGATTTGGCTGGCGCCAAGCATATTTCGAAAATACGCTTGGTTCCGCCCGTTACAGCGCCGGCCCCGAAGATGGCCGGCTATCGATTTGGCCGGCGCCATTCGATTATGCCCCTCTATGTTACGTGTACCCATTCCACTCCACTCATTATTTTATAGACCACTATCTTATCTCCCCACAGAGTCTAAAAGTAACCGTGGCTTTTAAAGCTAACCAGTGCAATTTTTGTAGTAATGGAGTAGCTCTCTCACAGAGAGATCTCTATAGACTAGTCATGCTGCGGTTTTCTAGGCAGTCTGTAATTTTTTCAGCAGTGGTTAGAGGCGATATTCAGCAGGTGGCACTGCTCGCTTTAGTACAGCTGAATTTCAGAGGGCAGGTGCCCGCGGGTGATTTAAGTGGGGAAAAGCCTCTCCTACCCGCTTAAATCACTTTGAACATCGGCCCGATAGATGCAGACTGACACTAGTATTCTTGAAGAGTTTCGCACAGAATTGCTGTTTCAGAATTTGCGCCGTGAACTCATCTTCCCTGCACTATTTATTGAATTTACCCCTACATGTGTGTGAGAGCGTTTGTGCCACCCAGTGGCGTAGCAAGGGGTGCTGCCACCCAGTGGCGTAGCAAGGGGTGCTGCTGTAGGAGTGGAGCGCCGGACACTACCCGAATACTACTGACCAACAGAACAACCTCATGTTTCCTGCATACTGATGGACTTATACTTATGCATACTACCTCTGCTTTTTATACTTTATGAATGCACTGGACATTTGTGCCTTACCCAGTGTGCTGTTTACTAATGTAAGACAGAATGCAGGGCTATTAGATATAGCTTGTAAAGTAGTAGCAAGGCTTACACAAGACCAGCTTGCACGTAGGCGTCATATGAATAGCTGACCTTGGAGGGTGTAGACACCCCCACCCTGCATCTCTGAGCCTAACGAACCTTATCTCCTGTGCTAGAAAGGAGCATTGTGTGTGTGTAGAAGAAGATGTTAAGTTTCGTTTCCCTAGCCAGTATCATTTCAGTATTATGACGTGTGTATGTACTGTGAACTACAAATGTGCACTGTAAGAACTACAAATGTTTACTGCGCATGTCTACTGTGACGTATAAGGGGCCTAATGCGCAGGCCCAGTAGGGAAGTATAAATGTAAGTGTCAGATGATTCGTGACACACAGTATCCTGAGAGAACTCAGTGCTGTTCATTGCTAGCAATAAAGTTGCATTGTTTCGGAACCAATTTGGCCTTTTGTCTTCTGATTCGCTTAGCTGCTTCATTGGCGAGCCAGCCAGGAGTGTTTACAAAAGGGAAAATCGGATTATATTCTTTCCCCTCCCCCATTGCAGTCGGGACGGGTCATCGATCCCCTCCCGAGAAGGTGGTGAGTGGCCACCGCTGATTTCAGTATCCATCTCCCGGAGGAGGGTCGATCAACTCCGCCTGACTGGAAAGGGGCTGTGTGGTTCCGGCAAGGCACCTTTTTGTTTTTTTCTACTCCAGTGAGAGACGCGTACGACGGCGCGGCCTGCGACCCCGGCGGACAGGCGAGTATACTCTACGTAGTGACCGGCCCAGTAAGGACCGAAGAAGAGGCGTGATCACCCTCTTTTAGCCAGTGACTAATACGGACTAGGTCCCGAAACTCACTAGGCTCGGGCGAAGAAACCGAACGGGAGGGTTTCTTGTGGCGTATGAGAGTGTGTGAATGGGCTTGCATTTCCGGACCGGGCGACCGCGTTCCGGTCAGGCCGAGTGTGACCCTTCTGTGTCCGGTGGAAAGAGACCCCTTACTCCTCCACCATCCCTCTCCCTCTTTGTCTGTGGCCTATCCTTTGGCACTCAGGTTAGGATGGGCGGGGGTGGGTCCACACCTCTAGACTTAATGACGGAGCACTTTAGCGAAGTGTTCGACCAAGATAAATGTAGTAGGGCCGGGATGATACAGCGATGTCAATTTATGTGGCCAGGGTTGGGAATCGCGGAGTGGCCACCGGAAGGGTCATTTGAATATGAGAAGGTAGCAGCGATTATGGACATTGTTATAGTTGAAGGGAATCCTGGCTGTCCTGAGGACATACCGTATATAGAGGCGTGGTTGAATGTAGTCCGGAACCCGCCAGACTGGGCCCAACATAAGGTAGAAAAAGCGGCCCTTATGGTGGTGAACCAGAGAAAGGGCCGGAAAACTAAGCTTAAAGCCCTGTCAACCCATGCCTTCACGCTCCAAACCCCGGCAACCGCTGCCGTTCAGAAGGCCGCAGGGACCGCCCCCATAAGGCCGACCGCTCCTAGCATTGAAGCCATAAAGACCACGCCCAGTGCTACTATTGCTAGGACAGAGACCACGCCCCGTACTACCTACACACTTCCTAGAGTGAAACCCCCGAAGGGAACCCGAGGGAAAGTTCAGGATTTGCCCGGAAAGATACCCCCGAAGGCCCCGATACTGGCTATGACGGAGACATATGAAGACGATATTGCGCCACCGCCATACGCCCCCATATACCCCGATTTCGCGGGCCTGGCGGTGGGCCCGGATAACGCCGAGGCTTCCGAGTCAGAATCGGAGGCCGGAGAGACATCCCGACCTGGCTCACCTGAGTCAACTGGCCCTGCAACCTCCCGGAAGAGCAAGAGGGTTGTGAAGAGAGTCACTCGGTTCCCTCAATCGAGTCCGCAAAATGCCCCCCCTTCCAGTCGTAGGACGGGGATTACCAACTTATACCCAGTCCGACTATCTACCACCTTTACCCCTAACCCGGCAGAAGAAGGGGGCCAGCCCATTGAATCAACCGTCTATAGTCATGTCCCCTTCTCCAGTGCCGACTTGTACAACTGGAAATTGCATGGGCCCTCGTACGACCAGAAACCTGAACAGCTGGTAGAATTGGTGGAGGGCATTATCTATAGTTACAACCCGACTTGGGGTGACCTTAGGCAATTAAGCGCCCACATTCTAACCACTGAGGAACGCCGCCTCTTACAACAGAATATGGAACAAGCCGTCCGGGACGCGAACCCCGGCCATGCTAACGTACAGAACCTAATAGAAGCGGAGGCACCCACCGCTGCTCCTGCGTGGGATTACCGAACCGCTGAGGGCCAAACCGTTATTCGCAGGTATCAGCAGGCGTACCTGGCAGCCCTTAAGAAGGGGAAACAGAAGGTTACCAATATGGGAAAAATCCATAGTGTAGTTCAACTGAAAGACGAAAGCCCGGGAGACTTTCTTGAACGACTAATGGAGTCATTTAGGAGACACAGTCCTATAAACCCCGAAGATCCCAAGAATCTCCCCACAGTGGTTATGAGCTTTGTCAGCCAGTCGGCGCCGGATATACGAAGAAAGCTACAGAGAACGGAAGGGTTTGAGGGAATGAGTATCAGCCAATTGAAAGCTATAGCGGATCGGGTATTCGGATACCGCGATCAAGAGGAGAAGACGGAAGCCTGGAAGGAATCGACCAGACGGATGCGGGAGAAGGCAGATGTGTTGGCCACGGTGCTGGAAGAACGCCTGGGGTCTAGATCACGGGGTAAAGGCAAGGGTCGAAGGGGAAGAGGGGCACGATCCCCCATAGGACGTAACCAGTGTGCAAATTGCCGGGAAGAAGGACACTGGTGGGCTGACTGCCCGGAGAAGCCACGGGATCGGACGAGAGAGGAGGAGAACGACGACCGACCAAGGGGGCCCAGACGGGGCCGAGGACGAGGCCGAGGACGAGATGAACAACAGGAATGGCAGATGGCCCTTGATGCCACCCGGGACAGTACTGCATGAAGGGACCGGGAGGGCAGAGTCCTCACTGACCCTCTGGTGGAGATCCGGGTGGGGACGCAGTTGATGAAGGCCTTACTCGACACTGGGGCCCAGCGATCTGTTATCACCACTGCCATAGCACCAGCCACGAAAGAAACCATACCGATTGTGGAGGCCTCCGGGAAAGCACTTACGGCTCCCCTCCTTAAAGAACGCCAAGTCCAGATCGGAGGGACGATGGTGTCCCATCAGTTCATACATGTCCCCGGATGCCCAATCCCACTGATCGGTCGAGATCTACTCTGCAAGCTCCAGGCCACCTTGAAGTTCAAGACCTCGGGTGAAGTGGAAGCTCACTTTGAAGACCGACCAGTGACGCTTGTCTGCCCCGTGAGAGAAGAATGGAGACTACACGCCCCCCCCCCCCCCCCCCCGTTGCAGGCCCCAATGACTGCCGTTATGCCCAAGACACCCCTTTTGCTCAGCGGAGACGAGCCTTAATGGATGAGGTGCCCAACGTATGGGCAGAGGTGAATCCCGGGGGACTGGCTGTTAACGCCATCCCCATCTGGATTGAACTCAAACCAAATGCTCAAGTCGTCAACCAAGGACAATACCACATCCCTTATGCAGCCCGACATAGTATGCAAGCTCATCTACAGAAACTCCTTCAACAAGGGGTCCTTAAACCGATCCGATCCGCATGGAACACCCCGTTGCTGCCCGTTAAGAAGCCAGGAACCTCGGAGTACAGACCCGTCCAGGACCTGAGGAAAGTCAACAACCAGGTAGCCGACATAGTCGCTCTCGTACCAAACCCCTACTCAATCCTAGCCCAAGTGCCAGCCCAGACCAAGTGGTATAGTGTCATTGATCTGAAGGACGCCTTCTTCTCCGTTCCTCTTGCTGCCGACAGTCAGAAGTTGTTTGCCTTCACGTGGGAAGACTTACAGACTGGGAATAAACAGCAATTCACATGGACCCGACTTCCCCAGGGATTCAAGAACTCGCCTACCCTCTTTGGTGACCAATTAGCCCAGGACTTGAAGACGTATCAGGACGAATACGGGCCGGTCGTCCAATACGTGGATGACCTGTTGGTGGCCCGTGGAACGTACACGGACTGCGCGGAAGCCACCCTTTACCTCTTGAAGACCCTGGAAGCCCAGGGGTACCGGAGCCAGCCGGAAAAAGGCCCAGATATGCGAGATCGAAGTCGAGTATCTGGGATTTCGCCTCCGAGAAGGAACCCGAAGGCTCGGCACCCCTCGCACCCAAGCCATTCGCAACCAACCCACTCCTGCCAATAAGAAGGAATTGCGGGCATTATTAGGAGCAGCTGGGTACTGCCGAATCTGGATCATTAACTTCGCTGTTCTGACCCACGATTTGTACGCCAAACTGAAGGGGCCTGAACTCGAGGGCCAAAATCTCCCGTGGGAGAAACACGAACTGAAAGCCCTTCAGGACCTCAAGGAGGCCCTTGTGGCCCCACCAGCGCTCGGATTGCCGGATGTGACCAAGCCATTCCACTTGTTCATCGACGAAAAGAAGGGACTGGCACTTGGGGTCCTCACCCAACTGGTCGGCACCTGGCAACGCCCTGTAGCATATCTCTCCAAGGGCATGGACAACGTGGCACGAGGGTGGCCGGGCTGTCTCCGAAGCATCGTGGCGGCTTGCTTGCTGATACACGAGGCCAATAAACTCACGTTTGGCCAGACCCTCTTTGTGACTACACCCCATTCCATCCGCGGCCTACTCGAGAGCCATGGACCCAGATGGATGACCAACTCCCGATTGGTTAAATACCAGGCCCTCCTGTGCGAAAACCCGGAGGTACGGATCCTGGACACTACTAACCTTAACCCTGCCACCCTCCTTCCGGCCCCTGAACCACCATTTCACGACTGTGAGGAGGTAATGGCCACTGTGCATTCTAGCAGACCTGACCTCAAGGACCAACCCTGGCAAGGGGGCATCACCCTTTTCACCGATGGAAGCAGCCAGGTGATAGAGGGAATTCGAAGAGCTGGCTATGCTGTCGTGTCTGAGGACCATGTGATCGAGGCTATGGCTCTGCCGCCCAGAACGTCAGCCCAGAAAGCGGAGCTGATCGCCCTCACCAAAGCCCTCCTGTGGGCTGAAGGAAAAGTTGTTAACATCTACACCGACTCCAAATACGCTTTCCTCACCCTCCAGGTGCACGGAGCCTTGTACAAGGAGAGGGGATTTCTGACAGCTGAGGGGAAAGGACTTGCAAATGCCACTGAGATCTGCCAATTACTCGAGTCAGTATGGAAACCGAAGAAGGTGGCTGTAATGCACTGCAGGGCCCACACCGGCCGGACGGACCCTATCGCCCGGGGAAACCAGCGGGCGGATGATGCCGCAAAAAGGGCGAGTCAACTCCCTTACCCTTCTCATTCTTCTGACCCCGTACTCATCGTTCACCTCCCCACAGAGACCCCCATCTATACCCCACAAGAAACTGAGTGGGCCCGGCAAGAGGGACTGGAGTCACGCAATGGCTGGTGGATACTACAGGATGGGCGCATATGGATACCCGAAGCCTTGGCCTGGACGGTGGCCAAGGAGGCTCACGACCGCACCCACCTGGGCAGGGACGCCCTGGGGCGCCTACTCGAGAAGACCTACTACATCAATAAACTGTCCCTGTGGACCAAAAATGCTTCCAGCCAATGCGTAACTTGTGCTCGAAACAACCCAAGAACGGGGCCCGGTCCTACGCCAGGACACCTTCTCCGAGGCACTAGCCCTTTTCACGTCTGCCAGATTGACTTCACGCATATGCCTCCAGCCCGGGGCTACAAAGCCATCCTCGTCGCCGTGTGTACCTACACCGGATGGATTGAAGCCCAGCCCACCAGAACGGAAATGGCTAAAGAAGTCACCTCTTTACTGATACATCATATCTTACCCAGATACGGTCTCCCCAAACAGATAAATTCCGACAACGGACCTGCATTTACCAGTGAAGTAACCCAACAGCTCAGCACGAGGCTGGGCCTCAATTGGAAGTTGCATTGTGCTTGGCGACCCCAAAGTAGTGGGATAGTGGAGAGAGCTAACCGATCCCTGAAGAACCAGCTCGCTAAGCTATGTCAAGAAGCCAAAGCCAAATGGCCCGACCTACTCCCACTGGCCTTGCTGCATCTCAGGTGTACCCCCAAGGCTACCGGCCTTACCCCTTACGAGATGATGTACGCTAGGCCGCCACCACTACCCTCCTTTCCCGACTCCTTGCAGATTCAGGGCGAGAATTCCTTAGTGAAACAGATGAAAGCCTTACGTGAAGTAGTGCAAGACATCCAGCAATACACTGAAAGGGTAGGCCCCCTTGTTCTCACCAGTCCTACACATCAGTTTAGAGTAGGGGAGGAAGTCTGGGTAAAAGAGTGGGATGAATCTGACTGTCTCAAGCCCAAATGGAAAGGGCCCTCCCTTGTTCTCCTAACTACCCCAACCGCTGTTAAAATTGCAGGAAGCCCTGTGTGGATACATTGGACCAGGCTGAAGCCCGCTGCACCTACCAATAGCGTTCCTAAGCTGTGGACTGCCCATCAGCATCCCGACGCTCCACTACGGCTGACCCTAAGGAAAAAGTAAACCTACAGATCCATGCCTACCCAGCAACAGAAGCTCAGCTATTGGACCCACTGCGTCTTCGGCTGTTTGTTTATCGCAGCCTTCATCGTGGGTCTCATCATCTTCCTACTGCAACGACTGGGGTACCTACCCCCAAATCTATGATGCTGTACCCGCTTATCTTACTCCTCCTCTGCCCATTCTCCAACCAATCTCCTTCCTTGAGTCAGAACTGCACTGAATGTTTGCGCTTGGTGCGCCATCGCATAGAGGGGGGATACCACCTGATCACCACCCTCATCCATCAGTCGCAGCCCCCGGAAGGTGGCTGCCGGCCCCTTCCGGCTTGTGCCATTACCACCCCGGCTGGACTTCAGCAGTTTCACAGGTGTTTCCAGGGCAATCTCACGATCTGTCACAGTCCAGTCAAGCCACGATATTATAATGTCACCCTCAGTGTGGGCCTCCCCCAATACGTCAGTTCCATGGGAGTCCAGGGAGATGGTATCCTGTATTACGTGAACTCTACCCGCATCATCGCGGGTGGTACTCAGACTGTGGCCACCCTTACCTTTGACGTCTGTGTTGCTATCGACAGACACCCCTGGTCCCACAAGTGCGGCAGTCTAGCTTGGCGCCAGGCCTATGCGAACGATCACAAGTATGTCTGGAGCAGAAGACACCCACACACTATCAGACCACGGTTGTCGGGTACCAGGACATATTCGACGAAATCGCTCGTGCTGAGGAAGCAGCGACTAAGTTCCCCATTTCTCCCGAAGCTCGGAACATGTTCCTCAACCTGGCCGAAAACATTGCCCTCTCCCTGGGAATTGCCAACTGTTTCGTCTGTGGAGGCACCGACATGGGTGAGCAATGGCCCTGGGAAGCGAAGGAGATCCGACAGCATATGTGGGACGCTCTCAACACCACCAACATTACCTTTCCCCGGCGTCCGAGGCCCTACGAATGGGCCCTGAGAACCAATATCATAGGTACCCTTTGCGCTAGCCGAGCGCCATCGAAGCGTTATTCTGTACCAGTGGGAGACTCCGCTTGTACGGGGGTCCTTCAGTTTAATGGAAGCCGACATACCTGGTGGCAGACGGACAACCTGCCCGCCCCGGAGCCCATCTGGACTGAACCCACCTTGAACTCAACTTGGACATTCGGAGGAAACGCCTCCCTTAAGTGGATAGCCCCGGAGGGCTACTACTATATCTGCGGTCGCAGGGCCTATGAACAGCTCCTGGTCCGCTGGTACAGTACCTGTCTCTTGGGCACCGTCCGTCCTAGTTTCTTCCTTCTGCCCCTACGCGTCGGCGAGACGTTGGGCATCCCCTTGTACATGGAAAAGGGGCCTGGTAATATTGGCAGGCGTAAACGGTCCCCTCCAGACCTCAAACCCAAAGTCCAGATAGGAGACTGGAAGGACAACGAGTGGCCGCCAGAACGTATCATTCACTACTATGGACCAGCCACATGGGCTGAGGATGGTACATACGGGTACCGTACTCCTATCTACATGCTGAATCGCATTATCCGATTACAGGCCGTGCTCGAAATCCTTACCAATGATTCGGCCTTTGCCCTCAACGTCCTGGCCCGCCAAAACACTAAGCTCATTACTGCAGTTTACCAAAATCGCCTAGCTCTCGACTACCTCTTGGCCCAGGAGGGGGGGGTATGTGGCAAATTTAACCTCAGTAATTGCTGCTTACAAATTGATGACCAGAGCCATGTCATCAGAGAGATAACTGACAGGATGGTTAAGTTGGCTCACGTCCCAGTCCAAACCTGGAATAGCGCCTGGGACTGGACCTCCTCCCTAACCAACTGGCTGCCGACCTCCGGCAGCCTAAAGAGCCTCCTCGCTATGGGGGGCCTGTTCTTGCTATCCTGCCTATTAATTCCTTTGTCTCTCCCCTTAGTTTTCAGGTGTCTCCGCTCCACCATGGAGAGTATCGCTGACCGCCGAGCTGCTTCCCAACTTATGGCTCTCCAGATGTACTTCCCCATTCCGCAATCTGATGAAGCAGAACCTTGTGGTTGATGCGGACTTCTATCCTCTAGAGTCAATTTTATGGGCCAACACCCTTGTGCCAGCATAAGACCGGCTACAAAGGGGGGGGGGGGATTCCACTAGGGGCCCTCCGTCTCAACCCCGGCGAAGTAACCAGCGGCTGCACAAGGGCCTAGGGCTCCTTTTCGCCTCCTTGCTAATGTTTCTTGTCTTTCTTTTCACCTTCAGGGTTCTGGGAGTGATACTCTCCATCAGAATGACTGTTCTAGTATCAAAAGGGGGGAATTGTAGGAGTGGAGCGCCGGACACTACCCGAATACTACTGACCAACAGAACAACCTCATGTTTCCTGCATACTGATGGACTTATACTTATGCATACTACCTCTGCTTTTTATACTTTATGAATGCACTGGACATTTGTGCCTTACCCAGTGTGCTGTTTACTAATGTAAGACAGAATGCAGGGCTATTAGATATAGCTTGTAAAGTAGTAGCAAGGCTTACACAAGACCAGCTTGCACGTAGGCGTCATATGAATAGCTGACCTCGGAGGGTGTAGACACCCCCACCCTGCATCTCTGAGCCTAACGAACCTTATCTCCTGTGCTAGAAAGGAGCATTGTGTGTGTGTAGAAGAAGATGTTAAGTTTCGTTTCCCTAGCCAGTATCATTTCAGTATTATGACGTGTGTATGTACTGTGAACTACAAATGTGCACTGTAAGAACTACAAATGTTTACTGCGCATGTCTACTGTGACGTATAAGGGGCCTAATGCGCAGGCCCAGTAGGGAAGTATAAATGTAAGTGTCAGATGATTCGTGACACACAGTATCCTGAGAGAACTCAGTGCTGTTCATTGCTAGCAATAAAGTTGCATTGTTTCGGAACCAATTTGGCCTTTTGTCTTCTGATTCGCTTAGCTGCTTCACTGCCACCCGGGGCGGTTCGCCATTGCGCCCCCCCCCCCGGGTGCAGGATGATGACATCCCCTCCCCGACCCAGTGCCTACCCTGAACTCCGTCTAAGCTCCCGCACCCTACCTTTAAAAATGCTCAGAAACCGAGCCGAGGCTCAGAAACCGATGAAGAAGGGCTACCTTTGAAAGCTAATCTAAAAATGTATCCTTAGCCTTAGTCCAATAAAAAAAGGTAACATCTTGTTTTATTTTCTTTTATTTCTATTGATTACCTTTAAAAGTGGAACACAGCTACCACATCTCTCTACTTAATGATTTCTAGAAATCCAGCAAAAATACAAGTTTGTGATACCAAAGCTCTAAACCAATGATCTAGCTTGTCCTTTTTCTGAGGCTGCTGCTTGCTCTTTCTACAGATCCACCTTAAACAGGAGTAATCCTCACCATGACTCTAGCTGGGGAGCTTTGCACATGCTCAGTGGCTTTGTCCTTCCTCTGCCAGAGCTCCAAAAAGCAGACAAGACTCAGAAGAAAAAGCAGAAACTTTCTTTATTCCTGGACTGCAGATTCCTGCATGTCTTAGTGGTAGAACTGCATAGGGGGAAGGAGGAACCTTAACTGAGACCCTGAGGAATCTGCCTGCCTTTTCCTGTCTTCTTCATCTTTCCAGGACAGGGAATTCTCCCAGCCTGAATCCATCCCAGCAACTGCAGACTTCAGAGGGAAATGTCTGACCCAGATTCTGATCAGGTAAGAAATTCTTCTTTCTCTTTGTGTGCCACGTTCTATCACACACACCTGCATGTCTTTCACACTTATGCTTGGCGGCAATCATTATAGTCTTGCACATGAATACACATTCCTTGTACCACGCCTCTGCATGCATGAACAAGCGCACTCTCTTACATGCATATAAACACACACCTCTCTCACACATAAACCTACTCTTTGGGGCAGTGGCTTATCAAGGGCAAGGCGGTGGGGGTGGACCGCCCCGGGTGCAGGCAGCAAAGGGGAGCACGGAGCAGTTGCATGACTGTCGACTCCGCCAGTTCCCTACCCCCTCTGACGTTACTTCATGTTCCGGGGCAGGGGACTGGTGGAGCCGACAGCCATGTGACTGCTCTGTGCACCCCCAGGTGATGAGGATGATTCATTTCAAGGGGGGAGGTGGGTGATGCACTTCGGTGGGGAGGGGTGTTGTAGCGACCCACCCCAGGTGGCAGCCAACCTAGGTATGCCACTGCTTTGGGGCCTTTTTACTGAGGTGCATTAAGCAGTTAGCAAAGGTTTTTACCACGTGGCAGATGTTAGCAGTGCCGTAGCGAGGGCGGTTCGCCGCTGCGCACCCCCCTCGGCACGCGCGCACTCCCCCCCCCAGAGCGCATTCTTACCACTGACATGGGAAAGGGAGCAAGCGGGAGGGCTGGCCCGAGTGCATGTCGCTGGGAGCCGTGTCAGCTCCGCTGGTTCCCTGCTCTTTCTGACCCGGAACAGGAAGTAACCTGTTCCGGGACAGAGAGAGGAGGGACCAGCGGAGCCGACACCCCCCCAGCGGCGTGAACCCGGGGCGGACCGCCCCCCCTTCCTACGCCACTGGATGTTAGCGTCAGTGTGCCCACAAGCTAAGCTGGTATCCTCCACTTTTAATCCTGCCACTGGGGAGTGCTGTTTCAACACCGAGTCATGTTCAGGCACCTGCATGGAATGGACAGCACATTATTGCTTATTGAGTTTACTCTACAGCTTCTTTTGAAATGGTTTACAATTCATAAAATAAACATAAAACAAAACTGAGCTAAAAGATAAGTGGTCTTTTGATTTGAAATATTGCCGATGGCTTTTGGGTTTGAGATTATTGAAGAGACTTTATGAGAGGTTTTTGAGCCTATGATTACGTTTTACCGTGGGCTCAGAAGTTTTTTTTCATTTTTTCATTGTTTGTTAATAAGTCCGGTCTAAGCAACTGAGTTGAGACACGGTAGTATGAGGCTTTTCCTCTCATTTGAACACAAAACACTAGAAGTGGGTTGTCAGTGTGTTTTTTTGATTCATGGTATGTTTTATATAGATCACATAAATTTGAGCATGGATCCCAGACCTACGTGCAAACTAATTAGTTAATTAGCCATTAACAGTGAATAATTGGTGTTAATCGGCACTCCTTTGTGTTTAAGGGGCCCTTTTACAAAGGTGAGCCCTTAACGCCACCCATTGACTAGCAGTAAGGACAAATGCGTTACCCGCATGGTAACCGTCCAGCATGCGTCAACTGCCATTTACTGCTGGGAACATCCCCACGCTAGAAAATGTATTTTTCTGGGTGTATTTATCCCTCCCAATATGGTGGTCCACCCACCAACACCTAGGAATAAATAAATCACCCAAGGCTGCGTTTGGTTAGAAAAGCAATTAGTTATTTTATTTTCTCTCTACTCACCAAATTAGAATTATAATTGACAATTGCTTTTGGGAGACTAACTGCCCATACAAAAGTACTGGCTGTCCAGAATCTCCATTGAAATAGGAAGTACACTCATTTTTATATGCTCATCCAGGATACAGGTAAAATTACATATTCACACCTTATTGGATATATGTTAATATTGTGGTTAATACCTTAGTGACCATATGTGGTAACATTTAACGTACGTGCTTGGCTTTTTTTAGCATTGCTCGGGAAGCTTGGTCATCTTCTTGCGAAACCACTCAGTTCTACATTTTTGACGATATCTTCCTGGGTGTAACTGACTCTGCCCTGTTGGTAGACCGCACCATCCTGTTATTGAGGTTTTGCACCCTAGCCCATTCCTCATTTTGCTGCATGAGGTGTCACAACAGCTCAGGAATTTTACTGTAACTCCAGAGTTCAAATTAGAGTTACAGGCCTGTAAGATTTTCTGTCATTTTTAAATCCTGAATCAAAGTCAGGCCTTACCAAAGCTCCTAGCTATGAAGATAATATTTTAAAATTATTTTTTACCGTATGTTTTTGGCGCATGCCAAACTTGGAATGTCCACCAGTCGCACGTGCAAGCCAGGCAGTAATGCTGATTTGATGTGTGCTGCACATGCATAGGTCCTTATGTTCCTTTGTAATGGGGTCCCTGAGTGTGGACCTGCCCAGCACTCTATTCTGTAAACTGTACACCTAAATTTTAGTGCTTGTGATTCAAAGGGGGCATGGCCATGGGAGGGGCATGGGCACAATGTTACAGAATAGGGTCGTTAACCTCTGGATTCTATAAATGGTGTACAAATTTACATGTGCAAAATTGTGGGCGATCCTGAGAGCGCATGCAACTAATTAACTAATGAGCCATAATTGGGTGCTAGCAATCAATTATTGGCATTAATCGGCAACAGTTTGGATTTGTGCATGCACCTTGAATATTGTGTGTAGTTCTGGTCATCGCATCTCAAAAAAGATGTAGTGGAATTAGAAAAGGTACAGAGAAGGGCGATGAAAATGATAAAGGGGATGGGACGACTTCCCTATGAGGAAAGGCTAAAGCGACTAGGGCTCTTCAGCTTGGAGAGGAGATGGCTAAGGGGAGATATGATAGAGGTCTATAAAATACTGAGTGGAGTGGAACAGGTAGAAGTGAATCGCTTCTTTACTCTTTCCAAAAATACTAGGACTAGGGGGTACATAATGAAGCTACAAACGTAAAAACATAAAATATAATATAAACGTAAAAACAAATCGGAGAAAATATTTCTTCACTCAACGTGTAATTCAACTCTGGAATTCATTGACAGAGAATGTGGTAAAAGCAGTTAGCAGGGTTTTAAAAAGATTTGGATCATTTCCTAAAAGAAAAATCCATAAGCCATTATTAAGATGGTCTGACCAAACCTCAGTGGAGAGTATGTTATGGAATTTCATATGCTATAGAATAAAAGACATCACCTCACCAATAATAATGAAAAAAATCCAGATGTTATAGCATTTTCAAATATCTTTTCTCCCAAATATGATGTGCTTGCTGATTGCACACTATCAAAGAGCAGAATCAGTAGCTTTGGAGTGCAGGGCTTGTGGCACTTCCCTCTAAGCTGAGTCCTCCACCTACAGTCCTGCCAGTGGAGGGTGATGTTTCACTATCACATTATCAATAGGGAGAGACAGGCAAGCTCTGCAGGACTCCAGAGAATCTGCCTTTCCTTAGTGAATGAAAACACTTTATTGAAGCAGCACCCCCTACTGGCAGAAATGTAGTTGGAGGACTCCTGCTCAGCTTAGGGGGAACAGTGGTCAGTGGTTGGTAATGTCTCTTACTGACTTTGTTCCAAATCTGTGGTATACCTGTGGAGACCGAAAAGCCTTATTGAAAATGGAGGTGCTGATAAGGCAGCTACTTTAGGGGGTTCTTTTTACTAAAGTTTAAGTTTCTCAATTTTTGATATACCGCCTCTTTTGAAGCACAAATCGAAGCGGTTTACATATGACTATTCAGGTACTTGCACTGTCCCTGGTGGGCTCACAATCTTAAGTATATTGTACCTGGGGCAATGGAGGGCTAAGTGACTTGCCCAGGGTCACACAGAGCTGCAGAGGGAATTGAACCTGGTTCCCCAGGCTCACAATCCACTCACTAACCATTAGGCCAGTCCTCCCCTTAAACTAAGTGCTAAGAAGCCCACAGGTATAAAATGGATTATTCAGTATTTAGTGTGCATTAATTCAATTAACGTGTGTTAATCACGTTCTAAGCTAAGGGAGCTGACACACCAAAAGGGAGGTCCTTCGCTGTCTTCAATTTGTAACTTCACCTACTAATTTTTAAGCTCTTGGTTCTGCGTTAATGCTGTGAACAATTTGCACTCAGATCGTCAGTCTTCAGCCAGTGAAAGGATAGAAATTGAACTAAAGGAGAATATTGTAAAGACGGGCTTAATCTACATTAACAACTAACTCTGTTACTTGAACACAGGCATTAGTCACATTCAAGGACATCGCTGCTTATTTCTTGGAAGCAGAGTGGGACGTTCTGGGAGAATTGCAGAAGGAGCTGTACAAGAAAGTAATCAAGGAGATTCACAGCTTCCTGATATCACAAGGTAAATATGTTTATTCGTCATCTACGGAGGAACACTGCAAAAGCAGAGGACCATTTGCCACCACATTGAAGAATACCAAAATAAGGAGTAGTGTAATCAGGAGAGCTCTTTCGTAAAAAGACAGCAGGACGAGGAATATAATGGAAAACAATCTTTATTCTTCAGGACCCGACACAGCACTGTGTTTCGATAAAAAGTCTATGTCAAGGGTCTGTGTTCGAAATCACTGGAGGATATATAACACAATGTAATCACTGGAAAACAATCTTGACAAAGACATGGTCCAGGAACAGGGGTCAGTGTAGAAGAGGGCAGAAGAGGCTCCTTTAAATATTGATCCCCCCATTTATCTTTAAATCCTAGGACTCATTTAAAAAAAATCTTTTTAAATGCTGTCAATGAAACTCCTCACCAGGAAGGTCCACGCTGGCAGAGAACAGTAGCACCTGAAGTGCTTCTATTCATGAATAGAAATGACTATTTCAGAAAGCCTCGAGGCCCAGTCTTATCAAGTGGCAGGCTACAGCCGTCTCTTCACCAAGCTTTGCCACAAAAATACACACCTGCAAGCACACACTCGCACACTCCTCTGTCGGAATAGGGAACAAATGACCATACTAAGGGATTCTGAAGTACATAAGTACATAAGTACATAAGTAGTGCCATACTGGGAAAGACCAAAGGTCCATCTAGCCCAGCATCCTGTCACCGACAGTGGCCAATCCAGGTCAAGGGCACCTGGCACGCTCCCCAAACGTAAAAACATTCCAGACAAGTTATACCTAAAAATGCGGAATTTTTCCAAGTCCATTTAATAGCGGTCTATGGACTTGTCCTTTAGGAATCTATCTAACCCCTTTTTAAACTCCGTCAAGCTAACCGCCCGTACCACGTTCTCCGGCAACGAATTCCAGAGTCTAATTACACGTTGGGTGAAGAAAAATTTTCTCCGATTCGTTTTAAATTTACCACACTGTAGCTTCAACTCATGCCCTCTAGTCCTAGTATTTTTGGATAGCGTGAACAGTCGCTTCACATCCACCCGATCCATTCCACTCATTATTTTATACACTTCTATCATATCTCCCCTCAGCCATCTCTTCTCCAAGCTGAAAAGCCCTAGCCTTCTCAGCCTCTCTTCATAGGAAAGTCATCCCATCCCCACTATCATTTTCGTCGCCCTTCGCTGTACCTTTTCCAATTCTACTATATCTTTTTTGAGATACGGAGACCAGTACTGAACACAATACTCCAGGTGCGGTCGCACCATGGAGCGATACAACGGCATTATAACATCCGCACACCTGGTATAACATAATTTTCCTATCTTTCATTGACAGGTTATTCAATTGCTAATCCAGATGTTATATTCAAGATTAAAGAGGAAGATGAGAAATATGTCACTCAAAAATGTGAGTGGGAGGGAAAAGAAAACATGAATGACCCCACCACAAGTAAGTAAATGTTTCGGGTTAAAGGGCATTACGTTTGCAGATCGCAGGAGATGGGCCGCTAACATGAAACATGTGTAAACTCAGGGGCGGACTGACCATTGGGACAATAGGGTAGTGCCTGGGGTCCCACAATAATAGGGAGCCCACTGTGCTCTATTCTCTATCTAGTTTAATCACTTTTGATAGGTGGTTACGGATTCATGACCCTGTTTGCCCAAGGGCCCAAATTACACTCAGTCTGCACCTAGTAAACGAACCAGTCAGTATTCAGCCCATGGCAGTCTGCAGTTTTTTTAAAACTGAAATTTTTATTAAAGTGCAACAGAACCCCCTGTCCCCCAAGTAAAACAGTGTAATAAACAATTCCACAAAAAGATCAAGGAGGTGAACATCTTTCCCTCTATGCACCCGCCCTCAAGTACAAGATTACATACAAAAGAAAACTCTGCTCCCCACAGTCCCCATCCCCAAGTGATAACATTCCACACATTTGTCCCAGAATACCAGCTGAAATGTTCTCCAACTCTGCTCAAAAAGCTCCAATCAGTGATATTTAAGGGCTGTCATAGTTTATGGTTTATTTAGACTTTCTATACCATCGAAACTAATGTGCAGATCCGGACGGTGTGCAATCCAATATCAGGAAAGGAAACGGAAAAGAACTACAATATTGAAAAGGACAGAAAGCATTCATACAGGAGATGGGTCTAGTCATAGCCAGAAATGTATACAAATATTATATTTAGGGGCCCTTTTACAAAGGCGTGTAGTGAGCGTCAGATTGGCATTACCGCCCAGTTAGCATGGTAATTCTGAGTTTGGCGGGCGCCGAAAACCTGTGGTACAAAATAATTTTCTATTGTGGGGGCGTTCTCGGCGGTAATCAGCAGTTGGCGCGTGCTTGATGGTTATTGTGAGGGTAACGTGCGAGCCTTTACCTTTAACTCAATGGGTGCGTTAAGGACTGAGGCCGTAAATAGACGCGTACTGGTTTTAATTTTGCTGCACGTTCATTTCCCAGCCCAAACAACCCCTCCTCTTTTTTTCCCCAGATGTGGTGGAGAAATGGTCCAGCGCGCATCCAAAACATGTGCCCACACTACTGCAGGCCACTTTAATTATTATTATTTATTTAGATTTTGCTCACACCTAGTAGCCTAGTGCAGTGGACTTTGATCCTGGGGAACTGAGTTCGATTCCCACTGCAGCTCCTTGTGACTCTGGGCAAGTCACTTAACCCTCCATTGCCCCTGGTACAAAATAAGTACCTGAATTATGTAAACCGCTTGTAGTTGCAAATTCCTCAGAAAGGTGGTATATCAAGTCCCCTTTCCCTTTTTCAGTGGTAGCTCAAGGTGAGTTACATTCAGGTACACTGGATATTTCTCTGTCCCAGGAGGGCTCACAATCTAAGTTTGTATCTGAGGCAATGGAGGGTTAAGTGACTTGCTCAAGATCACAAGGAGCAGCAGTTGGATTTGAACCAGCCACCTCTGGATTGCAAGACCAGTGCTCTAACCACTAAACCACTCCTCCATGCGCACCTTTGAAAAAGGGCCCCTGAGTAAATAAAAAAAAAATATTAAAACAGCTTACTAGGGAATAGAGCCAGGGAGCAAAAGTTAAACTATCTTTAAAAATTCAAGAATGGAATGCTTGCTTAAATAGCTATGTCTTTATAGCGATTTTAAATTCCTTAATAAAAATATAGTACATATGTAAAGTGGTAAGTTGTTCCAGGAAGAGGGAGCAATCAAAAAGCACTGTGCCTTGTGGTGTGTCTGTTTCGGGAAGAGCCAGTCGATAACTATTTATAGAATGAAGGACATGTGTTGGAGTGTATGGGGATTGTAAGGGTATCACAAAAAGACTCCAGTGTACTTTAGATATCAAAAAAACTTTTATTCATTATGCTTTAGTGTCATCGTACAACAGCTGACACTATCAACTACCTAAAAACTTCATCCACTCACCGTTCTCACCCTGTACCTAATAATATGAACTACACTAAATTGCATTACAATCGTACAATATATAACACTTGTTAAATTAATGTACATGTTGCACAAGATTTACACAGTTAACAGTTAGAGAACCACTACCCAGTCTGTCCAACGCAGTGATTAGTTCCATGCTTTCCACCAGGCCACTGCGTTCCAGATGCTGATTATTTAGTCCCAAATATGCAGGAACAAACTGAAATATTGATGGTCTATTAACTGCTTGCACGCAGTCTGCTACTTCAGCAAGCGTCCTTTACGATCACTGTACAGGTACTGAGAAATCGGTGACCAGTTCATTGATTCACCATTGGTGTCTCCTACTCATATCGGTTCCCCAATGCTGGACCGCATTTCACAAGATCTTCCTCAGGAGGAACCACCACCACATCTATAACATGTCAATAATACCAACATTATCACCTACTACACCTCTTTTAATATCACTACTACACTAAATATTGAAAACCCACTTACAGTCAATAGTCTAATCGGCTGCACGCCAGATTGAAGCTCCCTCAGGAATGGGACACAGAACGCCGCACCAGGAGTTACTGCACACGCGTACCTAACCGAATTTAAATAACTGGCTACACTACCCCACCCCTCATTTATTAAAGAGACATTACCTTACACCCATTCAACTTCAAGGTTAAGGCCATTGGGAGCTACCGTCCCCCACGAGAAAATACATCGCTGTTCAATAGCTAGCAAGCTAGCATTGACATCACCCCCCCTGTTGAACGAGGGAAAATGAGCTATTACAGCACAGCGAAGTTGATCCACAGAATGATTATATTGCATCCAATGTGCTACCAGCGGATTTTCCTGTTTATTATGCCGCAGGTTACTGATATGTTCCGCTAACCTGTCTTTTGGTATGCCCTATGGAATACAACTCACATGGACAAACAATACAATAAACCACTCGTTCAGTATAACAGGAGGTGTGATGTCTTAAAATGTACCGCTTGTTAGTGTGGGGGATAGGAATAATCGAAGTGTCCCACTGATAACGGCAATATGCGCACTTTCCACATGGACAGTGTCTGCCAGTAGCAATGTTCTTGCTAGGTCTTTTAAGCAACTCACCCAAATTCGCCTGACGTCTGTATGCTACTCTGGGGCACTCACTAAACTCGGGGTGCACCGAGAGAACCTGCCAATGCCTGTGAACAATAGCACAAATACCAGAGGCTTTTGAAGAATATGGAATAACACAAGCCAGAGGGCTATGGAGGGTCTTTTGCCCAGTGGACAGTAGCCAAGGACGATGAGCGTACAAGGCACTTTTATACACTCTTTTGAGGATCCCCATGGGATACCCATGGGCGAAAAACCTATCGATCATGCTACTGGCTTGTTTCTTGAATTCCATCGTGGATGAACACAAACGACGTAAGCGCAACAGCTGACCGACCAGAACACCTCGCTTAAGCGCATTATGATGGTAACTTTGAAAATGTAAGGGTAGCCAATTAATTGGGAAAACCGACTTTGAATGCTTTAAAGATAAGTAACAATATTTTATGAGTGATCCCATATTCTATGGGTAACCAATCTTTTTCTTTAATCAAAGGAGTAACATGAGGAGTGGCCTAGTGGTTAGAGCACCTGTCTTGCAATCCAGAGGTGGCCGGTTCAAATCCCACTGCTACTCCTTGTGATCTTGGGCAAGTCACTTAACCCTCCATTGCCTCAGTTACAAACTTAGATTGTGAACTCTCCTGGGACAAAGAAATATCTACTGTACCTGAATGTAACTCACCTTGAGCTATTACTGAAAAAGGTGTGAGCAAAATGCAAATAATATAACAACTTAATCACTATGTTCTGAATGTAATTTCCTCAGCAATAAACCAGAGTGAACAATATTTGCAATAATCAAGTTTGGCAATAAGAAGGGAAAGGATGAGACTATGAAGAGAATCTCAATCAAAAAAATGCCTTATTGAACACAATTGATAGTGAATAAAGAAGCAACTCTTACATAACTGTGATCCTTGTGGAACAAATGAGAGTTTGGAGTCCAGCCAAACCCCTAAATATTTGAAGGAATCAACCGTTATAACTGTGTTTCCACAAGCTGAGGAAGATGACCAGAAATCCAACATGCTACTGTTTTTTTTTTCTTTATTCAGCACCAATCTGTTGACTAACCAATCTGCTACAGCATCTAGACATTCTTGGAGGGGATCTATAGATGGAGAAAAGGGATCTGTTGGATAGATTAACAAAATATCATCAGCTTAGAAATGTGTAGATATGCCTTTTGATTGTATGAGGGTAGCCGGGGGGGGGGGGGGGCTCAAAAATTAAAAAGGAGAGGGGAGAGTATGGAGCCCTGAGGGACTCCACAGTATAGCAGATGGAAATCTGAGAGGAAATCACTTGGAAGTTGCAATTGGTCAGAAAAGAAGAAAACCAGGATTTTTGACCTAGTGTGCTTCAGGGCTTGTTTTCATTGATTTAAAAACAAAAACAAAAAAACCTCACATATATTTAAGTCTCCCTTTGCCTCTCCCTGTTCTGTACTTTCCCCACCCACTGAACTGCCCCCACACCTCAAAACTATCCTCTCAGCTCTATGGCATAGCTACATGGGGCCACGGGGGCCTGGCCTCCCCAAATTTGCTCTGGGTCCCTGGTTTGGCTGAAGATTTCATCTAGCACTGGCCTCCGGCGCCACTGCATTGGTTGCTCTGCTCTCTCTTCACCTCACGTCTGGCAACTACCCCAGCACCACCACACTGCCCTCATGCCCCCAAACTATCCCCCACAACTGCCATGAACCTAGTAATCAGCCCCCAACCCCACCCCCCAACTCCCCTGCTGCAACTGCTTCAACTTCCCTAAAGTATCCTCCACACAAACCTACATAAACCCACATACATATATAGAAGGGATAGAAAGACTTTCATGAGATATGTTCTGCAAGCTTTCTCCACTTATTTTTGTTTATTGACATACCTGCTGCATTTGATACAGTGAACCATCATATTTTCTTAGAATTTTTAGTGGAAATTAAAATATGCAGATTGTGAGAGGTCTCGGAAGCCATTTTGAGGAAGCTGCTGCTAGGGGCAGGAGTGACAGGGGGGATTCCCTTCTGCCCCTGATGCCCTGCTGGACTACCAAGGAGGTCAGGTGGGGGGGGGGGGGATTCTATCCTTACCGGGAGGGGGATGCTGACCTGGTGGGGGGGATAGGGATTAGGCTCTACAGCACATTGGGGAATGGGGCAGGAGGTGGGTGGAGGGGGTTACAGACCTCATCGGGGGGGGGGGGGGGTGGATGGATGGGAGATCAGAGGGATAATAAATCTTTTTTTTTTTTTTATTTGGGTCCCGGCCCGATATTCAGCAGGAGCCCACACAATTGTCTTATGTGGGTCAGCTGAATATCTGCTGGACCTGCATAAGCTCCAGATGACCAGCCCACAAAATACTAACTCCCGATATTTAATGCCAGTGCCTGGACATGGCCCAGCACTGAATACCGGGTGCTAATCTAGCTGGTGACGATCAGCGTTTAAAACAACGCTGACCGTTGGCGGCTGAATATTGGGGAGAAGGTATTTAAGATTAGAAGAGAAACAGGAGAAGAACAGAACATTCAGCGAAGAACAGAAACAGCAAAATGTGGAGATGGCCAGGGGGATGATGATCCCATTGGCAAAGTCCCTATCCAACCGAGGCCTCAACCCGTTCATCTATGCAGATGACGTTACAATCTACATTCCCTTCAGTCATGACTTGACAGAAATAACCAATGAAATCAATGACGGCCTGAACATCATGGACTCCTGGGCAAACTCATTCCAACTGAAACTGAACACTGAAAAAACACACTGCCTCATCCTCTCATCTCAACATAACAAGTACAAACCCACAACCATAAACACCCCAGAACATGCTCTCCCTATCTCAGACAGCCTAAAAATACCCGGCGTCATAATCGACCACAACCTTACCCTTGAGAGACAAGTAAACTCCGTAATAAAGAAAATGTTCTATTCAATGTGGAAACTTAAACAAATAAAACCTTTCTTCCCAAGGGAAATTTTTCGAAACCTAATACAATCAATGGTCCTAAGCCATGCAGATTACTGCAACGCAATCTATGTGGGATGTAAAGAACAACTCCCAAAAAAACTCCAGACCGCCCAAAACACAGCTGCCAGGCTGATATTTGGTAAATCACACTTCAAAAGCGCTAAACCCCTCTGAGAAAAGCTGCATTGGCTCCCAATCAAAGAACGTATCATCTTCAAACTCTGCACCTTTGTCCACAAAATTATCTACGGCGTAGTCCCAGGATACATGACAGACCTCATAGATCTACCAACCAGAAACAGAATAGGATCATCACGATCTTACCTAAACTTACATTACCCGAATTGCAAAGGACTTAACTACAAAACAACTTACGCGTCCAGTTACTCCTACATAGGCACACAACTATGGAATGGACTCCCAAAAGCTGTGAAAATAATCCATGACCATCTAAACTTCAGGAAATCACTAAAAACCACCCTCTTCAAAAAGGCTAACCCCACCGATCCACCGTAAAAACCCACACCCAGCAACACAACATAACCAATGATCGTACTGGACAATATACAATCTTCATTCCCTTCGACCCTCATGGTGCCTGATACACACCTACCTCATTCAACCACAATATAACCTTGTATTTGTTATCAACCAACTGGTGAACGCCTGTACGGTACTATGTAAGCCACATTGAGCCTGCAAATAGGTGGGAAAATGTGGAGTACAAATGTAACAAACAAATAAAATAATGATGTCACTGGAGTCACACTTAGGTCATTTATTTTATTGTTGGCCAGACACAGCCCTGTTTCAGCAAGTTCCTGCATCAGGGGTTCTTACTTTCAATGCGAGTATACTTAATATCTGTTCACAAATTTAAGTCTTGCACATAGTCAATTGATACAACAAAGACACTGTTACACCATTCAAAATGGTATCGAAACAGAGAGCCTTCACAAGCTCACATGTTTGTGGTACGTCAAGCTCCATCTCTGGCCATCTTCAAATCTAGTCTAGGCTGAAAGTCCACATTTTTGAGGCTGTTTTTAACTCCTAACTCCTAGTCACTTGTTCAGTACCCATGTCTGCTTTATCACTCCCACCTTATGTAATTCCGTTATCCCTTTTTTGTCCTGTTTGTCTGTCCTAATTAGATTGTAAGCTCTGTGGAGCAGGGACCGTCTTCATGTTCAGTGTACAGCACTGCGTACTTCTAGTAGCACTATTGAAATGATATGTAGTAGTAGTAGTAGTTGTAGTAGTGGTTCTGTGAGCTTTTGATGGATGGGAATAAATCTAATAAATGAAATGTTTGTTTTCCCATATAGACTTTCCAATTGTAACGTCTGTATTCTCACTGAGTGTTGAACAAGAGGAAGACCTTCCCTTTATGGATCATCCTGAATCTGAGATGTCTGAACAGGTTCACCCTCCGGTAACCGGTAAGTATAGGATTTACTTTTTATTGTATTTATTATTCTTTATCAAGAGAACCCCAGATATTTAAACTGTGCATGTTTGCAAACGTGGGTATCTCGCCCTTGCGGAAACAGGAAATGAGGGCGGGACCAGAGCTGAGAGAGAGAGAAGGCAAAACTGAACTAAAGGCCGAGCCTGCATGCTTTTTACCGCTGCTGCTGCCGGCCGCCGTAACCCCGACAAAGTAAGTCACGATGACTTTTAAAATTCGGAGAGAGGGGCCTGGAACTGGATGGGAGGGAGGGACGAAGGGAGGGACGACGACCCTGGAACTCGGAGGCAGGGAGGGAATGAACTTCCAGTGCAGTGTGAATCCTAGTGATAAGAGAGAATGAGTTGAAGTACTCAACCACGGGCGCTTCCCACCTCCCTGCAACGTTCCAATGTCCCTCACTGCGTTCATAACCATCTCCTGACGTCAGGAGATGGTTACGAATGCAGTGAGACACATTGGAACGTTGCAGGAGCAAATTATTATATTAGATATCCAACAACAAGAACAGTATAAAGAAAGGCAATAAATGACAGCCAGACCAAGAAGATAAAATACAATTTAAGATCAAGAAAATGATCTAAAAAATACTAGAGTAAAAATTAAAAGCAAAGGGCCCAATTTATGCCCCAAAATTTTGTGCTCTATTTTCAGCCAAACTTAGGGGCCCTTTTACTGATTGGCAGTAAGCCCAATGCAGTCTTACCGCTCACTCTTCCATGACTACCAGTTGTAGTCCCACCCCAAGAGTGTGCTATTTTTAGGGGGAAAAGAGAACCCCCGGAAATGGTTTGCGTGGCGGTAACTCAGCAGTAATCAGCATTGCCATACGCTGCCCGGTTACCGCTGGAGCCCTTATTGCCACTTCAGTGGGTGGCGGTAAAGGCTCCCGACCACACAGCCATGTGTGGCTCTGGCATGGGGGAAAAATGGCCCCTGCCAGTAGCCCAGGGGCCTTTTCCCCACAGCTTGGTAAAAGGACCCTTTACTAAGCTGCAGTAAAAGTAGCCTTCGTATGCCCTTATGTGGGTTTTTCCTGTGTCCTAACGCCATTTTTACTGTAGCTAGAAAATGGCCGATTTTTCTGTTTTGTCTATTAATGGCCATGTGCTAATATCCGTAGGGAGAAACTAAATACTGCTTTCGGGGGGTGAGATACCCACGTTTGCAAACATGCACAGTTTAAATATCTGGGGTTCTCTTGATAAAGAATAAACACACTGATAGGAAAAGCCTCGAGAAGCTCCTAGACTTTTAAAGTTGTATTCAAGGAGCAGGACTTCCTCATCATCGGCAAAAACCTCTGTCTAGCTACAGTATTATCTTAACAGAGAACTTAGCTTTGTAAAAGCTTAGCTTAGTAATAGACTTAGCTTCAGTGATTCAGTCTCTGTGTTCTTCCTTGGGTCCCAGCTGTGATCAGCCAACGTTTCAAATCTCTCCTTCTGCTTCAGGATCACGGACCAAGGGAGTTTCCGTTCAGTTATGCCGACGGCAGCTTGTCCTTGAAGGCAACTTTAAAAGTCTAGGAGCTTCTCGAGGCTTTTCCTCCAATTACTATCAGTGTGTTTACACTAACATGCGCTAAGTTGCATAAGTCTCTAGTGAGGCTCCATTTGGAGTACTGCGTGCAGTTCTGGAGACCGCACCTAAGGAAAGATATAAACAGGATTGAGTCGGTCCAGAGGGTGGCTACGAAATTAGTAAGCGGTCTTGAATGCAAAAATTATAGGGACAGGCTTATGAACCTCAACATGTATACACTGAAAGAGAGGAGGGAGAGAGGAGACATGATAGAAATGTTTAAATATCTCAAGGGCATTTATGTACAGGAAGAGAGCCTTTTTCAAATGAAGGAGAACTCTGGAATGAGGGGGCATATGACAAAGTTAAGAGGGAATAGGCTTAGGAGTAACCTAAGGAAGTATTATTTCACAGAAAGGGTGGTTGGTGGAGGCGTGGAATGGCCTCCCGGTGGAGGTGGTGGAGTCGAGGACTGTTCCAGAATTTAAAAAGGCATGGGATAAGCATGCGGGATCGCTTAGGAACAGGAAGAATTAGGGCTTACAGAGGATGGGCAGACTGGATGGGTCAAATGGCCTTTATCTGCCATCATGTTTCTATGTTTCTAATATTGCCATTAGGACGCGGCCATTAAAAAATTTAGGGGCCTTTTTACTAAAGGGCGGTAGGGCTACCGCGCAGGGGGAATCAGCAGTACTGCTAGGCGCGCCCAGGTGCCCGGCAGTAGTTCTGGTTCTGGTGCATGCCGTTTCCCATCCCAGAAAATATTTTTTTCTGTTTTCTAGCGCAGGGGCACGATGTGGGTGCACCTGATGGTTATTAAATAGGAGGCAGTAAATGGTCGCACGCCAATTTTTAATTTTTATTAGCGCATGCCATTTACCGCTTCCTTACATAAAATAGGGTTGTTACGGCCATGGTAGTAAGTGGCCTGGGCATGCGGCAATTCCACTAAAATGACCTCTGAGTGCGTGAGCATTAACCGACACCTATTTTGTAGGCGGTAACGGCTCACTTGCTAATCCTGTCCCAATTAGCGCGTGGTAATGTAGCTGCGCTGAGTAGGGCAGGAATGTCCACTCTCCCTCCCTAGACACGCTCCATCCAACAAAATCTTGAAACGTACCGCATGTCGCGTGTCCCGCGGTAAAGCCATTTCAAGCTGTGGGAAGCGTGCACTAGTAAAAGAGCCTCTAAGTTTTCAGCTGATAATTCATCTTCGTGTAGGAGCGTAAAAGTTATGTTTTATTAATTTAGGCCTAGATTGATAAGCTTAATTTATGAGCCGAGTGCTGAAAATCAGTACTAAGCTCCTAACTTTTTTTTTCCAGGTCTTATATAGGGCCTCTTTTATTAAAGTGCAGTGGAATTTGCAATTACTGCAGGTTTACAGCAAAAATTAATGTGTGTTAAGTGCAGTGGCGTAGCTATGTGGGGTCACAGGGGCCTGGGCCCCCCAAATTTTGTCCGGGACCCTGGTTTTGGTGGCGGATTCAGGAGGGAAAGAAGTAGGGAAGTCCTATGCTGGAATTGGCAAGAAGAAGGAAAGCAGTGTGATCCTCTCCCTTTCCCCCTTCCCTGGCTGGAAGTTGCAGGAAAGAAGGTGGGGGGGGGGGGGGGCAGGAAGGTCCTCACTTGTGGCAGCAGGTTGGAAGGGGATGCACTAACACAACAGTTTTTTATGTACCACTCTGTTGTGGGAACCTGTGTGAATTCCCTGTCGTGATTCAACAGTGGCGTAGCTACAAGTGGGCCTGGGTGGGCACAGGCCCACCCAGCAGGGGCCCCACACTGCTCTGTCTCCCCCCTTCTCCTCCGCAGCGTCACAGCATTTGCGCTCCTGTCTCTGAACCCAGCCTTCCCCGGTGTATCTTACAGGCGTCCTTGGTGCCTGCAGCGATTCATTCTCGCTGCTTGCGCCTGCCCTGTAGGCTTCCATCTGCCGCATTCTGCCAGACAGGAAACAGGCGATGGCGTCAGCAAGAGTGGGACGTGACAGGTGGAAGTCTGCAGGGCAGGCGCAAGCAGCGAGAATGAATCACTGCAGGCGCTGAGGATGCCTATACGGTGCACCGGGTAAGGACAGGGTTCAGAGACAGGAGTGCAGATGCTGGGACGCTGCGGAGGAGAGGGGAGAGATGTAGGGCTCCTGTCGCATGGTAAGAGTTCTCTTACCACATGACCATGTGTGCTGCGGGATTTTTTACCCACTGCAGTAAAAAGGGTCCTGGCACGCAGGAAAAACGGCCTCCACTGCCAGTGCAGGGCCCTTTTTCCCACAGTTTGGTAAAAGGGCCCCTTAGTTTCTCTCCCTTGTACATGTGCCCCCCCCCCACCTCGCGCTCTAAATCCCTCCCACCGCGAGGTCTGGCTACGCCCCTTGTTAAGTGTGTAGTAAATGCAGAGGACATGTATTTACCACACAAGGCAGACAGTTAATATAGAGTAATGCTGGGCATATAACACATTAGGGCCCTTTAACTAAGCCGCTTTGGCGCCTGCGTGCGCACAATGCGGGTCAGTTTGGAACTACTGCTCGGCTACTGCGTGGCCCAGGTGGTAATTCCATTTTTTACATATGCCCATTACACGCGTCCAAAAATATTTTTTATTTTCAGATGTGCGGCACTAACCGGGCGGTAATTGGCAGTGTATGCACGTTGACGATTACTGCTCAGTTAACACGTGAGACCTTACTGCTAAGTGAATGGGTGGCGGTAAGATGTTCGCCAATTTTTATTTTGCTGCATGTCCATTTTCGGCTAAAAAAAGACATTTTTTACAGACACGCTGAAAAATGGATCTGCGCGCGTCCAAAATACCACAGGCCATTTTTCAGCGCACCTTAGTAAAAGGACCCTATTGTCTGTGGGATCACATTTGACAGGAGAACTACTCGTCACGGCGCCACGCATTCCTAAGGCCCCCAATCACCCCCAGATCAGCCCTCCCCCCACCCACCCAATGTGACAGACCAATGAATTCTGCTGACTGCTGGCATTAAAACTTGATGCAATTGTAACTATCTTTTCCTATAACAGGCTTCCCCAGTGTCAAACCTGACATTTTAATCCGATTTAAGGAAGAGGTATTCAGAACTAAGCCTCAAGCATCTGAAGGAAGAGCAAACCTGCCCCCTGGAGGCACATGTAAAGAAATACAAGAAACAGGTGATGTAGCTTAGACTGAATCTACTAATGCTTGATCCAAATATTTCTGTATCCTCTGGACCAGACACATGACAAATAAAGCATCAAGGTTTCTGACCTATGTATGGACCATAGTCTGCTCTTTTCTTTATCTCTTTTTTTTCCTTTCATTTTTAGGTTTTTATCTTTCTTCTTCCATTCTCTCTTTGATTTTTCCTTTCATTCTTCTCTTCTCAGTTTCTCTCTCATCCTCCCCCACAGTTCTAACCTAGCCACATGAGCATCTACGTGTGCCCAACGCACGCAAAAATGGAGTTACTGCCTGGCTACCGTGTGGCTCTTGTGGCAATTTCATTTTTGGTGCTCGTTCGATGTGCGCAACTGAAAAAAAAATTTTATTTTCAGACACGCGTATCGGACGCGCACCAAGTGGCATTTAACGCGCTTAAGTGAATGAATCACTGCAGGCACTGAGGATGCCTGTACGGTGCACTGGGTAAGGACGGGGTTCAGAGACAGGAGTGCAGATGCTGGGACGCTGCGGAGGAGAGGGGAGAGATGTGGGGCTCCTGTCGCATGGTAAGAGTTCTCTTACCACATGACCATGTGTGCTGCGGGATGTTTTACCCACCGGTAAAAAGGGCCCTGGCACGCAGGAAAAACGACCTCCGCTGCCAGTGCAGGGCCCTTTTTCCCACAGTTTGGTAAAAGGGCCCCTTAGTTTCTCTCCCTTGTAAATGGGTGTCTCTAGTGTTTAGCGCATGCTAATTTTAGCGTGGGCTACAAAAGCTAGTCCATCTTAGTAAACATGGCCCTTTGTGGCTCATAGAGGAGACTTCTGACGTCTTTTTCCTCCATTTTATTTGTAACTTTGGTGAAGGGTATGATTCAGACGTTCAGAGATTTTTAGTACTTTGCATGTTTTGGGTTTTTTTTTTTTAGTGTATGACACAGTGATTGGATGGTGTCATATGGAATCTTAGCCAATCAAATCTCTATTTAAATAATCATATGGGGATAGTTCCTTGCATTTGGAGCTCCCTTTACTCTAACGTGACCCCACTACTGCTCAAATGACATTGGCTTCCAATAAATGCATGCGTCAAATCCAAATTATGTTTACTCGTTTATCAAATAATTCCAGGTTTATCTCTGTCTTTTATTGAGTTGCCAATGCATAGCATCAAAAAATTCTTCAGAGACTTCCTTCTCTTAGATGTCCCACACTGCAATAAAATTAATTATAAAACAATTCACACTGCTGGATTCTCCTATCAATGTACTGAGATGGAATTCCCTGCCTAAGCAATTAGGTCACACAGCTGAATATTTCATATTTTGCAAATTGCTAAAAACATGCTTGATAAGATTATTTATCTATCACTGTCAGAAGCAATCAATCCAATATCTAATCTACGGGCTGCAATATTCATAACTACATCACACTCTGTTCTTGTTATTACAATGTTTTTGACATACTTTGTATAATTGACGTTATTTGGATTTGACACTAAGGCCTCCTTTTACTAAGCGGCGGTAAGCCCAACACAGGCTTACTGCTCGCTATACAGGAAGCACCGCCAGGCTACAGCAGCAGCCCAGTGGTACTTTCCACCCTGTAATGTTTAGATCTGCCTCACCTGTTTGGGCAGCAGCGGCATGGGCTTTCTACTAACCTGGAAGGGACTGCACATCCCCTCTAAATACTTAATCACCCCAACCTGGTTTCTGCTCATGACAGTTCTGCACAGACTAAGCTGTAGCTATGTCTGTAATTAGAAAGGAACCCAGTATTCAATAGATATAATAAGATAGTTTATTACAATCTTACCAATAGCAGTACAAGCAAATTAGACAGTCACATGGTGGAACAGCATTACATGACACGTCCTCTCTCTCTCTGGCCTTTTGGAGTCTTCTCTTGTAGCCTTCCTTCTCCCTTCTGATTTAATACCTCTCAGACTTCTGCTTATATACAATTTTGGCCCTATTCATTTCAGTGGACTCCAGCTTTGTCACCAGGGCTCTTGGACCTTATGAGTTGATCAAAATGACTTCACATATTCTCAAGTTCTAACTATAAACAAGATAAGTTCAGAGCGCATCTTGTGAGATGACTTCGCAGGTCACTTTGCTCTCTTCAGCTCCCCCCTCCCTCTACTTGCATCTAACCCTCTACTATCTTTCATTTTAATCAAAAACATCTTGGCTCATGACTTCTTGCAGGTGCCAGTCTCAGGATTGTGGACAAGAGCAAATGCCCCCTCCCTTGCCAGCTCAGCACTTGCTACAGCGAAATGTAACTCTGTCAAAGGTGATCTCTGATTTCCACAAGCTAGCTCTCTGGGAACTCATTTCAGCTTGTGCTGCAGTGAAATATATTTTGTATCAGAGGTGATTTTTGGATTTCAAAAGGCCTAGCTCTTAGCCTGGGCCATTGGCCTGTATTTTACTGAAAGCAAGGGCTAGCATAACTCTTCAACCCCTAGCGTGCTGTCATTTCCGGCACTACAAAAATTTATATCGCTGGAATGTACCCGGTGGTAATCGGGCAGTGCTGTGCGCTGCCAGGTTACCGCCGGGTTAACGTGTGAGCCCAGGGCTCCTCCCGGCCCCCCCCCCCCCCCCCCAATGGCCACGCAGCAAGTGCTTTACTTGCCATGTGGCCATTGCCTGCAGGAAGTCTAGACTTCCCTTTTTACCAGCTGTGGTAAAAGGGGGCCTCGACGTGACACGTGCCTTTTGCCACAGCTTGGTAAAAGAGACCCTATGAATTCTATGTAATCATGAGTGTTTCTGTTACAATGTGATTTTACCAGCAAAAAACAGGACCATGGGAGACCACCGCAAATCTCAGTAGACAAAAAAAATCTCCAAGTTCAATACAAAGAAAGTGTCCAAATTTACTCAATACCCTTCCACACACTCGTAGAAAAATTTACAGGTTTTCTTCCATACCACTTGATCATTAAGCAATTCAAAATCAGTTCTTAAAGCGCCTGTGATGTGGATAAATTCAATAACATCAACAGAAATTGTCTGCTGTATAAAAAACCGACGGGACCCGTTTCACCAAAAAACGGCTTCATCAGGGTCTTAAACAGCCCCTGTCCTAGATGTGAGTTTGTCTTCGCCATACACACAGCAACTGCAACATTGGTTGTCTGTATTGTTTAAGACCCTGATGAAGCCGATTTTTTTGGTGAAACGGGTCCCGTTGGTTTTTTATGCAGCAGACAATTTCTGTTGATGTTATTGTATTTATCCACATCACAGGCGCTTTAAGAACTGATTTTGAATCGCTTAATGATCAAGTGATATGAAAGAAAACCTGTAAAGTTTTCTATCTATGAGTATGTGGAAGAAGAGTATTGAATAAATGTGGACACTTTCTTTGTATTGATCTGTTACAATGTGAGCCACATTGAACTCGAACTTGTTTGGGATAATGAGGGATATAAATGTCATAAATAAGTAAATATATGTCCTTTGTAGGCGTAAAATTAATGATGATATTCTCATTTCTATCCAACAGATGATGGGAATAGGAATAACAGTGAAAGGACAAGAATGTGTGATGGGCAGCAGAAGGACCCCTCCGGATACAGTGCAGATCCTTCCGCTGAATGTGAGAGCGATAGTAGTAGTGTAAAACCAACCAGGATGAAATCAATAGCCCAAGAAAGAGAGAGATCGAACACACAAGAGACAAATTCCAGATACTGTCCAAGACTTCTACAAACTCAAAGACTCAGTGAAGGTGAGAGGCCTCTTGATAGTGCTGATACTGGAGAAAACTTCACCACAGACTTAAATTTTGTGGAGCACCATATCACCTGGCTTGGGAGTGAGGCTCATTACTGTCATGATATGAGCAAAACTAGCCCACTTAAGGACAATGCCCCCCAAGATAAACTATATGCATGTTCAGAATGTGGTAAAAGATCCAATCAACAATCCAATATAAGAAAGCACAAGAAGATTCATAGTGGAGAGAAACGATATACATGTACCGAATGTGGCAAAAGCTTTAATGGCCAATTGGATCTAAGAAGGCATAAAAGAATACATACAGGGGAGAAGCCGTTTGCTTGTCCACAGTGTGGTAAAAGATTTAATCACCAATCAAATTTGAAAAAGCACAAGAGAATTCATACTGGAGAGAAACCGTATTCGTGTTCAGAATGCAACAAAAGCTTCAACGATCAATCGGATCTAAGAAGGCATAAGAGGATTCATACAGGGGAGAAACCATATACATGTCCAGAATGTGGCAAAATATTTAATCAGCAAGCAAATTTAAAAATACACAAGAGAATTCATACTGGAGAGAAACCATATGTATGTCCAGAATGTGGTAAAAGATTTAATCAGCAATCACATTTAAAAATGCACAAGAAAATTCATGTGTCAAGTTCACCATGAAAATATGAAGTGAAAAGATGGATGAACAGTTTGCCATTCCTAACATCAAGATCCAGTAAGAAGTATTTTGGTGAGACTCCCTGTCACCACGCTTGTTTGTATAGCACTAAATCCATTTAGTACTCTTTCTAACTTTTTGGGCTATGAAATCAGCTTAAGCCTAAAGATGGTAATAATCCACAGGTAAAATCATACTTACTGTTTTGTAGATGAAGATCTATAATTTCAGCAATTAACAATTAGTGGAACAACTATGTGTGTTTATTTATTATCAAGCTTATATCCCGTATGACAGGATGACTTTGGCCTGGCCAGATATGCTGAGGCAATCATCCTTAGAGAAAAGTTGGGCAAAAATTAAAATATCTCTCTGACTGATGAGTGTGACATAAAGGAATTTGAACAAGGAGTGGAGGACTGGCCTAGTGGTTAGGGTGGTGGAGTTTGATCCTGGGGAACTGAGGAACTGAGTTCGATTCCCACTTCAGGCACAGGCAGCTCCTTGTGACTCTGGGCAAGTCAGTTAACCCTCCATTGCCCCATGTAAGCCGCATTGAGCCTGCCATGAGTGGGAAAGCGCGGGGTACAAATGTAACAAAAATAAAAAATAAAATAAAATAAAATAAGGTATATGTAAGAGAAGAAGTAGGAGAAACAATCCAGCACAAATTAATGGAGTAGGAGGAGGAGTAGCCTAGTGGTTAGTGCGGTGGAACATGGAATGTTGCTACTATTTGGGATTCTAGATGGAATGTTGCTAGTGGAGGAGTAGCCTAGTGATTAGTGCAGTGGACTTGACCCTGTGGAACTGGGCTCAATTCCCACTGCAGCTCCTTGTGACTCTGGACAAGTCACTTAGGGGCCCTTTTACTAAGCTGCGTAAGCGTCTACATGCGCCCAATGCGTGCCAAAATGGAGTTACTGCGTGGCTCTTGCAGTAATTTCATTTTTGGCGCACACCCAATATTCATGTCTGAAATATAATTTTTATTTTTGGACGCGTGCCAAGTCGCATTTGATACGCGTAGGTCATTACCGCCCGGTTAGCGCGTGAGACGTTACCGCTAGGTCAGTGGCTGGCGGTAAGGTCTGAAACCCAAAATGGACGCGCGCCAATTTTGATTTTGCTGCATGTCCATTTTCGGCAAAAATGTTTTAAAAAGGCGTTTTTGTGCAGGTATGCTGAAAAATGGATCTGCTTGCACCCAAAACACGCGCCAACACTACTGCAGGCCATTTTTCAGTGTACCTTAGTAAAAGGACCCTTTAAGTCTCCATTGCCCCAGGTATTTCTTTTATTTATTTATTTATCCATTCTTATATCCCACTATTATCCAAAAAAAACAGGTTTCAAAGTAAATTCAGAATAAGTACCTGTACATAATATGTAAACCACTTTGATTGTAACCACAGAAAGGCGGTATATCAAGTCCCATCCCCTTTTCTCTAATGAGAGAATAAGGAATACTATAGGATTTTGAGTTTGCAACTCCTGGAACTCACACAACTTTGGAATCACACACTGATTGGCCTCTTAAATCTTGAAAAGTTGGATGCACAAACAAAAGAATGCATCCATGCCCACAAATAATTTATAATATGTATGCTGAAACTGTATCTTCCTAGAACTGAAGGAAGAATGGGTCTTACGGAAATATCACCAGGCTCCGGGTCTACCAAACAGTCAAATATGCAAAAACTTGAAGCATGAAAATATGTACAGAATCTGTCTCCATCTTTGAACCTGTATAAGCATTCTGATGAATAGGAGTGGGTGAGAATCTACCAAAATACATAGACTCAGCCGAGCAAGAGAAAACACTTCCAAAAATTAGATATGCAAACAAAGAAAAACGTGGCAGTTGTAAAAACACCGTGGAAAATATAGTGTTACTCCAGGAACTGTACATCGATGGAAACTGGACAACATGAATGACTAAGGAGAGGTGAGCAGAAACTTAAGGATATATCACAAAAAAGGATTTGAGAGAGCATCACTAGTGTATAACCTCTAATATTTCTCTCATATATTGGCACCAAAATATTTTTCTATATGTATGACTATGGTTCTGTGAAGTGCATTGCAGAATATTTTAACTATAAGGTTCAATATTTCCTTTTGAATAAAAGGGGAAAAAAGCCTCAGCAGAAAGCCCAACCAACCACCCAAAAACAACGTGGGTGGAAAGAAATCAACGGGCTATGTAATCTTCACGGGCTCCAGAAAACCCCCTTCTAACTCCAAAGCTGTAGTATAAAAATGCTGACTTCACAGAACTGACTTGAAGTGGATCCCCAAACATGGAAACAATTTTTACTTAACTTAATTATCAAGTAGAACAGGTAATGTGCAAGTGGTCAGTCCATCACACCGACTTTGGTCAGAGTTTCGCAATCAGCTGTCTCAAGGCATAGAGGACCATTGATGTGAGGCACATTTAGCCTTAGTATAATGGGATCACCAACGTTGTTTTTGGGTGGTTGGTTGGGCTTTCTGCTGAGGCTTTTTCCCCCTTTTCTTCAAAAGTAAATATTGAATCTTATAGCTAAAATATTCTGCAATGCACTTCACAGAACCATAGTCATAAATATAGAAAAATATTTTGGTGCCAATATATGAGAGAAATATTAGAGGTTATACAGAAACTTAAGGATGACAAATCGATCGCTGCAGGCCCAGGACAGTGGATTATATGCAAGAAGGCTCATAGAAAGCTGGAAAAGGTTGTTCATCTCATAGCTGCTGCACTATTTTAATGGGAGAAAATGTCTGTACAGAAAGACGTAGGAGTCTTTTTACTAACCCGCGTAGGCGTCTACCAGTTCAGAATTACCGCCCAGCTACCACATGGCCTGGGCTGTAATTTCATTTTTTTCGCATGCCAGAAATTTTCCAGCACATGGTGCTAACCGGGCGGTAATTGGCAGTTTACGCGTGCTGACGATTACTGCTCGGTTAATGCGTGAGACCTTACCACTAAGTCAATAGGTGGCAGTAAGGTATCAGGCCTAAAATGGACACAAGTCAATTTTTTTTAATTGCTTTACTTATATTACACAAGTAATAACTTGTTACATGCAATACAGAGAAATAATACAAATTCAATATGTCTTCACATACAAGAAAAAAGGAAAAAACTTTTTGACTTCATTTTTGTTTCGTATTTAACCCTTCCTTCCTCAGCAATCCTCCAGACCATTCAAGACGCTTGGGTTATGCACTCCTACCAGCTGAGGGAGACTGAGAACACTAAAACTTCTGTGCAGACCTTCTACTAACCAGTTTCTGAAGCGCAGCTTTGATTTGTCGGCTTTGGCCTTACAAGCCTCTGTGTGTGGGGGCTTGGTAGCCAGAGCTTGTTTCCGTTGGGTGGAGAAGCTCTTGGATGAGCCTGCATTAGATAGGACTGGTTTGGTTCAGGTCCTGGCCAAATTGGAGACGGGGTCTTCGTTTTTGGCGGACACCCTTTATGATTTGCTAAGGGCTTCGGCTAAGAATATGGCTCTGGCGGTGACGGCTCGCAGGGCTCTTTGGCTTAGGGGCTGGGTGGCAGATGTGGCCTCTAAAGCAAAGTTGTGTTCTCTACCTTTCTAAGGTTCTATGTTGTTTGGAGAGGACTTGGATAAACTGATGAGTGGTCTTGGGGATACCAAGGTCTCACGGTTGCCGGAGTTACGGCCTAAGGCGGCTAGTCGAGGTGGTTCGGCTAGAGGTCAGTTTAAGGACACGAAGCGGTACAGGCCGGGCAGATTTGTATCTCCTTCTAAAAGCCATTTTTTCCAGCGGACGCAGTCCTTTCGAGGGGGTCGTCGAGGAGGTCGGGACTCCTCCGGAGGTGCCGGAAATGGTAATAAGTCCTCCTTATGAAGGTGTGCGAGTCCAGCCTCTGGTGAAGGTCGGGGCGCGACTTCGTCTGTTTTATGAGGGGTGGACCCAAATTACTTCAGTTCAGTGGGTGCTGGAGGTCGTTCACGACGGTTATGCGCTCGAGTTCGAGCACCCGCTACCGGATCTGTTTCTTCCCTCTCCTTGTCACTCTCGAGTCAAGTTAAAGGCTATTCAAGAGACTCTGGGTCGCTTAATCCAGTTGGGAGCTGTGGTACCCGTTCCTCGGCACGAGCAGGGAATGGGTTGTTATTCCATTTACTTTGTAGTGCTGAAGAAGGAGGACCAGTTTCGACCCATTTTAGATCTCAAGAGGGTCAATGGGGTGCTCAGGATGCCATCCTTCCACATGGAGACTGTGCGCTCGGTCATAGTGGCTGTTTGTCAGGGAGAATTTCTCACGTCACTGGATCTCATGGAAGCGTATCTGCATGTGCCGATTGGAGAGGCCCATCAGCGTTTCCTTTGTTTTGCTGTTTTAGGGAGGCACTTTCAGTCCTGTGCTCTGCCTTTTGGTCTGGCAACGGCTCCACACACCTTTTCCAAGATAATGGTGGTGGTAGCAGTGGCTTTGCGGAGGCAGGGAATTCTGGTACATCCGTATCTGGATGACTGGTTGATCCGGGCGAAGTCTCGGGCTCACAGTGTTGCGGCGACGGCTCAGGTGGTCGCGTTTCTGAATCGCTCGGATGGGTAGTGAATGTAGTCAAGTCAGTTGATCCCATCGCAGAGTCTGGAGTACTTGGGAGTGCGGTTCGACACGGCAGTGGGTCATGTTTTTCTGCCAGATTCTCGGATCTCCTCTCTTCAGCAGCAGGTCCAGCTGTTAATGTCCGTTCAGAGACCGACGGTTCGAATGTACCTTCGGGTTCTGGGCCCCATGGCAGCGACAATAGAGGTAGTATCATGGGCCAGGGCGCATATGCGTCAGCTTCAGGCTGCTCTGTTGTCCCGGTGGTCTCCCCAGGTACACATTTTGGAGTTGCGGTTGCCATTGAGGGGGGCTCCTCGGCACAGTCTCCAGTGGTGGCTGTGCTCGGCCCATCTGAAAAAGGGCATGCCGTTGGAACCTCCTCAGTGGGTGATTCTGGTAACGGATGACACTCTGCTGGGGTGGGGAGCTCAGTGTCTCGGTCGGTCCGCGCAGGGGCGGTGGTCGACGGAGGAAGCTCAGTGGTCTATCAACCGGTTGGAGATGAGGGCGATTCGGCTAGCTCTGTTGGCGTTTTGCTCAAGTGTGGTCGGAAAGGCGGTAAGAGTCATGTCCGACAATGCGACAGTGGTAGCATATGTCAACCGGCAGGGCGGTACAAAGAGTCTGCGGTTAGCAATCGAGACGGCTCTGCTCGAGTTGGGCGGAAAGGCATCTAGTGCAGATTTCGGCAGCGCACATGGCCGGGGTGGACATCGTGAACACGGATTTTCTAAGCAGACACATGTTGGACCCCGAAGAATGGTCTCTGCACCAGTCGGTGTTCGACCAGATAGTTCTAAAGTGGGGAATGCCAGTAGTGGATCTCATGGTGTCGGCACAGAATGCTCAGGTTCCTCGGTATTTCAGTTGGCGTCAGAATCCGCGAGCGGAAGGGATCGATGCGTTAGACCTTCCGTGGCCTCAGCGGGTGTTGCTGTACGTGTTTCCCCCGTGACCCTTGATAGGTCGAGTCCTACAGAAGGTAGAATGTCATGCAGGTCCGGTGTTGTTGGTGGCTCCGAATTGGCCGCGTCGACCGTGGTTCAGGGATCTGATGCGCTTGTTAGAAGGCGAGCCTCTGTGGCTGGGGGGCTCGGTGCTGTTGTGTCAGGGTCCAGTTGTCATTCTGGATCCGGCTCGGTTCTCTCTTACGGTGTGGCCCTTGAGAGGGAACGGTTGAGAAGGAAAGGGTTTTCCCCTCAGGTGATTCAGATGATGCTGCAGTCTCGCAAACGTTCGACGTCTTTGGCCTATGTGCGTGTGTGGCGCATATTTGAAGATTGGTGTGGGGACCGGGCGTGTGTCCCTTCGACAGCTTCTGTGTCGTGTATTTTAGATTTCTTGCAGGATGGTTTTGAGAAGGGCCTTTCATTGTCATCTTTGAAGGTGCAGCTGGCTGCTTTGGCGTGTTTTCGGGGTAAGGTGCAGGGCAGGTCAGTTGCGTCTTCCCCGGATGCGGTCCATTTTTTGAGGAGGGTGAAGTTGCTTCGTCCTCCTCAGCGGCCGGTAGTTCCTCAGTGGGATCTTAATATCGTTCTTGACTCTTTGGCGGGTTCTCCTTTTGAGCCCTTGGAGTTTTGTTCGATAAAAGACCTTACTATGAAGGTGGTCTTTTTGGTAGCTACATCGTCGGCTCGCAGGATTTCGGAACTTCAGGCGCTTTCATGTAGGCCTCCGTTTCTGTGGTTTTCTAAGGAAAAGGTTTTGCTGCGTCCAGTCCCTTCGTTTTTGCCTAAGGTGGTACCCTCCTATCATGTCAATCAGGTGATTTCGTTGCCGGTCTTGGGGGACCGGATGGGGGATGCTTCTCAGCGTCGTTTGGCGAAATTGGATGTGCGCAGAGTGTTGAAGGTTTACTTGCGCAGGTCGGAGGCATTCAGGTCTTCGTACAGGTTATTTGTCCTTCATGGGGGGGCCCAAGAAGGGAGCTGCTGCTTCTAAGGCATCTATAGTTCGGTGGTTGAAGGATGCCATCTCTTCAGCTTACATATTGCATGGCTGTACGGTGCCGGTGGGGCTCAAGTCACATTCCACTAGGGGGATGGTGGCTTCTTGGGCAGAGAGTAGTTTTGTTCCATCGGTGGACATTTGTAGAGCGGCGGTGTGGTCCTCCCTGTATTCTTTTGTCAAACATTACAGAGTGGATGTACAGGCAAGGGAGGATGCCAGTTTTGGAGCTGCAGTCCTGTCCTCTGGGCTTCGCAGGTCCCACCCTTAGATGTGTTTACTGCTTTGGTACGTCCCAAGCGTCTTGAACGGTCTGGAGGATTGCTAAGGAAGGTGAAATTAGGCCTTACCGGCTAATTTTCTTTCCTCTAGATCCTCCAGACCGTTCAAGAGCCCACCCAGTGTATCGGACAGTTCAGTATGATATTTTTTTTAGACTTCAGTTGCTGACATTTCTAGTAGCTCCTGTGATTTGGGTCCTGGAGTTTTACTAAGGGCAGTTTGTGGTACCGTTTGTGCCCATCTGCAGTTGAATTCCCCCGTCTTAAGGGGAGGCGATCTGAGTGTGGATTCAGTGGTTTTGTTTAGGTGGAGGTGTTTTGATCCTCTGCTTTGTTACTGTTTTACTGGTTAGTAGAAGGTCTGCACAGGCTACTTGTATAAGAAGTTCTAGTGTTCTCAGTCTCCCTCAGCTGGTAGGAGTGCATTACCCAAGCGTCTTGAACGGTCTGGAGGATCTAGAGGAAAGAAAATTAGCAGGTAAGGCCTAATTTCACCTTAGACCACAAACTTGGGGAGTGACCAAAACATTTAAGGAAATTAAAGTGGAATACAATAAACAAGAAAAGGCCCAGCCCGCTCTACGTTAAATCATACAGCTTATTTAACAGTTGTTAATTCCCCTGATACCCTTTTCAGGTCTATGAAAGCCCTAAGCTGTTCTGGTACAAAAAAAATGTATTTGATTCCCAAATATTTAACTATGCATTTACAAGGGTAAGCTAAAAAGAAAGTAACCCCCAACAATTTTTGGTTCCTCTCTCATATCTAAGAAACTTTTCCGTTTGTCTTGAGTAGATCTAGTGACATCTGGGAATATCCTTAATTTTTGACCAAAAAAGTTTTGGTTAACATTCTTAACGTATAACTTCAAAATGGCATTAAAGTCTTGTTCAAATACAAATGATACTGATAATGTGGCCCTTTTTGTTACTTCTGATAATGAGTCCTCCAAAATCAAGGAAATATTTCTTAAAATCATCCAATTTCTCCTCTTCCTGGACCTGTTCCATTTCTTCATAAGAACCTACTTGTCTCTTCTTTTCTGGAAGAAAGAATATCTTATTTATAGGAGGAATATTTTGAGCTGAAATTTTCAAATTTTCAATAAGGTGTTTTTTAAATAGTTCTAAAGGAAGAATTCCAACAGACCTTGGGAAGTTCAATATCCTCATATTTAGACGTCTGTTATAATTTTCACTTTGTTCTATTTTTTGACGTATATACGAATGATCTTTCATAACTGCTGAAACATTGTCCTTAATAGTTACAACATTAGTTTGATATTTTAGGACCTGATCATTGACGTTCTGCTTTAATTTATTCATCGATTTGGAAAGCTGCTCCACCGTTGAAACTAGTGTGGTTGTTTCCTGGATTGATTTTGTAACAGAAAAGTTCAGTTTCTCAATTGCCTGCCAGAGGGCATCAAGGGTTACCACCATGGGAGGGTTCAATACACCCTTCTTATCCAAGGTCTCCGCTTCCTCTGCCGGCCGCCCTGATGAGGAGCCGCTACCACAGGGCCCAATTCCAGCGCCTTCTGCGTTCTTGGGACCCGTCATCTTCACCCACGACTCAGCAGGACATGGTGGTTTACTGGTAAAATAATCCAGACAGATGGCGCAGGAAGCTTCTTTATGCAGACTCTCAGCAGGATTGGCGGCAGCCATGCTTCTTGCGAGATAGGAGATTTTAGTTTGAAATTTTTTTTATGCTGGACCTGTGATTGGCTTGAACGTAAGGGAGCGACTCTAAATGACTAGATCTTTGTCATCTGTCTGCGAAAGCCCAATCGGAATACTCCTATGCTGTCTGCCCTGCCTTTTCCCTTCCACTTCCTCCCTCCTGCACCAGTCCATCTTTTCCAGTGATAGGGTTATAAGTGTGGGCTGCACAGGCAAGAACAGCAGTAACCTGTCTTAGCCTAGCATTCTGGGTGTAATGTGAAACCTGGGGCAGGGAACACAGCACAATTCACTCTATCAAACAACCCTTTCTGTGTAAGGTGTAGGGCTGCTAACTAGACAGAACAAGCAGGACTGCTACAGATCCTTACACAGAGACTACAAGCTAGCATAAACCTCACCTATGTACAGATCTACAAGTGATATGAAAAAATATTTACCTCCTCCTGATTTCCCCGATTATTGCATATGTGTCTCACTGAATGGTTTTGTAGCTTCAAACAAAGTGTAATATTAGACAAAGTGAACCTGAGTAAACACATAACACAGTTTTTTTTAAATTATAACTTCATTTATGTACGGAGCAAAGTTAACCAGCACCTGTATCGACCAAAGGATGCATATAGTCTGGGGCTGTGCTGTACAATATTTGAAAGATGAATAAGTACATAAGTATTGCCTTACTGGGATAAGACCAAAGGTCCATCAAGCCCAGAATCCTGTTTCCAACAGTGGCCAATCCAGGTCACAAATACCTGGCAAGATCCCAAAACAGTACAATACATTTTATGCTGCTTTATTCTAGAAATAAGCAGTGGATTTTCCCCAAGTCCATTTTAATAATGGCCTATAGACTTTTCTTTTAGGAAGCTATCCAAACCTTTTTTAAACCCCACTAAGCTAACTGCTTTTACTGCATTACGAGAGAAACTGCACTGGCTTCCACTCAAGGAACGCGTCACTTTTAAAGTATGCACATTAGTCCACAAAATCATTCACGGCGAAGCCCCAGCCTACATGTCTGAGTTAATAGACTTACTACCCAGAAACGCCAAAAGATCATCCCGAACCTTCCTTAACCTCCACTTCCCCAATTGCAAGGGATTAAAATACAAGGCCCTACACGCGTCAACCTTTTCTCATGTGAGCACGCAGTTTTGGAATACACTGCCGCGCAACTTAAGAACGATCCACGAGCAAGCTTCCTTCCGCAGATTATTGAAGACCCATCTTTTTGAAAAAATTTACGGAAAGAACCAAAACACATAAAGTCCATACTTACTGTTCATTAATGCATCATACATCCACTTCTGAACTCTCATTCCCGTAACATCACATCACTCATACCTTTACTCACAGAAAGATATATACCATATGTTTTCATGCCTTATTATCGCCCTCTAAGCTCCCATTGTCTCCTTCCAACGTTTCAATGTTTGTGTTCCATTATTACATTCCTTAACGACACCTCGATTGTCTCGCATAACTCTGCACAATGTAATCCATAACCAATCTGTAACAAACTGTATTTCCATCATTTAACTCATATTGTAAGCCACACTGAACCCGCAAAAAGGTGGGAAAATGTGGGATACAAATGCAATAAATAAATAAAAATAAATATCTTCTCTGGCAACGAATTCCAGTGTTTAATGAATCGTTGAGTGAAGAAATATTTTCTCCGATTCGTTTTAAATTTACTACTTTCTAGCTTCATTGCATGCCCCCTAGTCCTAGTATTTTTGGAAAGAGTAAACGAGCGATTCACGTCTAACCATTCCACTCCACTCATTATTTTATAGACCTCTATCATATCTCCCCACAGAGTCTAAAGTAACTGGGGCTTTTAAATTGCTTAATTGCTTACCAGTGCAATTTTTGTAATACTACTACTACTACTTATTTTAGTGAAATTCAAAAATGCAAGGATATAATAACAATTTTTATTAATGCAATAAATGCATAAATTGACCAGTAGGATATGTTCATATGATATTGGAACAGCTTGTAAGCTTACATTGTAAATTGAATTCTAAACAAAGAGTAGGAAGGATAACACAGAATCATAGAAAAACCCATCTAGTTATTAAAAATCTGAAACACGTAATGAATTCTTGTATCATATACTGAGTTCAAAGCATTTGTAAAGATGAACTTTAGAGAAAATAAGAACTACAAGGGTTAATCTCTGTTATTCGGTCTTAAGGAAATCACGAAATAACGGTGTTTCCTGTGTCTAATTTGAGCTTACTGCTCACTGCAAGCATTGGATATAATGGTGACTGAAAATAGGTCTATACATCAGACAAAAACTGTAAGTTGAAATTTTTATATTAATACTTCATGCTGGTGTAATTGGTCTTCATAGAATTAATACGTCAGGAGGGGAAAAGGAGAAAAAGAAGGTTATTACTTTATCTGCCTTCCATAGGCACGGGTCTCAATAAAAAGGAAATTGGCAATTGTAGCTAGTCTTATCTGAACATAGCTCTGAAATGATAGCAACCTGAATTTCTTTTAGTTCCGATTTACCAGTTAGTTATGTTATGCAAGGGTTAATCTCTAAACCCTATTGCATAGATTATAAAGCAGGCTCTGTAGTATTATGGAATCCGGACATGAAATTTAACTGTGCCATTTGAGGTCTGAGAACCAAAAATTCTGAAACTCTATACAATAATATATCTTAAAACTATAAATCCTTAAGAGGCAGGAAAGGAAGTTTGTAAGTAGTAGATAAGACGTGAAAAGGAAAATTAAAACAGTTAATTAATTCTTACGTAACACATCCCCAATAAAGAGCTAGGAAGTGAACATCAGCATTAGTTATTTTAAACAACATTACAAATAAACAGTGTTTTAGATGGCATATAATATAGAACCTTTCATAGTAAATATCTAGGATAATTATGCAATTTTCAAAGAACACATACACATACAAATTAAAACTAAAAAGTGCTTGCATTTCTAGTGAAAGCAATTTACCAGAAGTCAAAAACAATCAGGTATTTAACATCACGTCACAAATCAAACAAACATTGCTTAAATGAAATAATATACAATCCTGGAAAATAAACACTCCTTTGAGATTTACTACCACTGCAGTTGATAGGCAATCTCGCGGGGTAACCTTAAAGCACTAATTTAAAACTAAAGAAATGATTCCTTAAGAACTGGCTGGTTTAATATATGCCATTTATCACAGGACACACAGGAACATATAGACGTAAAATTAAAACAGTAACCTGATACGTAGAAAACTTAAAGTTCAGAAGAGGAAGCAAGATATTTCTAAATGTAGTTCAAAACCTAGCATTGGAATTTTGCACGGTTAAGGAGTTGTTTAGGGTTTCAAAACAAAAAATATGAAAATAAATATTCCAGTAATTTGAGACCAATCACAAGTCACAGCACACAGACAGAAAAGGAAAACCACACTCATACACAGACACAGTTATTGTCCCACATACAGAGGTGTCCTTGTGTATTGAGGACAAAATCTTAATCCTAAATTTGGTAAAATAAAACATTTAAATTAGAGCTAATCCAATAGCCCATGAAAGTATACAACGGCAAGCTTAATAGTAGCACATACAATAAATGAAAATGTACTCACGATTCGTGCAATGTAATCTCCAGCGCAGAAAATCAATTGAGAAAGAGAACAGTTGGCGGGATCACTATGCCCTTCCGAACTCTCGGTGGTATAGGGAGATTAACCGCAAAATAGAAAGGTTTGTTTCGGACGGAAAGTCTTTACCAGAGATCTGAATAGATGTCAGATCACCAGTATCTGGTGTTGGGTGCGGAGAGGAAGATATGATGTAATGGGTAGTGAACAACATCACCCAATATGTATAACAACGGGACCTAGTGAGCAAGTGGTCTACAAATAAGCTTTAGACCTGTAATATGCTATAGAAAATGAACTAGAGTAATAATATATATATTGATCAGTCCTACAACCGGGTACAAGATCAGTGGTTGAAAAGGCAGCTTCAGGGATAGCAGGGAGACCTAGAAATGATAGTGTGCTAACAGGTTACAAAAACATGCAATAATTATTCTGATAGTAAAACATGCAGAGACATAACACAATCATACTCACACATCTGCTAATGTGCTCCAACAAAGGGACCCAAAATAAAAATTACGAATTGGCGGAAAGCTCAATGCTTTTGCCGCAGGTTAAATAAACAGACAATTGAAAGTCACAAAGGTGAAAGGAGAGTTTAAGAAAATAGTACAAAAAGTGATTGGTGTCAGCTATTATATATCTATACTACTCTACCCCTAATTAATGAAAACTACTCCCCAGAGTGTGCTTCTAAAGACATAAAGAAACTGAATTCCTCTGCCTGCCAAAACCTCTCCCAGATAAGTGGCCATGAGTTCCAGCCCATGATAGAGCCCCCAAAAAGGGACATTGCAAACACTCCCATAAAGAACTCACAAGACCAGCGAATAAGGTCTCATGAGTGGAGGAGCAGCGGTCCAAAGGGTTTTCGCAGATTAGGGAACCTCTCATATGCGACTAATCTCCCCAAGGGACCTGCAGTGAGTTGAGAACCTCTCATATACAACAACCCATTCAATAATTTGTGGTTAGGGAACCTCTCATATACAACTAACCATCCTAGAACATTGAAAGGTTAGGAAACCTCTCATTTTAAACTAACCATTCAAGAATATGGAGTGCCCGAGTCCACCTGTACACAATCGCAACGAAAGTCGTTAGACGTCTCTTTATTAACCCCGCGGTCATCTATACAAGTAACCCCTAGGTGGGCAATAACGCCGAATCCGCAGGCCACTCCGAAAATGGAATGGAAGTCTGCTCAAAATCTACTAATTAAGATACTGTCATCCATTGAAGGATTTGTGACCCTCCAATAGGTGTAAGCCCCAGGCATCAGTATCGTCAATGGTTATAGCGTGACACTGGTAAAAGAAATAATAATAAAAAATTAGAAAAGGAAAAAGAGAGAAATAAAATAAAAAGATATATGGTATGTTCCTAGAAAGAATCCCTGAAACCTATTCCAAAGATAGCAAGTAAAAAAAAAATAAAAAAAACACATGTACGCTCTTCGGGTAAGGTACATTCACTATACACTAGATAATCCACTTGCCACACAACAAACCATGAAAGGGAGACTATAAAGCAATAGAGCGGAACAGCTGACAGTAAGGGAACCTATAATGCAAAAGCAAACAGTACAAATTCATTCGTTCAGTTATGTCAGGAGTGAAAAAGACAATTTAATTAGAAATAAATAAGTAAAAAGTTGCGCAGTTTCAGCCACAAATCAAAATGAGCACTGCAATTCAAGCACGAAAGTCTGAAAGAAAAGTATCATGCCTAAAAAGGGAAGTGGGTGGGATTAAAAATATTGACAGACAACCGTAGCGAACCAATAAGTAAGCAGTTGTATAAGGCTGAGCTAAACTTAACGCTGGCAGATAGCTCAGAGAAATGGATTTAACATATCAATCAATAAGCAGTCCATGAAATATACACAAAATAAATTTTGAAAGCCCTGTAACAGCATGATGAGTCTTATTTAAGCTAAAATAAAGGATAGCAAGGGGAAAAAAAGTGTAAAACCACTAGAGACTGAGACAGAGCAACCATCAAGAAAGGGAGGGGCAGTGCTGGAGGAGAGTAAGTAAGAGAAGGACGGCTAGGCACCTGCTGAAAAAACTGCTAAAACAATCACCAGCTAAGGGATAAATGCAGAAACCATAAAACACATGCAGCAATAGCAGGGGCTCTACCCACTTGAAAAATAGAATGTAAGGGAGAAATTGAAATCAGGCTGACAGACTGGCAATAGATTCAGTGAAACAGGAAATAAGCACCGGAAACTGTTGCCAAGCAATAATGAGCATCTTAGAAACAGTTTCTACAGGGGTACGACAGGAAAAAAAGTTTACGCCCAAGCGAGAAAAGGGGAAGTGAAAAAATGTCGCAGTAAAAAAAGGAAAGGGACTACGCAGGAGAAATAGAGATAAGATTTAGTATCGAGAACTCCTGTATTAAGCAAACTTTTAAAACTTCATAACCACATTGTGGAACACGATAAGATCTACCAAACTGTCTCTTGCAGCATAAAACAAAAAAACCTGTCTCTGAGTTTTAACGAAACCGGGCAACAGATTAGATAGCAAAATATAGCATCTTAATTCTGAAAGTCTCAGAAACTGTTTTAGAAAGCAAAAATAAAACAGCAGTTTAAGTGCAGCTAAAGTGACTACGGGGAACAGAGACAGAATACAGACCGGGACTTCTCAAGCGGAGATTTATAATATCATGAAAGTTTCAGATGAGGGTTTCCAAAACAGGCAGGCATAGAAATAAATGTGGTTTATCAAGTATAAAGCTGTATGACAGGAAGGAAAAAGGGGGGGGGAAAGAGTGCCTGGCAGTAACAGAAAGATAAGGAAGCTAGACTTACTACGCAGTTTTAAATGTAAGACAGGCATAGATAGGAAACAGGCATGTCCTTTATCTTGTGATGTAGTGATGTAGTAGAAAAAAGGAAAGCAGAAGTTTTCAGACTAGTAATTAGCTGCGGATGCTGAGCGCCGTTAACAGTGGCTTTCAGACAACAGAGAGAGTAGGAGACACGCCCTAAACATCTGTATATTAGATCCGTGGCGAAATAACAAAAAGAAAAGAAAAAACAAAAGTGTACAAGGCATGAACGAGCCGGTACAGAGGTGGGAACCAGGCTGTCAGTTTTGAAACTTTATATACTGACTGTGAGGGGAAAGAGTAACGGAAGAAAAAGTGGCAGTGAATTAACCACAGAACAGGGTGAAATCATAGAGAGAGGAAAAAGCAGAATGCTGTAATGAGGGACATCAATCAATTGGAAGATAAAACAACAGAATTTTAGTCAAGAGCTAGAATCAACCCCCACTTTGACAAAAATTCTCATGGCGTGTTTAAATCGAACGCTAGGGGTCACCAATGTTGAGAATTGGGGTTTCAAGCCCCCCCAAGAAGGCTAGAGTGACCTCAATCTGACTCCATCTCTAAATAACACTAGTACCGGGGTAATCAAGGAGTTATTGCCTCTAAGGGAGACGTTAGGTCTAAGGAAAAGATACCAGCCTTATGACAAACTGGATTTAGGCTACAGGTTATACAATGCATTTATACTTACAGCCTTTGATTTATTAAGTGAAGCCCACGAATCATCATTTGGAATGAGGAGTTTATTTGCCAAGGTACAAGTCAAATCAGTGATGTACAATCAATTAATTATAGGAATATAATAAGTTGCAAACAGGTGTTAATTATTTGCTAATCTTTTATAATTTATTTTACCAATTAGAGGTTTTACAAGGGAAAGCAATTAGGTAATTTGTTAATTCTGCTGGACACATCGGTTTCCCTTGGAGAGAGAGTGGCAACCCTTGTCTCTCCAACTTAAACCAGGAAATACCCTGATTTTTATAGGTGCCCTCAGGATATGGATAATATGACAGTAGATATACCTGATTGGATCTATGCTAATGTCATGGTTGTCACTGATTGGCTCATGCTAATGAGTAGCTTCTATCTTGCTACGCCTTTCCTTTCTCACACCAGCTGCTCACAGGAAAGTCTCCCTCCTCTCTTGAACAGCTCCCTTTTTGTAAACACTTCCCTAGATACGGACATCCAAACATCCAAACATGGACATCTCTGTCTTATATCATCTTGTGATCTGACTTAGGATTTTAGCCATCAATTCCTTGATCTTGGCTTTTGCACTGCTTTTGAATGTCACACTAAATTCTAATGAGGCCTAGTCAGTGCCTTTTAGCAGTTTAAGCTGTTTAAGGTATGTAAATTGACCCACCACTATTCCAGTGGATGGATCCCAAGCGGGGACACATATTAACTTACAGGAAAAGCATGTCCTTGCTCAGCCAGTCATAGATTTTTAAACCAAGCTGGTATTTTTACAGCCTGAGTCCTAAAATCTGGCCTTCCACCCTTCCGGTGGGCATCCAGTGAGGGCCTCTTGCTGTAGTATAATTATACACACTTCTATAGTGCTACAAGGCATACGCAGGATTGTACACCATACATAAAAGACAGTCCCTGCTCAAAGAGCTCACAGTCTAAATAGGACAGGTAAACAGACAGAACAACTAAGAGGTAAGGGAATTAAAGAGGTGGGGATAAGAGGGTACAGGGCAAGTGAGTAGTGGTTAGGAGTCAAAAGCAGCGTGAAAGAGGTGGGTTTTTAGCCTGGATTTGAAAATGACCAAAGACGGGGCTAGACATACAGGCTCGGGAAGTCTATTCCAGGCATGAGGTGCAGTGAGATAAAAGGAACGGAGTCTGGAATTAGCAGTAGAGGAGAAGGGGACAGACGAGAGATTTATCCACAGAACGGAGTACCCGAGGGGGGGGGGGGCGTAGAGATAGACAAGAGTGGAGTGGTACTGGGGAGCGGTAGAGTGAATGCACTTATAAGTCAGTAAGAGAAGTTTGAATTGAATGCGGAAACGGATAGGGAGCCAGTGAAGTGACTTGAGGAGAGGGCTAATGTGAGCATAGCGACTGGCCGAAAATAAGTCGCGCAGCAGAATTTTGGACTGATTGAAGAGGAGAGAGATGGCTAAGTGGGAGGCCGGTGAGAAGCAGGTTGCAATAATCTAGGCGAGAGGTGATAAGAGTGTGGATAAGGGTTCTGATAGAGTGCTCAGAGAGGAAGGGACGGATTTTGCTGATGTTATAGAGAAAGAAATGACAGGTTTTGGCAATCTGCTAATTGTGAGCAGAGAAGGAGATAGAGGAGTCAAAGATGACCCTAAGGTTAGGAGCTGATGAGACAGGGAGAATGAGAGTGCCATCCACAGAAATAGAGAAAGAGGGGAGTGGAGAGGTGGGTTTAGGGGGAAAGATGAGAAGCTCGGTTTTGGCCCTGTTAAGTTTCAGATGACGTTGAGACATCCAGGCAGCGATATCAGATAGGCAGGCTGATACATTGGTCTGGATGCTGGTTGAGATTTCGGGGGTAGAGAGGTAGATCTGGGAGTCGTCAGCGTAGAGATGGTATTGAAAGCCATAGGATAATATCAGAGAGCCAAGGGAAGAAGTGTAGATGGAGAACAGGAGATGACCGAGAACAGAACCCTGAGGTACACCGATTGGTAGTGGGATAGAAGTAGAAGAGGATCCACCAGAGTGTGCACTAAAGTTGCAAAGCGAGAGGTAGGAGGAGAACCAGGAAAGAACAGAGCCCTGGAATCCAAGTGAAGACAACATATCGAGGAATAAGCTGTGATCAACAGTAATAACGGAGTAGCTCTTTCACAGCGAGATACTCTATAGCCTAGTCGTGCTGCGGTTTTCTGGGCAGTCTGTAATTTTTTTCGGCAGTGCTCAGAGGCGAATTCAGCAGCTGGCACTGCTCGGTTTAGTAGAGCTGAATCTCATGCTCAGAGGCAAATTCAGCAGCTGGCACTGCGTGGTTTAGTAGAGCTGAATGTCAGAGGGCAGGCGCCCAGAGTCTCCTACCCACTTAAATCACTTTGCATATCGGGCCGATAGATGCAGACTGACACTAGTATTCTCGAGCAGAATTCTGCCTGGAATTGCCATTACAGAGTTTGCGCCCTGAACGCATCATCCCAGCACCATTTATTGAATTTACCCCTACATGTGTGTGTGAGCATTCGTGTTTGTGCCACCCGAGCAGGAATTCTCAACCCGGTCCTCAGGACGTACCCAGCCAATCAGGTTTTCAGGATATCCACAATGAACCTGCCCTCACTACAGGGCCGCAGAGAGACAGAGCCAGGCCCGGGGCTGCTGCCCCCCCCCCCCCCCACAATCGCCTCCCTCTCCTGCTCTTAGGCCTCCGGCGCCGCAGTCACCGCTCTCCATCCACCCACCCCAAGCCCTGTCAACAGCCCCCCTCCGCCCGCCATGGCCCCCTGCATTCAAATCGGCAGTGCCTCACCACCGTGTGAAAGCGGCACATCGCCTGCCTTCGGGCCTTCTCTCACTGTGCCCCGCCCTCGCAGAAACAGGAAGTTACATCAGACGAGGGCAGGACACAGTGAGAGAAGGCCCAAAGGAAGGCGATCTGCCGCTTTCACACAGAGGTGAGGCGCTGCAGAGTTGAATCCAGGGGGCCTGATGGCGGATGGAGGGGGGCTGTTGACGGAGCCGACGGCAGGCAGGTGAGACCGGGGACTGCAGTGCTGGCGGCCTGGAAACAGGAGGAGAGAGACCACAGCGCCAGGCCCCTCTTGGAGGCCCGGGCCTGGGGAATTTTGTCCCCCCTGCCCCCCCCCCCCCTCTCAGCGGCCCTGCCTCACTGTATGCAAATGCATTTTCATTGTGGATATCCTGAAAACCTGACTGGTTAAGTGTCTCTCCAGGACTGGGTCAGAACCTCTGTACCAGAGCGGCTGTAATTAAGGGTCAGCGTCTCTATTTTTTTTTTTGTTACATTTGTACCCCGCGCTTTCCCACTCATGGCAGGCTCATTGGCAGGGAGCATGCTTGATAGAGCAAGTGCATGGGTATAAGTCAAATTCAGAATCTGTTTCACTCGTATTTTGACTGTTCTCTCTGCCAGTACTTAATGACTTCTAGGTAATCAATAGAAATAAAATAAACCATAGAAAAGAAAATATGATGATACCTTTTTTATTGGACTAACATAATAGAGCTAATGTGGAGGAGTGGCCTAGTGGTTAGGGTGGTGGACGTTGGTCCTGAGGAACTGAGTTCAATTCCCACTTCAGGCACAGACAGCTCCTTGTGACTCTGGGCAAGTCACATAACCTTCCATTGCCCCAGGTACAAATAAGTACCTGTATACAATATGTAAACCACATTGAGCCTGCCATGAGTGGGAAAGTGTGGGGTACAAATGTAACAATAAATAATCCAAAAATGTATTGTTAGTCCAATTAAAAAAAGGTAACATCTTGTTTTATTTTCTTTTATTTCTATTGATTACCTTTAAAAGTGGACTAACACAGCTACCACATCTCTCTACTTAATGATTTCTAGAAATCCAGCAAAAATACAAGTTTGTGATACCACAGCTCTAAACCAATGATCTAGCTTGTCCTTTTTCTGAGGCTGCTGCTTGCTCTTTCTACAGATCCACCTTAAACAGGAGTAATCCTCACCACATGACTCTAGCTGGGGATCTTTGCCCATGCTCAGTGGCTTTGTCCTTCCTCTAGCGTCTGCAGGGCTCCAAAAAGCAGACAAGACTCAGAAGAAAAAACAAAAACTTTTTTTATTCCAGGACTGCAGATTCCTGCATGTCTCAGTGGTAGAACTGCAGAGGGGGAAGGAGGGACCTTAACTAAGACCCTGAGGCATCTGCCCTGCCTTTTCCTGTCTTTTCCAGGACAGGGAATTCTCCCAGCCTGAATCCATCCCAGGCAGCAACTGCAGACTTCAGAGGGAAATGTCTGGCCCAGATTCTGATCAGGTAAGAAATTCTTCTTTCTCTTTGTGTGCCATGTTCTATCACACACAAGTGCTATATGTCTTTCACACTTATGCATGGCTGCAGTCTTTATAGTCTTGCACATGAATGCACATTCCTTCTACCACTCGCCTGCATGCCCACACTCACATGCAAGCATGAACAGGCGCACTTTCTTACATGCATACAAACACACACCTCTCTCACACATAAACCTACTCTTTGGGGCAGTGGCTTACCAAGGGCAAGGCGGTGGGGGTGGACTGCCCCGGGTGCAGGCAGCAAAGGGGTGCACGGAGCAGTTGCGTGGCTGTCGACTCTGCCAGTTCCCTACCCCCTCTGACCTTACTTCCTGTTCCGGAGCAGGGGACTGGCGGAGCCGACAGTCATGTGACTGCTCTGTGCACCCCCAGGTGGTGAGGATGATTCATTTCGGGGGGAGGGGTGTTGTAGCGACCCACCCCAGGTGGCAGCCAACCTAGGTATGCCACTGCTTTGGGGCCTTTTTACTGAGGTGCATTAAGCAGTTAAGCAAAGGTTTTTACCACTTGGCAGATGTTAGCTAAGCTGGTACCCTCCACTTTTAGTCCTGCCAGTAGGGAGCGCTGTTTCAACGCCGAGTCATGTTCAGGCACCTGCATGGAATATATGGGATGTTCGGATAGACAGCACATTATTGCTTATTGAGTTTACTCTACAGCTTCTTTTGAAATGGTTTACAATTCATAAAATAAACATAAAACAAAACTGAGCTAAAAGGAACGCCATAAAGTAGATAGGATAGCACAATCAAATCATACACTGGCATACAACTTAAAATCCAAAGCAATTTGCATAAAGCAGTCATTTATGAATTATTTTGCGTTTCCTGCTCCCATCACATAAATCCAACCAGAAAGGACATTACAGTGCAAAAAAATATGTTTTCAAGGAGGTTGGAACTAAGGTGTAGGAATCATCTAGCCTTAGATATTGGGGAAACGAGTTCCAGAGGGCAGGTGCAAGAAAGAAAAAAGCACATGACCGAGTAGAGTTTCATCGGGCCTTAGAAGAATGAGGTATAACAAGCCTAGTATCCATAAGTGAACGAAGAGTATGAAAGGGAATGTAGGGGACAGTTAAAGAGGCCAAATAGGAAGGGGTAATAGTGTGCAGGATTTTGTGTGTCATTGCAAGGATCTTATATTTTTGTTTGAAGCTCGATAGGTAACTAATGAAAACATTGCAACTGTAGAGAAACAATGATGATAACACTTTGCATGACAGATTATATGGGCCGCAGTGTTTTGAAGCGTTTGAAGACGTTTTAAATTACCCTTAACAATACCTGCCTTAACCGGTTAAGTTAAACCGGTCAAAGATAGGACAGCTATTTATGCGGTCCCATTTGGCCGGTACCTTGACTGGTTATGGGCCGACTCTGCTCCAACTTTGCCCCCAGTCCGCTCACTGAAAAGTCGATTTCAGCTTAGGCTGTTGGTGCTGCTGAATGTTGATGGATAATTCCATACAGGTGATTTAACCAGCCTCTCGTGCCTGGTTAAATCACTTTGAATATTGACACCTGGGGGGGGGGGGGGGGGGGGGCGATATTCAGACCACAGGAGTTGGCCTGCCTGTCTCCCACAGTTGTTGGCAAACCCGAAAATTCAGTGCTGGGCAGTATTTGGCGACTGGCATTAATTTTCCAGGGGCTTATGGTTTGGGCGGTCTGAACTAGCCGGTTAAGCCGAAGTTATAGCGGCCAAAGATAGACCTATTATTTATGTGGGTCTATCTGGATGCTAAACTTAGCTGGTCAACCAATGAATATTGGCGGTAACTGGCTATGTTGTGGCCATTTACACCATGTTTTACCGATTCCTAAATTAGGCGCAGAACGGGCGTATTATATAGCAATGTACGTAGGTTTTTAAAACGCTCATGCCCCACCCATAGCCACGCCCCTTTCATCTATGCATCTTAAATTGCGTTACAGAATAAGCTTAGTGAGTTGTGTGTGTAAATCCTAATGCCAATTAGTGCTGATAATTGCTTATTAACATCCAATTAACAGTGCTGATTAGTTAACCAATGAAGTTATGCGCATTGTAATAGAATATGCTTTGATTTATTTACTGTATATTGAATCCCGGGGTAAGCGCTAATATTCAATTGAGATAGCCGGCTATTGTGCACTGAATATTAGCGCTTAGCTGGCTTTAGGTTATTTAACCAGTCAGGAGCAAATCCTGACCACTTAAATAGCGCTGAAGTTTTTATTTTGTAGAGGGGATTTATTTTTCTACATGAAGCAGAAAATCGATTTGTAAACATCACCCACATAGGTGTAATCCAATTGATCAGATTCACTGTTCAATCAGTTGCATAACAAAACATACTGTGAATCAAAAAACGTACTGACAACCCACTTCTAGTGTCTGTGTTGAAATGAGAGGAAAAGCCTCATACTACCGTGGCTCAACTCAGTTGCTTAGATCGGACTTATTAACAAACAATGAAAAAACTTCTGAGCCCACATAAAGTCACTTCAATAACCTCAAACCCAAAAGTCATCGGCAATATTTCAAATCAAAAGGCCACTTATCTGTGCTGTGCTAGCTGCTCCGTTACTTCTCTCTTACGGACCCGTTTCACTCGTGCTTCTTCAAGAGTCCTCACACTATTTATCCCTGAGAGCTGCAGTCCTCTGTTTGCTGGCGTTACACGCCAGAGGACTGCAGCTCTAAATGGTGAGGACTCTTGAAGAAGCATGAATGAAATGGGTCTGTCGGGAACTCACTCCGTAAGAGAGCAGCAACGGAGCAGCTAGCACAGCACAATACAGCACAGATAAGTGGCCTTTTGATTTGAAATATTGCCGCTGACTTTTGGGGTTGAGATTATTGAAGAGACTTTATGAGAGGTTTTTGAGCCTATGATTACGTTTTACCGTGGGCTCAGAAGTTTTTTTCATTTTTTCATTGTTTGTTAATAAGTCTGGTCTAAGCAACCGAGTTGAGCCATGGTAGTATGAGGCTTTTCCTCTCATTTGAACACAAACACTAGAAGTGGGTTCTCAGCTTGCCTGTCTGACATTGCTGCCTGGATGTCTCAGCGCCATCTGAAACTAAACATGACCAAGACTGAGCTTCTTATCTTTCCCCCTAAACCAACCTCTCCTCCTCCCCCATTCTCTATTTCTGTGGATAACACTCTTATCCTTCCTGTCTCATCAGCTCATAACCTTGGGGTCATCTTCGACTCCTCCCTCTCCTTCTCTGCACATATTCAACAGACTGCTAAAACCTGTTGTTTCTTTCTCTATAATATCAGCAAAATTCGCCCTTTCCTTTCTGAGCACACTACCAGAACCCTCATCCACGCTCTTATCACCTATCGCTTAGACTATTGCAACTTGCTTCTCACAGGTCTCCCACTTAGCCATCTCTCTCCTCTTCAATCTGTTCAAAATTCTGCTGCACGACTAATATTCCACCAGGGTCGTTATGCTCATATTAGCCCTCTCCTCAAGTCACTTCACTGGCTTCCTATCCGTTTCCACATACAGTTCAAACTCCTCTTATTGACCTATAAGTGCATTCACTCTGCAGCTCCTCAGTACCTCTCCACTCTCATCTCTCCCTACACTCCTCCCCGGGAACTCCGTTCACTGGGTAAATCTCTCTTATCTGTACCCTTCTCCTCCACCGCTAACTCCAGACTTCGTTCCTTTTATCTTGCTGCACCATATGCCTGGAGTAGACTTCCTGAGCCGGTACGTCAAGCTCCATCTCTGACCGTCTTCAAATCTAAGCTAAAAGCCCACCTTTTTGATGCTGCTTTTAACTCCTAACCCTTATTCACTTGTTCAGAACCCTTATTTTATCATCCTCACCTTAATATTCCCTTATCTCTTGTTTGTCCTGTTTGTCTGTCCTAATTAGATTGTAAGCTCTGTCAAGCAGGGACTGTCTCTTCATGTTCAAGTGTACAGCGCTGTGTACGTCTAGTAGCGCTATAGAAATGATAAGTAGTAGTAGTAGTTTTTTGATTCACAGTATGTTTTATAAAGATCACACAAATTTGAGCATGGATCCCAGACCTACGTGCAAGCTAATTAGTTAATTAGCCATTAACAATGAATAATTGGTGTTAATCGGCACTCCTTTGTGTTTAAGGGGCCCTTTTACAAAGGTGTACCAAAAAGTGGCCTGCAGTAGTGTGGGTGCATGTTTTGGATATGTGCTGGACTGTTTCTCCACTATGTCTGGGGAAAAAAAGGTGGGGTTTTTGGGCTGGGAAATGGACATGCAGCAAAACCATTGTGCGTCTATTTATGGCCTGAGCCCTTAACGCCACCCATTGACTGAGTAGTAAGGACTCATGCATTAGCCGCACGGTAACCGTCCAGCATGCATCAACTGCCATTTACTGCTGGGAACACCCCCACGCTAGAAAATGTATTTTTCTGGGTGTATTTTTCCGTCCCAATATGGTGGTCCACCCACCAATACCTAGGAATAAATAAATCACCCAAAGCTGCATTTGGTTAGAAAAGCAATTAGTTATTCCATATCATCAAGCTGATCAATCCATAGACTGGTGGGTTGTGTCCATCTACCAGCAGGTGGAGATAGAGAGCAAACTTTTGCCTCCCTATATGTGGTCATGTGGTGCCGGAAACTCCTCAGTATGTTCTCTATCTCAGCAGGTGGTGGTCACACAGCAGCAGCTCTGGCTAGGCCTCCAAGCCTAATTTTTAGGTTTTGTTGAGTGCCTGGGGTTGAGGGCTCTTTTGAGCAAGTGCAAACCTGGTGGTGCCAGGTCCCTCCTTTTCTCCCCCCTCCCGCTGGCTCCGTTAAAAAAAAAAAAAAAATTTTGAACGTCCTTAAAGGCGTTTATTTCGACGTTTATTTAAACGTTCATTGCAGCTACTCACTGGGACACCAGGTCGTTACAGCTCGGAGCGGAAAGCAGGTAATTTTTACCTTTTTATAGCGAGCAGGGGGTTCCCCGATTTATCTCCACATGGCATATGGCGTCGGAGGGCGAGGGCGTAAAGAGTCGCTCCCCGGATCGCTTGGGCGCTTCTAGAGGGGATGCGGGGGTCTTAAAGTCTGATTCGCCCTTGTTGGGTGACAGTTTTGTGACCGATGAGTGTCCCGGTCCTTCCTCCGGTGTGGCGGTTTTTCCCGCCATAAACGCCCATCCCCCGCTCCTCGCCTCCGCCATCTTGGCCGGCCACGCGGCTCGGACGGCTTCTTCTTGGGCCGCCCTTGAGGTAGGAGACATTAATGCCATGAACGCCCTTAATTTGGGCGACGGCACAAAGGCGGCTAAAATTAAGCGCCGTTTTTCCCGCGCGGCTCCTTCGCGGAGTGTCGCGCCGGACGCCATCTTGGATGCGCAGCATGTCTCTCCCCCGCTCTTGCGAGCGCCGGTTGAGGGTGCGTCTAGGGCTGTTGCCCAGGCTGCGGAAGTGCACAGTCTGGGGGGTTTCTCCCCCGAGTTTATTTTGCTGCTGCATCAGGCCTTCCTTATGCAGAACGCTGCCCCTGCTCCCTCGTCAGGTAAAGAGGTTGAGGCCCCCGGAGGTAAACGCCCTCGGGTTGATTCCCAGGCCTTGGAGGACTTTGTCTCCTCCGATGTAGATGAGGGCAGCGTATCTGAGTTCTCCCAACGGTCCTTTGCGGATTCCTTGGAGGAGACGGATCCCCGCTCGGATGGAGCGGATGACCCCTCTGCAGCGCGACTTTTTAGCTCAGAGGATTTGCCCAACCTGTTTGTGCAGGCCATGGGCATTTTGAAGATTTCCTCTCCGGAGGACATCTCTCCCTCAGCCCCTGTTGGCTCTGCCATTATGCTGGGGACGAAACGCCCGCCTAGAACCTTCCACGTGCATGATGCCATGCACACCTTAATTTCGGCTCAATGGGATGTCCCGGAAGCGAGCCTTAAAGTGGCTAGGGCTATGTCCCGCCTCTATCCTTTGCCTGTAAGTGAACGTGAGGCCTTTCTGTGGCCTACCGTGGATTCTTTAATCACTGCGGTGACTAAGAAAACGGCGTTGCCGGTGGAAGGTGGCACGGCCCTAAAGGACGCCCAAGACAGAAGATTGGAGACGGCCTTAAGGTCGTCCTTTGAGGCGGCTGCTTTAAGTTTGCAGGCCTCAGTTTGCGGCTCCTATGTGGCCAGGGCGTGCCTGACTATGGTGCAGCGGGCTTCCCCCTTGGATCATTCCTTGAGGGCTGATTGGCCGGCCCTGGAATCGGGCTTAGCCTATTTGGCAGACTTGCTGTATGATGTCTTGAGAGCCTCAGCTAAAGGCATGGCTCAGACAATCTCTGCGCGGCGGTGGCTTTGGCTGAAGCATTGGTCTGCTGACCACGCCTCTAAATCCCACCTGGCTAGATTGCCTTTTAAAGGCAAGCTGCTCTTTGGGGTCGAGCTGGACAAAATCGTGACCGATCTCGGCACGTCTAAGGGCAAGAAGTTACCAGAGGTCAGGGCTCGGGCTAGTACTCGCCCTGGTACCTCCAGAGGACGGTTTCAGGAAGCCCGTCGGTACCGCCCGGGCAGGTCGGGCTCCTCTGCCCCCTCTTCCTTCAAGAGGAACTTCTCCCCCAAGCAGCATTCCTTTCGCAGAGACAGCCGTCCCGGAGGTGCTCCCTCCGGTTCTCCCCCAGGGTCTCGTACCCAATGACGGGGCCTTGGTCCACGCCTCAGTGCAGATTGGAGGACGGCTGTCCTCGTTTATGGGCGAGTGGACCACAATAACTTCAGACGCTTGGGTGCTGGAAGTCATCAGAGACGGCTACAAGCTAGAGTTCTGCCGACCCTTAAAAGACGGGTTTGTACTCTCTCCCTGCAAGTCTCCGGTCAAGCTGTGGCAGTGCAGCAGACCTTGGACAATCTGATCCGCCTGGGGGCGGTCGTTCCGGTGCCAGAAAATCAGCTTGGCAAGGGACGTTACTCCTTTTTCTTTGTGATACCAAAGAAAGGAGGTTCTGTACGGCCTATCCTCGACCTCAAAGGGGTCAATTGGGCCTTGAAAGTTCGGCACTTTCGCATGGAGACCCTCCGCTCTGTTATAGCGGCAGTGAAGGCAGGAGAGTTCCTGGCATCCTTGGACATCAAGGAAGCGTACTTGCATATTCCCATCTGGCCTCCTCATCAACGCTTTCTGCGTTTTGCAGTACTGGGCCGACACTTCCAGTTCAGAGCCCTCCCGTTCGGGTTGGCTACTGCTCCGCGGACCTTCTCCAAAGTAATGGTGGTCATCGCGGCCTTCCTGAGGAAGGAAGGAGTTCAAGTCCATCCTTATCTGGACGACTGGTTGATCCAAGCCCCCTCTTATGCAGAGTGCGGCAAAGCTGTGAACCGGGTGGTTGCTCTTTTGAGCTCCCTGGGGTGGATCATCAACTGGGAGTAAAGCCAGCTGCGCCCGACTCAGTCCCTGGAGTATCTGGGAGTTCGATTCGACACCCAAGTGGGCAGAGTGTTCCTGCCAGACAATCGGATTGTCAAGCTTCAGGCTCAGGTGGACTAGTTCCTAGTAGCCTCTCCTATTCGGGCTTGGGACTACGTGCAGCTGTTAGGCTCTATGACGGCCACGATGGAAGTAGTGCCCTGGGCCAGGGCTCATATGAGATCACTACAACAATCTCTGCTGCTGCGCTGGACTCCGATGTCGGAGGATTATGCTGTGCGCCTTCCCTTGGACCCAGCAGTGCGCAAGGCGCTGAGCTGGTGGACGCAGACAGACAAGTTGTCTGCAGGAATGCCTCTGGTGACCCCGGAGTGGATTGTCGTCACGACAGACGCCTCTTTGATGGGCTAGGGAGCCCACTGCTTGGGAAGGACAGCGCAGGGGCTCTGGTCTCCTGCAGAGGCAAGTGGTCTATCAACCTCCTGGAACTCAGAGCCATTCGGTTGGTGTTGTTGGAGTTCATCCCGGTACTGGTGTTGAAGCCTGTACGGGTCCTGTCGGACAATGCCACGGCTGTGGCCTATGTCAACCGCCAGGGAGGTACCAAGAGCGCCCCTCTAGCCAAGGACGCTATGAATCTATGCCAGTGGGCGGAAGCGAACCTGGAGCAGCTTTCAGCGGCCCACATTGCCGGAGTCATGAATGTCAAGGCGGACTTTCTCAGTCGCCATACCTTGGAGCCCGGAGAGTGGCAGCTATCTGCTCAGGCGTTCTTGGACATCACGAAGCGCTGGGGCCAGCCGAGCCTAGATCTGATGGCGTCATCGGCCAATTGCCAAGTGCCGCGCTTTTTCAGCAGAGGACGGGACCCTCGATCCCTGGGAGTAGATGCTCTTCTCCAACAGTGGCCGACACAAGAGCTTCTCTATGTGTTCCCGCCCTGGCCCATGTTGGGCAGGGTGCTAGACCGGGTGGCAAAGCATCCCGGCAGGGTAATCCTGGTGGGTCCGGATTGGCCCAGACGTCCCTGGTATGCGGACTTGATCAGGCTCTCAGTCGGCGATCCTCTGCGGCTGCCAGTGGAGCAGGGCCTGTTACATCAGGGTCCCGTGGTGATGGAGGATCCCTCCCCCTTTGTTCTTACGGCCTGGCTATTGAGCGGCAGCGTCTGAGAAAGAAGGGCTTCTCAGACAAGGTCATCGCCACTATGCTGAGAGCGAAGAAGCGCTCTACTTCTACTGCTTACGCCAGGGTTTGGCGTAGCTTTGCAGCGTGGTGTGAAACAGGCTCACTTTCTCCCTTCACTGCTCCATTTTCTTCAGTGTTGGCGTTCCTGCAAGAAGGTCTGGACAAAGGCCTGTCGCTCAGTTCCCTGAAAGTTCAGGTAGCGGCTCTGGCTTGCTTCAGGGGCCGCCTGAAGGGTGCTTCCCTGGCTTCGCAGCCAGATGTGGTGCGCTTTCTCAAGGGAGTTAATCACCTGCGCCCTCCTCTGCACTCAGTGGTGCCTGCGTGGAATCTCAACCTGGTGCTAAGAGCATTGCAGAAGCCGCCTTTTGAACCCTTGTCGAGGGCATCTCTGAAAGACCTGACGTTGAAAGCAGTCTTTTTGGTGGCTATCACTTCAGCCAGAAGAGTTTCCGAGCTCCAGGCACTCTCATGTCGAGAGCTTTTTCTGCAGTTCACTGAGGCAGGAGTGTCTATTCGCACAGTGCCTTCCTTCCTGCCCAAGATTGTTTTTCGCTTCCATGAGATTCAGCAGCTCTGTCTCCCTTCCTTTCGTAGGGAGGTCTACCCAGAGGAATACTCTGCTCTCAATTTCTGGATGTGAGACGAGTCATCATCAGATACTTGGAAGTGACCAATGATTTCCGGAAATTGGATCATCTGTTTGTCCTGTTTACAGGTCCTCGTAAGGGTCTGCAGGCTTCTAAGCCTACAGTGGCAAGATGGGCAAGGAAGCCATTGCAGAGGCTTAGGGTCCGTCTCCTTGGAAGAGATTTGCAAGGCGGCAACTTGGGCTTCGGCCCATACCTTTGCCAGGCATTACCGCTTGACTGTGGCTGCTCGGGCGGAGGCCCGGTTTGGAGCTTCAGTGTTGCGGTCAGGGATTTCTATGTCCCGCCCTGGGTGAGTACTGCTTCGGTACATCCCACCAGTCTATGGATTGATCAGCTTGATGATATGGAAGGTAAAATTATGTATCATACCTGATAATTTTCTTTCCATTAATCATAGCTGATCAATCCATAGCCCCTCCCAGATATCTGTACTGTTTATATTCTGGTTGAATTTTAGGTTCAAGTTTAGCCTTCAGTTACTTCAGGAGGACTTCGTGTTCAAGTTCTTCTTTCACTTGGATTCTTCAAGAGTTGAGACGAGTTTGTGTTACAGTGAGCTGCTGCATTCCTCTCCCCTCCGTTTTACGGGGCTGGATTGAGATTTAAATTCTGCCGGCACTCCCTCCCGCTTCGTGCGGCTATAGGGTAGCTTTGTACCCCTCCCGCTTCGGCGGTGTTTGGGTCAGTCAGCTCCTCCCGCGGTTGCAGGATAAGCCAGATCCCCCCGCATCGGCGGGTGTGGTGTCCCTCCCCCGCTCCGCGGGGATGAGCTGGACGGATTCCCCTCCCCCACTTGTGTGGGGATGAGCTGGGTTAATTCCCCTCCCCCGTTTCGGCGGTGGTGAGCTGGGCAGAGTGTCCCTTCGTGGGTGTAATTCTCTAAGTGCTGAGTCCTGCGGATGGAGCTTTGATATCGACATACTGAGGAGTTTCCGGCAGCACATGACCACATATAGGGAGGCAAAAGTTTGCTCTCTATCTCCACCTGCTGGTAGATGGACACAACCCACCAGTCTATGGATTGATCAGCTATGATTAATGGAAAGAAAATTATCAGGTATGATACATAATTTTACCTTTTATTTTCTCTCTACTCGCCAAATTACAATTATAATTGACAATTGCTTTTGGGAGACTAACTGCCTATACAAAAGTACTGGCTGTGCATAATCTCCATTGAAATAGGAAGTATACTCATTTTTATATGCTCATCCAGGATACAGGTAAAATTACATATTCACACCTTATTGGATTACGTGCTTGGCTTTTTTTAGCAATGCTTGGAAAGCTTGGTCAACTTGCGAGACCACTCATTTCTACATTTTTGACCATATCTTCCTGGGTGTAACTGACTGCCCTGTTGGTAGACCACACCATCCTGTTATTGAGGTTTTTGCACCCTAGCCCCTTCCTCAATTTGCTGCATGAGGTGTCACAACAGCTCAGGAATTGTACTGTAACTCCAGAGTTCAAATTAGAGTTACAGGCCTGTAAGCTTTTCTGTCATTTTTAAATCCTGAACCAAAGTCAGGCCTTACCAAAGCTCTTAGCCATGATGATAATATTCAAAAATTATTTTCTACCGTGTGTTTTTGGCGAATGTCCACCAGTCGCACGTGCAAGCCGGGCAGTAATGCTGATTGATGTGTGCTGCACATGCATAGGTCCTTATGTGCCTTTGTAATGGGGCCCCTGAGTGTGGACCTGCCCTGCACTCTATTCTGTAAAATGTACACCTAAGTTTTAGTGTGTGTGACTCAAAAGGGGGCGTGGGCATGGGAGGGGCATGGGCACAATGTTACAGAATAGGGTCGTTAACCTCTGAATTCTATAAATGGCGTACAAATTTACATGTGCAAAATTGTGGGCGATCCTGAGATTTGCATGCAGCTAATTAACGAGCCATAACTGGGTGCTAGCATTCAATTATTGGCATTAATCGGCAACAATTTGGATTTGTGCATGCACCTCGAATATTGTGTGCAGTTCTGGTCATCGCATCTCAAAAAAGATGTAGTGGAATTAGAAAAGGTACAGAGAAGGACGATGAAAATGATAAAGGCGATGGGACGACTTCCCTATGAGGAAAGCTAAAGCGGCTAGGCCTCTTCAGCTTGGAGAGGAGATGGCTGAGGGGAGATATAATAGAGGTCTATAAAATACTGAGTGGAGTGGAACAGGTAGACGTGAATCGCTTGTTTACTCTTTCCAAAAATACTAGGACTAGGGGGTACATAATGAAGCTACAAACTAGTAAATGTAAAAACAAATCGGAGAAAATATTTCTTCACTCAACGTGTAATTCAACTCTGAAATTCATTGACAGAGAATGTGGTAAAAGCAGTTAGCTTAGCAGGGTGTAAAAAGATTTGGATAATTTCCTAAAAGAAAAATCCATAGGCCATTATTAAGATGGTCTGACCAAACCTCAGTGGAGAGTATGTTATGGAATTTCATATGCTATAGAATAAAAGACATCATCTCACCAATAATAATAAAAATCCAGATGTTATCGCATTTTCAAATATCTTTTCTCCCAAATATGATGTGCTTGCTGAGTGCTCACTATCAAAGAGCAGATTCAGTAGCTTTGGAGTGCAGGGCTTCTGGCACTGTTCCCTCTAAGCTGAGTCCTCCACCTACAGTCCTGCCAGTGGAGGGTGATGTTTCACTATCACATTATCAATAGGGAGAGACAGGCAAGCTCTGCAGGACTCCAGGGAATCTGCTTTTCCTCAGTGAATGAAAACAGTTTATTGAAGCAGCACCCCCTACTGGCAGCAATGTAGTTGGAGGACTCCTGCTCAACTTAGAGGGAACAGTGGTCAGTGGTTGGTAATGTCTCTTACTGACTTTGCTCCAAATCTGAGGTATACCTGTGGAGACCGAAAAGCCTTATTGAAAACAGAGGTGCTGATAAGGCAGCTACATTAGGGGGTTCTTTTTACTAAAGTTTATTTCTCAATTTTTGATATACCGTCTCTTTTGAAACACAAATCGAGGCGGTTTACATATGACTATTCAGGTACTTGCACTGTCCCTGGTGGGCTCACAATCTTAAGTATATTGTACCTGGGGCAATGGAGGGCTAAGTGACTTGCCCAGAGTCACACAGAGCTGCAGAGGGAATTGAACCTGGTTCCCCAGGCCCACAATCCACTCACTAACCATTAGGCCAGTCCTCCCCTTAAACTAAGTGCTAAGAAGCCCACAGGTATAAAATGGATTATTCAGTATTTAGTGTGCATTAATTCAATTAACGTGTGTTAATCACGTTCTAAGCTAAGTTTGCTGGCACACCAAAAGGGAGGTCCTTCGCTGTATTCAATTTGTAACTTCATCTACTAATTTTTAAGCTCTTGGTTCTACGTTAATGCTGTGAACAATTTGCACTCAGATCGTCAGTCTTCAGCCAGTGAAAGGATAGAAATTGAACTAAAGGAGAATATTGTACAGACGGGCTTAATCTACATTAACAACTAACTCTGTTACCTGAACACAGGCATCAGTCGCATTCAAGGACGTCGCTGCTTATTTCTTGGAAGCGGAGTGGGACGTTCTGGGAGAATTGCAGAAGGAGCTGTACAAGAAAGTCATCAAGGAGATTCACAGCTTCCTGATTTCAGAAGGTAAATATGTTTATCCATCATCTACGAAGGAACACTGCAAAAGCGGAGGACCGTTTGCCACCACATTGAAGAATACCATAATAAGGAGTAGTGTAATCAGGAGTGCTCTTTCGTAAAAAGACAGCAGGATGAGGAATATAATGGAAAACAATCTTTATTCTTGAGGACCCGACACAGCACTGTGTTTCGGCAAAAAGCCTATGTCAGGGGTCTGTGTTCGAAATCATGGGAGGATATATAACACAATGTAATAACTGGAAAACAATCTTGACAAAGACATGGTCCAGGAGCAGGGGTCAGTGTAGAAGAGGGCAGAAGAGGCTCCTTTAAATATTGACCCCCCCCCCCCCCCCCCCATTTATCTTTAAATCCTAGGACTCATTTTTAAAAAAATCTTTTTAAATGCTGTCAATGAAACTGCTCACCAGGAAGGTCCACGCTGGCAGGGAACAGTGGCACCTGCAGTGCTTCTATTTATGAATAGAAATGACTATTTCAGAAAGCCTCGAGGCCCAGTCTTCTCAAGTGGCAGGCTACAGCCATCTCTTCACCAAGCTTTGCCACAAAAACCTGCAAGCACACACTCGCACACTGCTCCGTCGGAATAGGGAACAGATGAACATACTAAGGGATTCTGAAGTATAACTTATAATATAATTTTCCTATCTTTCGTTGACAGGTTATTCAATTGCTAATCCAGATGTTATATTCAAGATTAAAGAGGAAGATGAGAAATATGTCACTCAAAAATGTGAGTGGGAGGGAAAAGAAAACATGAATGACCCCACCACAAGTAAGTAAATGTTTCGGGTTAAAGGGCATTACGTTTGCAGATCGCAGGAGATGGGCCACTAACATGAAACATATGTAAACTCAGGGGCGGACTAACCATTGGGACAATAGGGTAGTGCCCGGGGTCCCACAATAGTAGGGAGCCCACTATGCTCTATTCTCTATCTAGTTTAATCACTTTTGATAGGTGGTTATGGATTCATGACCCTGTTTGCCCAAGGGCCCAAATTACACTCGGTCTACCCCTAGTAAACGAACCATTCAGGCCATGGCAGTCTGCAGTTTTTTTAAAACTGAAATTTTTATTAAAGTGCAACAGAACCCCCTCCCCCCCCCCAAGTAAAACAGTGTAATAAACAATTCCACGAAAAGATCAAGGAGGTGAACATCTTTCCCTCTATGCACCCGCCCTCAAGTACAAGATTACATACAAAAGAAAACTCTGCCCCCCCCCCCCAGTCCCCATCCTCCAACTGATAACATTCCACACATTTGTCCCAGAATACCAGCTAGTTTCCACTCAGGGAGTTATTCTGCCACCAGCGCTGAAATTTTCTCCAACTCTGCTCAAAAAGCCCCAATCGGTGATATTTAAGGGCTGTCATAGTTTATGGTTTATTTAGACTTTCTATACCATCGAAACTAATGTGCAGATCCGGACGGTGTGCAATCCAGTATCAGGAAAGGAAACGGAAAAGAACTACAATATCGAAAAGGACAGAAAGCATTCATACAGGAGATGGGTCTAGTCATAGCCAGAAATGTATACAAATATTATATTTAGGGGCCCTTTTACAAAGGCGTGTAGTGAGCGTCAAATTGGCATTACCGCCCAGTTAGCATGGTAATTCTGAGTTTGGCGGGCGCTGAAAACCTGTGGTACAAAATAATTTTCTATCGTGGGGGCGTTCCCAGCGGTAATCAGCAGTTGGCGCATGCTGGATGGTTACTGTGAGGGTAACATGCGAGCCTTTACCTTTAACTCACTGGGTCGCGTTAAGGACTGAGGCCGTAAATAGACGCGTACTGGTTTTAATTTTGCTGCACGTTCATTTTCCGGTCCAAACAACACCCCCCCCCCCCCTCTTTTTTTTCCCAGATGTGGTGGAGAAATGTTCCAGCTTGCATCCAAAACATGTGCCCACACTACCGCAGGCCACTTTTATTAGCCTAGTGGTTAGTGCAGTGGACTTTGATCCTTGGGAACTGAGTTCGATTCCCACTGCAGCTCCTTGTGACTCTGGGCAAGTCACTTAACCCTCCATTGCCCCTGGTACAAAATAAGTACCTGAATTATGTAAACTGCTTGTAGTTGCAAAAACCTCAGGAAGGTGGTATATCAAGTCCCATTTCCCTTTTTCGGTGGTAGCTCAAGGTGAATTACATTCAGGTACTCTGGATATTTCTCTGTCCCAGGAGGGCTCACAATCTAAGTTTGTAACTGAGGCAATGGAGGGTTAAGTGACTTGCCCAAGATCACAAGCAGCAGCAGTGGGATTTGAACCGGCCACCTCTGGATTGCAAGACTGGTGCTCTAAACACTAGGTCACTCCTCCACTCCTCATGTTACTCACCTTGAGCTACTACTGAAAAGGTGTAAGCAAAATGCAAATAAATATATGATCAGATTTCTTAGCATAATATAACAACTTAATCGCTACGTTCTGATTGGATTGTAATTTCCTCACCAATGAACCTGATAAACCAGAGTAAACGATATTTGCAATAATCGAGTTTGGCAATAAGAAAGGAAAGGATGAGACTATGAAGAGAATCTCAATCAAAAAAATGTCTTATTGAACGCAATTGACGGAGCATAAAGAAACAACTCTTCCATATCATCATGCTGATCAATCCATAGACTGGTGGTGGGTTGTGTCCATCTACCAGCAGGTGGAGATAGAGAGCAATCCTTTTGCCTCCCTATATGTGGTCATGTGCTGCCGGAAACTCCTCAGTATGTTCTCTATCTCAGCAGGTGGTGGTCACACACAGCAGCAGCTCTGGCTAGGTCTCCAAGCCTAATTTTTAGGTTTTGTTGAGTACCTGGGGTTGAGGGCTCTTCTTGAGCAAGTGCAAACCTGGTGGCGCCAGGTCCCTCCTTTTCTCCCCCCTCCCACTGGCTCCGTTAAAAAAAAAAAAAAAAAAAATTTTGGACGTCCTTAAAGGCGTTTATTTCGACGTTTATTTAAACATTTATTGCAGCTACTCACTGGGACACCAGGTCGTTACAGCTCAGAGCGAGAAGCAGGTAATTTTTACCTTTTTATAGCGGGCAGGGGGTTCCCCGATCGATCTCCACGTGGCCTATGGCGTCGGAGGGCAAGGGCGCGAAGAATCGCTCCCCGGACCGCGTGTGCGCTGCTAGCGGGGATGCGGGGGTCTTAAAGTCTGATTCGCCCTTGTTGGGTGTCAGTTCGGAGGCCGGTCAGTGTCCCGGGTCTTCCTCCGGTGCGGCGGTTTTCCCCGCCATAAACGCCCATCCCCCGCTGCTCGCCTCCGCCATCTTGGCCGGCCACTCTGCTCGGACGGCTTATTCTTGGGCCGCCCTTGAGCTGGGAGACGTTAATGCCATGGCCGCCCTTGATTTGGGCGACGGCAAAAAAGCGGCTAAAGTTAAGCGCCGTTCTTCCCGCGCGGCTCCTTCGCGGAGTGTCGCTCCGGACGCCATCTTGGATGCGCAGCATGTTTCTCCCCCGCTCTTTGCGAGCGCCGGTTGAGGGTGCGTCTAGGGCTGTGGCCCAGGCTGCTGAAGTGCACAGTCTGGGGGGTTTCTCCCCCGAGTTTATTTTGCTGCTGCATCAGGCCTTCCTTATGCAAAACGCTGCCCCTTCTCCCTTGTCCGATAAAGGGGTTGAGGCCCCCGGAAGTAAACGCCCTCGGGTGGATTCCCAGGCCTTAGAGGACTCTGTTTCCTCTGATGTAGATGAGGGCAGCGTATCTGAGTTCTCCCAACGGTCCTTTGGGGATTCCTTGGAGGAGACGGATTCCCGCTCGGATGGAGCGGATGACCCCTCTGCAGCGCGGATCTTTCGCTCAGAGGATTTGCCCAACCTGTTAGTGCAGGCCATGAGCATTTTGAAGATTTCCTCTCCAGAGGACGTCTCTCCCTCAGCCCCTGTTGGCTCCGCCATTATGCTGGGGACGAAGCGCCCGCCTAGAACCTTCCACGTGCATGATGCCATGCACACCTTAATTTCGGCTCAATGGGATGTCCCGGAAGCGAGCCTCAAAGTGGCTAGGGCTATGTCCCGCCTCTATCCTTTGCCTGAAAGTGAACAGGAGGCCTTTCTTTGGCCTACCGTGGATTCTTTAATCACTGCGGTGACTAAGAAAATGGCGTTGCCGGTGGAAGGTGGCACGGCCCTAAAGGACGCCCAAGACAGAAGATTGGAGGCGGCCTTAAGGTCGTCCTTCGAGGCGGCTGCCTTAAGTTTGCAGGCCTCAGTTTGCGGCTCCTATGTGGCCAGGGCGTGCCTGACGATTGTGCAGTGGGCTTCCCCCTCGGATCCTTCCTTGAGGGCTGATTGGCCGGCCCTGGAATCGGGCTTGGCTTATTTGGCAGACTTACTGTATGATGTCTTCAGAGCCTCGGCTAAAGGTATGGCTCAGACAGTCTCTGCGCGGCGGTGGCTTTGGCTGAAGCATTGGTCTGCTGACCACGCCTCTAAGTCCCGCCTGGCTAAGTTGCCTTTTAAAGGCAAGCTGCTCTTTGGGGTCGAGCTGGACAAAATTGTGACCGATCTCGGCACGTCTAAGGGCAAGAGGTTACCAGAGGTCAGGGCTCGGGCCAGTGCTCGCCCCGGTATCTCCAGAGGATGGTTTCAGGAAGCCCGTCGGTATCACCCGGGCAAGTCGGGCTCCTCTGCCCCCTCTTCCTTCAAGAGGAATTTCTCCCCCAAGCAGCATTCCTTTCGCAGAGACCGCCGTCCCGGAGGTGCGCCCTCCGGTCCTCCCCCAGGGTCTCGTACCCAATGACGGGGTCCTGGTCCATGGCCCAGTGCAGATTGGAGGACGCCTGTCTTCGTTTCTGGGCGAGTGGACCAGGGTAACTTCAGACGCTTGGGTGCTGGAAGTCATCAGAGACGGCTACAAGCTAGAGTTCTGCCGACCCTTAAGAGACGGGTTTGTACTCTCTCCCTGCAAGTCTCCGGTCAAAGCTGTGGCAATGCAGCAGACCTTGGACAATCTGATCCGCCTGGGTGCGGTCGTTCCGGTGCCAGAAAATCAGCTTGGCAAGGGACGTTACTCCATTTACTTTGTGGTACCAAAGAAAGGAGGTTCTGTACGGCCTATCCTCGACCTCAAAGGGGTCAATCGGGCCTTGAAAGTTCGGCACTTTCGCATGGAGACTCTCCGCTCTGTTATAGCGGCAGTGAAGGCAGGGGAGTTCCTGGCATCCTTGGACATCAAGGAAGCGTACTTGCATATTCCCATCTGGCCTCCTCATCAACGCTTTCTGCGTTTTGCAGTCCTGGGCCGACACTTCCAGTTCAGAGCCCTCCCGTTCGGGTTGGCTACTGCTCCGCGGACCTTCTCCAAAGTAATGGTGGTCATCGCGGCCTTCCTGCGAAAGGAAGGAGTACAAGTCCATCCTTATATGGACGACTGGTTGATCCGAGCCCCCTCTTATGCAGAGTGCGGCAAAGCTGTGGACCGGGTGATTGCTCTTTTGAGCTCCCTGGGGTGGATCATCAACTGGGAGAAAAGCCAGCTGCGCCCGACTCAGTCCCTGGAGTATCTGGGAGTTCGATTCGACACCCAAGTGGGCAGAGTGTTCCTGCCGGACAATCGGATTGTCAAACTTCAGGCTCAGGTGGACCAGTTCCTAGTAGCCTCTCCGCTTCGGGCTTGGGACTATGTGCAGCTGTTGGGCTCTATGACGGCCACGATGGAAGTAGTGCCCTGGGCCAGGGCTCATATGAGACCACTACAACACTCTCTGCTGCAGCGCTGGATTCCGGTGTCGGAGGATTATGCTGTGCGCCTTCCCTTGGACCCAGCAGTGCGCAAGGCGCTGAGCTGGTGGCTGGAGACAGACAAGTTGTCTACAGGGATGCCTCTTGTGACCCCGGAGTGGATTGTCGTCACGACGGACGCCTCTTTGACGGGCTGGGGAGCCCACTGCTTGGGAAGGACAGCGCAGGGGCTCTGGTCTCCTGCAGAGGCAAAGTGGTCTATCAACCTCCTGGAACTCAGAGCCATTCGGTTGGCGCTTTTGGAGTTCCTCCCGGTACTGGCGTTGAAGCCAGTACGGGTCCTGTCGGACAATGCCACGGCTGTGGCCTATGTCAACCGCCAGGGAGGTACCAAGAGCGCCCCTCTAGCCAAGGAAGCCATGAATCTATGCCAGTGGGCGGAAGCGAACCTGGAACAGCTGTCAACTGCCCACATTGCCGGAGTCATGAATGTCAAGGCGGACTTTCTCAGTCGCTATACCTTGGATCCCGGAGAGTGGCAGTTATCGGCTCAGGCGTTCTTGGACATCACGAAGCGCTGGGGCCAGCCGAGCCGAGATCTGATGGCATCATCGGCCAATTGCCAAGTGCCGCGCTTTTTCAGCAGAGGACGGGACCCTCGATCTCTGGGAGTAGATGCTCTTCTCCAACAGTGGCCGACACAAGAGCTTCTCTATGTGTTCCCGCCCTGGCCCATGTTGGGCAGGGTACTAGACCGGGTGGCAAAGCATCCGGGCCGGATTATCCTGGTGGGTCCGGACTGGCCCAGACGTCCCTGGTATGCGGACTTGATCAGGCTCTCAGTGGACGACCCTCTGTGGCTGCCAGTGGAGCAGGGCCTGTTGCATCAGGGTCCCGTGGTGATGGAGGATCCCTCCCCCTTTGGTCTTACGGCCTGGCTATTGAGCGGCAGTGTCTGAGGAAGAAGGGCTTCTCAGACAAGGTCATCGCCACTATGCTGAGAGCGAGGAAGCGCTCTACTTCTACTGCTTACGCCAGGGTTTGGCGTATCTTTGCAGCGTGGTGTGAAGCAGGCTCACTTTCTCCCTTCACTGCTCCAATTTCTTCAGTGCTGGCATTCCTGCAAGAAGGTCTGGAGAAAGGCCTGTCGCTCAGTTCCCTTAAAGTCCAGGTAGCGGCTCTGGCTTGCTTCAGGGGCCGCCTGAAGGGTGCTTCCCTGGCTTCGCAGCCAGATGTGGTACGTTTTCTCAAGGGAGTTAATCACCTGCGCCCTCCTCTGCACTCAGTGGTGCCTACGTGGAATCTCAACCTGGTGCTAAGAGCCTTGCAGAAGCCGCCTTTTGAACCCTTGTCGAGGGCATCTCTGAAAGACCTGACGTTGAAAGCAGTCTTTTTAGTGGCTATCACTTCAGCCAGAAGAGTTTCCGAGCTCCAGGCACTCTCATGTCGAGAGCCTTTTCTGCAGTTCACTGAGGCAGGAGTGACTATTCGCACAGTGCCTTCCTTCCTGCCCAAGATTGTTTCTCGCTTCCATGTGAATCAGCAGCTCTGTCTCCCTTCCTTTCGTAGGGAGGACTACCCAGAGGAATACTCTGCTCTCAAATATCTGGATGTGAGACGAGTCATCATCAGATACTTGGAAGTGACCAATGATTTCCGGAAATCGGATCATCTGTTTGTCCTGTTTGCAGGTCCTCGTAAGGGTCTGCAGGCTGCTAAGCCTACAGTGGCAAGATGGGTCAAGGAAGCCATTGCAGCGGCTTATGTGGCCGCGGGGAAGCTGCCGCCTATCCAGCTGAAGGCTCACTCCACTAGAGCTCAGGCGGCCTCGATGGCAGAGGCCGGGTCCGTCTCCTTGGAAGAGATTTGCAAGGCGGCAACTTGGGCATCGGCCCATACCTTCTCCAGGCATTACTGCTTGACTGTGGCTGCTCGGGCGGAGGCCCGGTTTGGAGCTTCAGTGTTGCGGTCAGGGATTTCAATGTCCCGCCCTGGGTGAGTACTGCTTCGGTACATCCCACCAGTCTATGGATTGATCAGCATGATGATATGGAAGGTAAAATTATGTATCATACCTGATAATTTTCTTTCCATTAATCATAGCTGATCAATCCATAGCCCCTCCCAGATATCTGTACTGTTTATATTCTGGTTGCATTTCAGATTCAAGTTTAGTCTTCAGTTCCTGTTCAGGAGGACTTCGTGTTCAAGTTTTTTCATTTGGATTCTTCAAGAGTTGAGACGAGTTTGTGTTACAGTGAGCTGCTGCATTCCTCTCCCCTCCGTTTTACGGGGCTGGATTGAGACATAAATTCTGCCGGCGCTCCCTCCCGCTTCGTGCGACTGTAGGGCAGCTTTGTACCCCTCCCGCTTCGGCGGTGTTAGGGTCAGTCAGCTCCTCCTGCGGTTGCAGGATAAGCCAGATCCCCCCGCATCGGTGGGGTGGTGTCCCTCCCCCGCTCCGCGGGGATGAGCTGGACGGATTCCCCTCCCCCACTTGTGTGGGGATGAGCTGGGTTAATTCCCCTCCCCCGTTTCGGCGGTGGTGAGCTGGGCAGAGTGTCCCTTTGTGGGTGTAATTCTCTAAGTGCTGAGTCCTGCGGATGGAGCTTGGATATCGACATACTGAGGAGTTTCCGGCAGCACATGACCACATATAGGGAGGCAAAAGGATTGCTCTCTATCTCCACCTGCTGGTAGATGGACACAACCCACCACCAGTCTATGGATTGATCAGCTATGATTAATGGAAAGAAAATTATCAGGTATGATACATAATTTTACCTTACATAACTGTGATCCTTGTGGAACAAATGAGAGTTTGGAGTCCAGCCAAACCCCTAAATATTTGAAGGAATCAACCATTATAACTGTGTTTCCAAAAGCAGAGGGCTGAGGAAGATGACCAGAAATCCAGCATGCTACTTTTTTTTTTCTTTATTCAGCACCAATCTGTTGAATAACCAATCTGCTACAGCATCTAGACATTCTTGGTGGGGATCTATAGATGGAGAAAATTGGATAGATTAACAAAATATCATCAGCGTAGAAATGTGTAGATATGCCTTTTGATTGTATGAGGGCAGCTAGGGGGGGGGGGGGGGCTCAAAAATAAATAAGAGAGGGGAGAGTATGGAGCCCTGAGGGACTCCAAAGTGTAGCGGATGGAAATCTGAAAGGAAATCACTTGGAAGTTGCAATTGGTCAGAAAAGAAGAAAACCAGGATTTTTGGCCTAGTGTGCTTCAGGGCTTGTTTTCATCGATTAAAAAAAAAACACACACGTATATTTAAGTCTCCCTTTGCCTCTCCCTGTTCTGTACTTTCCCCACCCACTGAACTGCCCCCACACCTCAAAACTATCCTCTCAGCTCTGTGGCATAGCTACATGGGGCCACGGGGGCCTGGCCTCCCCAAATTTGCTCTGGGTCCCTGGTTTGGCTGAAGATTTCATCCAGCACTGGCCTCCGGCGCCACCGCATTGGTTGCCCTGCTCTCTCTTCCCCTCACTTCTGGCAACTACCCCAGCACCACCACACTGCCCTCATGCCCCCAAACTATCCTCCACAGCTGCCATGAACCTAGTAATCAGCCCCCAACCCCCACCCCCAACTCCCCTGCTGCAACTGCTTCAACTTCCCTAAAGTATCCTCCACACAAGCCTACATAAATCCACATACATATATAGAAGGGATAGAAAGACTTTCATGAGATATGTTCTGCAAGCTTTCTCCACTTGTTTTTGTTTATTGACATACCTGCTGCATTTGATACAGTGAGCCATCATATTTTATTAGAATTTCTAGTGGAAATTAAAATAGGCAGATTGCGAGAGGTCCCGGAATCCATTTTGAGGAAGCTGCCGCTAGGGGCAGGAGTGACAGGGGGGATTCCCTTCTGCCCCTGATGCCCTGCTGGACTACCAAGGAGGTCAGGTGTGGGGGGGGGGGGGGGGGGGAATTCTGTCCTCACCGGGAGGTGGAGGGGGATGCTGACCTGGTGGGGGGGGGGGGGGGATAGGGATTAGGCTCTACAGCACATTGGGGGATGGGGCAAGAGGTGGGGGGGGGGGTTACAGACCTCATTGGGGGGGGGGGATGATGATCTTATTGGCAAAGTCCCTATCCAACCGAGGCCTCAACCCGTTCATCTATGCAGCAGTGGCGTAGCCAAGGGTGGGCTGGGGTGGGCCCAGGCCCACCCACTTAAGGTTCAGGCCCACCAAATAGCAGCACACCTATAATGTGGCTGGCAGGGACCCCAAGCCCCACCAGCCAAAAACTCCCAACAACATTTTGCTACTGGTGAAAATCTGGTATTTAAAAGGTATATGGGGGAGAGGGGATGTTTGAAAGACCATATGGCATGCAGGCGAGAGCGGGAGAAACCAAATCACTTGTAGGACAAGGTGGAGTGCTGCCCACCCACCTTGGGTCCAGGCCCATCCAAACTTGGGTTTCTGGCTACGCCCCTGCTATGCAGATGACGTTACAATCTACATTCCCTTCAGTCATGACTTGACAGAAATAACCAATGAAATCAATGACGGCCTGAACATCATGGACTCCTGGGCAAACTCATTCCAACTGAAACTGAACACTGAAAAAACACACTGCCTCATCCTCTCATCTCAACATAACAAGTACAAACCCACAACCATAAACACCCCAGAACATACCCTCCCTACCTCAGACAGCCTAAAAATACTCAGCGTCATAATTGACCGCAACCTTACCCTTGAGAGCCAAGTAAACTCCAAAATAAAGAAAATGTTCTAGTCAATGTGGAAACTTAAACGAATAAAACCTTTCTTCCCAAGGGAAATTTTTTAAAACTTAATACAATCAATGGTCCTAAGCCATGCAGATTACTGCAACGCAATCTATGTGGGATGTAAAGAACAACTCACAAAAAAACTCCAGACCGCCCAAAACACAACTGCCATGCTGATATTTGGTAAAACACGCTTCAAAAGTGCCAAACCCCTCCGAGAAAAGCTACACTGGCTCCCAATCAAAGAACGGATCATCTTTAAAATTTGTATCTTGGTCCACAAAATTATCTACGGCGTAGTCCCAGGATACATGACAAAACCACCCTCTTCAAAAAGGCTTACCCCACCGATCCACCGTAAATCCCCACACCCAGCAACACAACATAACCAATGATCGTACTGGACAATATAGAATCTTCATTCCCTTCAACCCTCATGGTGCCTGATACACACCTACCTCATTCGACCACAATATAACCTTGTATTTGTTATCAACCGACTGGTGAACGCCTGTACGGTACTATGTAAGCCACATTGAGCCTGCAAATAGGTGGGAAAATGTGGGGTACAAATGTAACAAATAAATCAATAAAATAATGATGTCACTGGAGCCACACTTAGGTCATTTATTTTATTGTTGACCCGAAACAGCCGTGATTCAATAAGTTCCTGCATCAGGGGTTCTTACTTTCAATGTGAGTATACTTAATATCTGTTCACAAATTTAAGTCTGGCACATAGTTAGTTGACACAACAAAGACACTGTTACACCATTCAAAATGGTATCGAAACAGAGAGCCTTCACAAGCTCGGTTGGCAACAGTCAAGTCCACCAAGTACAGACGCTGCTTCAGACAGGCTGTGGTTCGCTGTTCCTGTGGTCCCACCCTTCCGTAAACAGGAAATGAGGGTGGGACCAGAGGAACAGCGAACCACAGCCTGTCTGAAGCGGCGTCTGTACTTGCTGGACTTCAGTGTTGCCGGCCGAGCAGGAGGTAAAACTTTTTAAACAGCAGCTGCCACGTACGAAGGGCTGGGGCACCCGCACACGTCCTCCTTGCACTCGGAGGCCACAGAAACAGATGGAGGGAGGCGCTGGGCGACAGAAATCGGAGGGGAGGTCCTGAGACGAGAGAGAGGGTGGAGGGGGAGGGGTAGAGGTCCTGAGACGAGAGAGGGGAGTGGGGATGTCCTGAGAGGGGGGGAAGGGGTGGAGAGGAGGGGGTGATGAGGCGAGGGGGAGCGGGGGGAGGAGGAGGGGGGAGGGGGCCCTGGAACCTTGCTAGTGCCCGTTTCCTTTCTGTTGGAAACGGGCCTCTTTTACTAGTAAAATGAAATGTTTGTTTTCCCATATAGACTTTCCAATTGTAACGTCTGTATTCTCACTGAGTGTTAAACAAGAGGAAGACCTTCCCTTTATGGATCATCCTGAATCTGAGATGACTGAGCAGGTTCACCCTCCTGTAACCGGCAAGTATAGGATTTACTTTTTATTGTATTTATTATTCATATTTATAAGACTGTTTTCTGGACTCCAGACAAACGATGGAACATAAAACATAAATATGAATAACATCCAACAACAAGAACAGTATAAAGAAAGGCAATAAATGACAGCCAGACCAAGAAGATAAAATACAATTTAAGATCAAGAAAATGATCTAAAAAATACTAGAGTAAAAATTAAAAGCAAAGGGCCCAATTTATACCCCAAAATTTTGTGCTCTATTTTCAGCCAAACTTAGGGACCCTTTTACAGATCAGCAGTAAGCCCAACGCAGTCTTACCGCTTACTCTTCCGTGACTACCAGCTGTAGTCCCACCTCGAGCGCGTGCTATTTCTAGGGGAAAAAGAAAACTCCTGGAAATGGTTTGCGTGGCGGTAACCCAGCTGCCCGGTTACCGCTGGGTTAGCACGGGAGCCCTTATTGCCACTTCAGTGGGTGGCGGTAAAGGCTCCCGACCACACAGCCATGCGATAAGGGTTCTCTTACTGCATGGCCATGTTTGTCTGGGAACTTTTTTATCTGCTGCTTTAAAAAGGGCCCTGGCAGGCGGGAAAAATGGCCCCTGCCAGTAGCCCAGGGGCCTTTTCCCCACAGCTTGGTAAAAGGACCCTTTACTAAGCTGCAGTAAAAGTAGCCTTCGTATGCCCTTATGTGAGTTTTTCCTGTGCTCTAAGGCCATTTTTACCGCAGCTGGAAAATGGCCAATTTTTCTGTTTTGTCTGTTAATGGCCATGTGCTAATATTCGTAGAGAGAAACTAAATACTGGTTTCGGGGGGTGACATATCCACGTTTGCAAACATGCACAGTTTAAATATCTGGGGTTCTCTTGATAAAGAATAAACACACTGATAGTAATTGGAGGAAAAGCCTCGAGAAGCTCCTAGATTTTTAAACTTGTCTTCAAGAAGCAGGACTTCCTCATCATCGGCAAAAACCTCAGTCTAGCTATTATCTTAATAGAGAACTTAGCTTTGTAAAAGCTTAGCTTAGTAATAGACTTAGCTTCAGTGATTTGGTCTCTGTGTTCTTCCTTGGGTCCCAGCCGTGATCAGCCAACGTTTCGAATCTGTCCTTCTGCTTCAGGATCACGGACCAAGGGAGTTTCCGTTCAGTTATGCCAACGGCAGCTTGTCCTTGAAGACAACTTTAAAAGAATAGGAGCTTCTCGAGGCTTTTCCTCCAATTACTATCAATGTGTTTACACTAACATGCGCTAAGTTGTATAAGTCTCTAGTGAGGCCCCATTTGGAGTACTGCGTGCAGTTCTGGAGACCACACCTATGGAAAGATTTAAACAGGATGGAGTCGGTCCAGAGGGCGGCTACGAAATTAGTAAGCGGTCTTGAATGCAAAAATTATAGGGACAGGCTTATGAACCTCAACATCTATACGCTGGAAGAGAGGAGGGAGAGAGGAGACATGATAGAAATGTTTAAATATCTCAAGGGCATTTATGTACAGGAAGAGAGCCTTTTTCAAATGAAGGAGAGCTCTGGAATGAGGGGGCATATGACAAAGTTAAGAGGGAATAGGCTTAGAAGTAACCTAAGGAAGTATTATTTCACAGAAAGGGTGGTGGAGGCGTGGAATGGCCTCCCAGTGGAGGTGGTAGAGTCAAGCACTGTTCCAGAATTTAAAAAGGCATGGGATAAGCATGTGGGATCGCTTAGAAACAGGAAGAATTAGGGGTTACAGAGGATGGGCAGACTGGATGGGTCATATGGCCTTTATCTGCCGTCATGTTTCTAATATCTCCATTAGTATGCAGCCATTAAAAAATTTAGGGGCCTTTTACTTAAGGATGGTAGGGCTACCGCGCAGGTAGCGTGCGGGGGGAATCAGCACTACTGGTAGGTGTTTCCAGGTGCCCGGCAGTAGTTCTGGGTTTGGTGTACGCAGTTTCCCATCCCAGTAAATAATTTTTCTTTTCTTACGCAAGGGCACTGTGTGGGTGCAGCTGATGGTAATTAAATAGTAGGCAGTAAATGGCCGCGCGCCAATTTTTTTTTTAATTAGCGCATGCCATTTACCGCTTCCTTACATAAAATAGGGTTTTTACGGCCGTGGTAGTAAGTGGCATGGGCATGCGGCATTTCCACTAAAAAGACCTCTGAGCGCGTGAGCGTTTAACGACACCTATTTTGTAGGCGGTAATGGCTCACTTGCTAATCCTGTCCCAATCAGCGTGTGGTAATGTAGCTGCGCTAAGTAGGGCAGGAATGTCCACTCTCTGTCCCTAGACACGCTCCATCCAACAAGATCTTTAAACGTACCGCACGTCGCGTGTCCCGCGGTAAAGCCATTTCAAGCTGTGGGAAGCATGCACTAGTAAAAGAGCCTCTGAGTTTTCAGCTGATAATTCATCTTCGTGTAGGAGCGTAAAAGTTATGTTTTATTAATTTAGGCCTAGATTGATAAGCTTAATTTATGAGCCAAGTGCTGAAAATCAGTACTAAGCTCCTAACTTTTTTTTTTTTCCAGGTCTTATATAGGGCCTCTTTTATTAAAGTGCAGTGGAATTTGCAATTACTGCAGGTTTACAGCAAAAATTAATGTGTGTTAAGTGCAGTGGCGTAGCTACGTGGGGTCACAGGGGCCTGGGCCCCCCCCCCCCATGTTTTGTCCGGGACCCTGGTTTTGCTGGCAGATTCAGGAGGGAAAGAAGCAGGGAAGTTCTATGCTGGAATTGGCAAGAAGAAGAGAAGCAGTGTGATCCTCTCCCTTTCCCCCTTCCCTGGCTGGAAGTAGCAGGAAAGAAGGAGGGGGGGGGGGGGCAGGAAGGTCCACACTTGTGGCAGCAGGTTGGAAGGGGATGCACTAACACAACAGTTTTTTATGTATCACATGTATCACTCTGTTGTGGGAACCTGTGTGAATTCCCTGTCGTGGTTCATCAGTGGCGTAGCTGCAAGTGGGCCTGGGTGGGCACAGGCCCACCCAGCAGGGGCCACACACTGCTCTATCTCTCCTCCCTTCTCCTCCACAGTGTCACAGCATTTGTGCTCCTGTCTCTGAACCCAGCCCTCCCCAGTGTACCTTACAGGCGTCCTTGGTGCCTGCAGCGATTCATTCTCGCTGCTTGCGCCTGCCCTGCAGGCTTCCATCTGCCGCATTCTGCCAGACAGGAAACAGGCGATGGCGTCAGCAAGAGTGGGACGTGACAGGTGGAAGTCTGCGGGGCAGGCGCAAGCAGCGAGAATGAATCACTGCAGGCGCTGAGGATGCCTGTACGGTGCACCGGGTAAGGACGGGGTTCAAAGACAGGAGTGCAGATGCTGGGACACTGCGGAGGAGAGGGAAGAGATGTAGGGCTCCTGTCGCATGGTAACAGTTCTCTTACCACATGACCATGTGTGCTGCGGGATTTATTTACCCACTGCGGTAAAAAGGGCCCTGGCACGCAGGAAAAATGGCCTCCACTGCCAGTGCAGGGCCCTTTTTCCCACAGTTTGGTAAAAGGGCCCCTTAGTTTCTCTCCCTTGTAAATGTGCCCCCCCCCACCTCGCGCTCTAACCCCCTCCCACCGTGAGGTCTGGCTACGCCCCTGGTTAAGTGTGTAGTAAATGCAGAGGACATGTATTTACCACACAAGGCAGACAATTAATATAGAGTAATGCTGGGCATATAACATACTAGGGTCCTTTAACTAAGCCGCTTTGGCACTTGCGTGCGCACAATGCGGGTCAGTTTGGAACTACAGCCCGGCTACCGCGTGGCCCGGGAGGTAATTCCATGCATCCACTACACGTGTCCAAAAATATTTTTTATTTTCAGATGTGCGGCACTAACCGGGCGGTAATCGGCAGTGTATGCACGTTGACAATTACTGCCCAGTTAACACGTGTGAGACCTTAGTGCTAAGGTAAGATGTTCGCCAATTTTTATTTTGCCGCATGTCCATTTCCGGCTAAAAAAAGACATTTTTTACAGGCGCGCTGAAAAATGGATCTGCACGCGTTCAAAATACCACAGGCCATTTTTCAGCGCACCTTAGTAAAAGGACCCGATTGTCTGTGGGATCACATTTGACAGGAAAACTACCCATGATGCCACCACGCATTCCTAAGGCCCCCAGATCAGCCCTCCCCCCCCACCTCACCCAATGTGACAGACCAATGGATTCTGCTGACTGTTGGCATTAAAACTTTACGCAATTGTAACTATCTTTTCCTATAACAGGCTTCCCCAGTGTCAAACCTGACATTTTAATCCGATTTAAGGAAGAGGGATTCAGAACTGAGCCTCAAGCATCTGAAGGAAGAGCAAACCTGCCCCCTGGAGGCACATGTAAAGAAATACAAGAAACAGGTGATGTAGCTTAGACTGAATGTACTAATGGTTGATCCAAATATTTCTGTATCCGTTTCACCGAAAAACAGCTTCATCAGGGTCTTAAACAGCCCTTGTCCTAGATGTGAGTTTGTCTTCGCCATACACACAGCAACTGCAACATTGGTTGTCTGTATTGTTTAAGACCCTGATGAAGCCTTTTTTTTGGTGAAACGGGTCCCGTTGGTTTTTTATGCAGCAGACAATTTCTGATGATGTTATTGTATTTATCCACATCACAGGCGCTTTAAGAAATGATTTTGAATCGCTTAATGATCAAGTGATATGGAAGAAAACCTGTAAAGTTTTCTATCTATGAGTATGTGGAAGAAGAGTATTGAATAAATGTGGACACTTTCTTTGTATTGATCTGTTACAGTGTGAGCCACATTGAACTCGAACTTGTTTGGGATAATGAGGGATATAAATATCATAAATAAGTAAATATATGTCCTTTGTAGGCGTAAAATTAATGATGATATTCTCATTTCTATCCAACAGACGATGGGAATAGGAATAACAGTGAAAGGACAAGAATGTGTGATGGGCAGCAGAAGGACCCCTCCGGATACAGTTCAGATCCTTCCGCTGAATGTGAGAGCGATAGTAGCAGTGTAAAACCAACCAGGATGAAATCAATAGCCCAAGAAAGAGAGAGATCGAACACACAAGAGACAAATTCCAGATACTGTCCAAGACTTCTACAAACTCAAAGACTCAGTGAAGGTGAGAGGCCTCTTGATAGTGCTGATACTGGAGAAAACTTCACCACAGACTTAAATTTTGTGGAGCACCATATCACCTGGCTTGGGAGTGAGGCTCATTACTGTCATGATATGAGCAAAACTAGCCCACTTAAGGACAATGCCCCCCAAGATAAACTATATGCATGTTCAGAATGTGGTAAAAGATCCAATCAACAATCCAATATAAGAAAGCACAAGAAGATTCATAGTGGAGAGAAACGATATACATGTACTGAATGTGGCAAAAGCTTTAATGACCAGTCGGATCTAAGAAGGCATAAAAGAATACATACAGGGGAGAAGCCGTTTGCGTGTCCACAGTGTGGTAAAAGATTTAATCACCAATCAAATTTGAAAAAGCACAAGAGAATTCATACTGGAGAGAAACCGTATTCGTGTTCAGAATGCAACAAAAGCTTCAACGATCAATCGGATCTAAGAAGGCATAAGAGGATTCATACAGGAGAAAAGCCGTATACCTGTAAGGAATGTGGCAAAATATTTAATCAGCAATCAAGTTTAAAAATGCACAGGAGGATTCATACAGGAGAGAAACCATATCTGTGTCCAGAATGCGGTAAAAGATTTAATCAGCTATCAAATTTAAAAATGCACAAGAGGATTCATATGGGAGAGAAACTAAATATATGCCCAGAATGTGGCAAAAGCTTTAATTGCCTATCAAGTTTAAAAATACACAAGAGGATTCATACAGGAGAGAGACCGTATTCATGCCTAGAATGTGGTAAAAGCTTTAATCGCCAGTCAGATCTAAGACGACATAAGAGGATTCATACAGGGGAGAAACCATATACATGTCCAGAATGTGGCAAAATATTTAATCAGCAAGCAAATTTAAAAATACACAAGAGAATTCATACTGGAGAGAAACCATATGTATGTCCAGAATGTGGTAAAAGATTTAATCAGCAATCACATTTAAAAACGCACAAGAAAATTCATGTGTCAAGTTCACCATGAAAATTTGAAGTGAAAAGATGGATGAACAGTTTGCCATTCCTAACATCAAGATCCAGTAAGAAGTATTTTGGTGAGACTCCCTGTCACCACGCTTGTTTGTATAGCACTAAATCCATTTAGTACTCTTAACTTTTTGGGCTATGAAGTTACCTTAAGCCTAAAGATGGTAATAATCCACAGGTAAAATCATACTTACTGTTTTGTAGATGACTTGAAGATCTATAATTTCAGCAATTAACAATTAGTGGAACAACTATGTGCATTTATTTATTATCAAGCTTATATCTCCTATGACAGGATGACTTTGGCCTGGCCAGATATGCTGAGGCAATCATCCTTAGAGAAAAGTTGGGCAAAAATGAAAATATCTCTCTGACTGATGAGTGTGACATAAAGGAACTTGAACAAGGAGTAGAGGAGTGGCCTAGTGGTTAGAGTGGTGGACTTTGGTCCTGAGGAACTGAGTTCGATGCCCACTTCAGGCACAGGCAGCTCCTTGTGACTCTGGGCAAGTCAGTTAACCCTCCATTGCCCCGTGTAAGCCGCATTGAGCCTGCCATGAGTGGGAAAGCGCGGGGTACAAATGTAACAAAAATAAAATAAGGTATATGTAAATATGTAAGAGAAGAAGTAGGAGAAACAATCCAGTACAAATTAATGGAGTAGGAGGAGGAATAGCCTAGTGGTTAGTGCGGTGGAACATGGAATGTTGCTACTATTTGGGATTCTAGATGGAATGTTGCTAGTGGAGGAGTAGCCTAGTGATTAGTGCAGTGGACTTGACCCTGTGGAACTAGGCTCAATTCCCACTGCAGTTCCTTGTGACTCTGGACAAGTCACTTAGGGGCCCTTGTACTAAGCCACGTAAGCGACTACATGCGCCCAACGTGTGCCAAAATGGAGTTACCACGTGGCTCTTGCAGTAATTTCATTTTTGGCACACGTCCAATATTCGCATCTGAAATATATTTTTTATTTTTGGATGCGTGCCAAGTGGCATTTGATACGTGTAGGTCATTACCGCTCGGTTAGTGCGTGAGACGTTACCGCTAGGTCAGTGGCTGGCGGTAAGGTCTGAAACCCAAAATGGACATGCGCCAATTTTGATTTTGCTGCATGTCCATTTTCGGCAAAAATGTTTTAAAAAGGCGTTTTTTTGCAGGTGTGCTGAAAAATGGATCTGCTTGCGCCCAAAACACGCGCCTACCCTACTGCAGGCCATTTTTCAGTGTACCTTAGTAAAAGGACCCTTTAAGTCTCCATTGCCCCAGGTATTTCTTTTATTTATTTATTTATTTATTTATCCATTCTTGTATCCCACTATTATCCAAAAAAACAGGTTTCAAAGTAAATTCAGAATAACCTGTACATAATATGTAAACCACTTTGATTGTAACCACAGAAAGGCGGTATATCAAGTCCCATCTCCTTTTCTGTAATGAGAGAATAAGGAATACTATAGGATTTTGAGTTTGCAACTCCTGGAACTCACACAACTTTGGAATCACACACTGATTGGCCTCTTAAATCTTGAAAAGTTGGATGCACAAACAAAAGAATGCATCCATGCCCACAAATAATTTATAATATTGTGAAAATCCTCCCCTCCGCCTGAGGGTCCTCGGGATCTCCCCTTCACCCTTGCTGCGCAACCTCCTGGTTCACTGCAGTCCACAGGGCAGGGCTCAAAGAAATCAACTTCAAAGCAAAACTAACAAGTTCTTTATTTTGCTTGGGATCCAACAGTCCAGCAGTGCAAAAAGACACAATACTTGAATCAACCAAAAAACCTCACAATTCCCCCGGTTGCTCCTCTCAGGGTTACAACCACAGCAAGAAAAAAAAACAACTTTTAACTCCCAGGCTTCCAGCACCCAGCTGGGTTCCTTTCAGACAGTTTTATAGCCCTGGGTCTTCTTTCTCCTCCCCTCTCCCTTGAAAGGGGGCAACACACTGCAAGCAGTTCCAACAAACAAAAAACAAACACAGTTCTTGAGGCTTCAGCACACAGCTCAAACCCCTTCAGCTTCTTTTAGGCTTTTTAGCCACAGTTCACACTCCACCTTCTTCCTGCTGGGCGCAGCCCACTCCAAGAAAATCTCTCATCCCTCTTCAACCAGAACACTTTAAACTCAAAGTTCCTTCACAGCCTGAGCTCTGGAAAATGAAAAGGCCCCACCCATCTGGGTCACTCTCTCTAAGCACTGACCCATCCTCCCACATGACCTTTCCTCTTTCCTCTCTTAGCCCAGTTACCATACCATGACGTTACCTGGTCCCTTATTTTGTTACCTAAGGAGTGAGCCCAGGCTGAGAGGTCCATAGGCTCTTCCTCGCTCTCCTCTCTTTCTCTCTGCCCAGCTTCTTGATACTCCATGGGCTCCCCGTCCCACCCACTTTGCAGCTGTTCCTCTTTCCCTTGATTACCCTGCAGGGGCACCCCCCTTTCCTTGTTAGAGTTCTCCCCCTGTTCCTGCTGGGGAAGGTAATCTCTGTACCAGGCTTTGCCCCGAGGTTGCTGGGAAATGTAGTCTCTTCCTCTCCTCCATTTTACAGGGGTCACGAACCTTTCTCTGCTCTCTCTCGGGGGATGCTGGGTAATGTAGTCCTTTTCCCTCCACCCTTTTCTAGGGGGCATTACTACTTCTCTCGCTCTCTGGGGATGGAATGGAGGCAAGGCTCTGTTCTGCCTATGTCTGCTCGTGAGCCGCCTCCCTTCTTCCTCTTCCACTTCCATCTTATCTACCCCCAGGTCCTCTCCTTCACAATATGTATGCTGAAACTGTATCTTCCTAGAACTGAAGGAAGAGTGGATCTTACGGAAATATCACCAGGCTCCGGGTCTACCAAACAGTCAAATATGCAAAAACTTGAAGCATGAAAATATGTACAGAATCTGTCTCCATCTTTGAACCTGTATAAACATTCTGATGAATAGGAGTGGGTGAGAATCTACCAAAATACATAGACTCAGCCGAGCAAGAGAAAACACTTCCAAAAATTAGATATGCAAACAAAGAAAAATGTGGCAGTTGTAAAAACACCGTGGAAAATATAGTGTTACTCCAGGAACTGTACATCGATGGAAACTGGACAACATGAATGACTAAGGAGAGGTGAGCAGAAACTTAAGGATATATCACAAAAAAGGATTTGAGAGAGCATCACTACTGTATAACCTCTAATATTTCTCTCATATATTGGCACCAAAGTATTTTTCCATATGCATGACTATGGTTCTGTGAAGTGCATTGCAGAATATTTTAGCTATAAGGTTCAATATTTCCTTTTGAATAAAAGGGGAAAAAAGCCTCAGCAGAAAACCCAACCAACCACTACTACTACTACTACTATTTAGCATTTCTATACCGCTACAAGGCATACGCAGGCTGCACAAACATAGAAGAAAGACAGTCCCTGCTCAAAGAGCTTACAATCTAATAGACAAAAAAAATAAATAAAGTAAGCAAATCAAATCAATTAATGTGGACGGGAAGGAAGAGAGGAGGGTAGGTGGAGGCGAGTGGTTACAAGTGGTTACGAGTCAAAAGCAATGTTGAAGAGGTGGGCTTTCAGTCTAGATTTAAAGGTGGCCAAGGATGGGGCAAGACGTAGGGGCTCAGGAAGTTTATTCCAGGCGTAGGGTGCAGCGAGACAGAAGGCGCGAAGTCTGGAGTTGGCAGTAGTGGAGAAGGGAACAGATAAGAAGGATTTATCCATGAAGCGGAGTGCACGGGATGTTGTAAAGAAAGAAACGACAGGTCTTTGCAATCTGCTGGATATGAGCAGAGAAGGAGAGAGAAGAGTCAAAGATGACCCCAAGGTTTCGAGCTGAGGAGACAGGGAGAATGAGAGAGCCATCAACAGAAATAGAAAACGGGGGGAGCGGGGAGGTGGGTTTGGGGGGGAAAATGAGAAGCTCGGTTTTGGTCATATTTAATGACCCAAGAACAACTTGTGATGGACTGACCACTTGCACATTACCTGTTTTACTTGATAATTAAGTTAAGTAAAAATTGTTTCCATGTTTGGGGATCCACTTGAAGTCAGTTCTGTGAAGTCAGCATTTTTGCACTACAGTTTTGGAGTTAGAAAGGGTTTTTTTGGAGCCCGTGAAGATTAAACAGCCCGTTGAGTTCGTTCCACCAACACCCCAAGGTCTCTTCTGAGTATCTCTCCCTTCCTATTCAGTATCTCTCTTTTGGGTTTCTACAGCTTGTGTTGACAACGACACTGATATAGAAAACGACAGTGGTTATGGAGTAGGAAAGAAGCAAAGAATTCACTTACACAGCATGAGCACGAGTGTACTTCTCCAGGTGCTCCGGAGGTTTACTCACATCTTCATTCAGCAGAAACCATGAAATTCCAGCCCTAAGATAAGTGATCACTTTGTGTTTATGAGAAGAGTAAGCATAAGGAGGGAGGTAGGGCTACAGTGCTGTGATGTTGATTATTGCATATTGCTAGTGAGCAGACCAGCCGGAGCAATATGAGTTTCACTGAGCAGTAATATATTAGATTCACATTATCTCACAGATAGTAGTTTAATAGCATATACAAATACGTAAATGAAGGAACGGCTTGTAGAAGAGGTATACATGTTAGCATAAATTGAAACCACAGCACTCAGTTACCCCCAAAGTAAGTATAGTATTAAATTTTAACTGCCAGACCCTTGACTATTCTTCTAACTTTCGGAGATCCCTTCTCATCGATTCTACTCCCTCCAGGGTATCCACTCTATTGGCTATCTTCGTGTCATCCACAAAAAGGCAAACCTTTCCTTCCAACCCTTCAGCAATATCTCTCACAAATATATTAAATAAGCTGGCCTCCAGCACCGACCCCTGAGGAACCCCACTGCTCACCATCCTTTCCTCCAAGTGGATTCCATTTACCACTGCCCTCTGCCACCTGACGGTCAACCAGTTTTCTACCCAGTACACCACTTTCGGTCCTAAGTTCAGCCCTTTCAGCTTATTCACGAGTCTTCTGTGGGAGACCATATCAAAGGCTTTGCTGAAATCCAAGTAGATTACATACCCCCCCAAAAAAACATAGACCCACCCGTCCAAGCAGCTATAAGTACCTCCCTCAGTATGTCCAACAATATAAATCCAACACAAAAAATGACACACAGAAGAGGCATCCTCCCCCTAAAGCTAAACCACCCCACTCAAAGCTCCCTCCCTCAACACAGTCCCCCTCCCCCGGTCCAAAGCTGACATCTACAATCCAAAGGGCCTAGTTCTTGTACCCTCCGGGCCTATTACCCTCCTGAAGTCACCCACCTGTGCATTTGAAAAGAACAAACTACTTAAACTGAACACGCAGGCCCCACTGCAAAGTGTTTAACAAAAGGCTATGGCCCCGAGGATGCAATCTCTCCAAATAAGGCTTCCAGATCTGCAAAAACCGCTGCCGTTTTAGGAGATGACCGCCTAGCGTCCTGTGCCTCTCAGGTGGCCAACAAGTGGGCAAGGTTCTGCCAGTGCCAATAAGTGGACTGCTCAGAAGAGGTCCAAGACTGCAAAATACATTTCCGGGCTAAGAAACACAATTTTTGAAACGAGCAGACTTTGTGTTCTTTCGATCACCCAGATTTTTAAAAGCAGGATCACGGCAATGTTTCTTGACAGGGTTCAATTAATACATTTAAAATGTAGGGGGTGGGCATTTAGGGCACCTTTTACAGAGGTTCACTAGCGTTTTTAGAGTGCGTTAACCGTGTAGACGCCCGTAGGAATATTATGGACGTCTAGACATTTAGCGCATGCTAAAAACGCTAACGCACCTTTGTAAAAGGGGTCCTTAGTTCACTATTAATGCGATTAATTTTTTAAAATATTAAGTACGATTACATTTTTTTAATCATGAGCAAAATTTTTAACTATTGAAACAATTTAACTGTTGTCCAGCATTGCTTTCTGTCCCCTGCCTATCTTATTTCACCTTGGCATAATGTAGCAGAGGGAAGGCATTGGCAGTTGCAAGTAGCAGAGGGGAATCAATGCTGCAGACCCTATCAAGAGCCGGGTAAATGTTAAGATAAATGTGAGGGAGGGGATGCTGGACCTGTGTGTTGGGGTGGGGAGGTGTTAGCATCAGCAGCAGGAGAGAGATAAATGGGTGTCTGTGTGTCAGGGGTAACATATTTAACAGCAAAAGGGGAGACACTTATGTGTAGGTACAGGGGAAGGAGGTAGCAGGAGAGGACAAAGGGGCCCTTTTTACTAAGCTACATAAGCGCCTGTGCATGCTAATTCCAAGTTACCACCCGGCTGCCTCGTGGCCCGGATGGTAATTTCATTTTTGAAGTGCGTCCCCTAAGCGCCAGAAAATAATTTTTATTTTCTGGCATGCGGCGTTACCGGGCGGATTAATTGTGATTGCAATTTTTAGGCATTGCCAACCCCTATTAAAATGTCCAGATAACCCCTTTACATGTGGGGGAACATTCCTTCAGATTATGCTGCCTGCGATATGCTACCCTCGTTTGTTTAGCTGTTTAGAATTTTTTTTTAAACTTGAATTTGTATTGAAAAATACATATATTAAGTAGAACAACAATTTTCCAGAACCCCCCATTAACACCCACCTTTCCTCCCCCCCCCCCCCCCCCCCCCCCCCAAGAAAAAATATATATCTGTTGGATAGTCAAGCATCTAAATAGTCTTGACATAAAGTCCAAAAAGATTGAAAACTATCCATCTTATTCCTCCTGGAGGCTGTAAGTTTTTCCATCAGAATCACAAACTCAAGTCTTTGTCGCCATCTAGTGGTGGACAGTGGCTCAGAGGATTTCCACTTAGTAGCTATAACAAATCTAGCTGCATATACGCAGCATTTTAAAACCAGACAGATAGGTGTGTCTTGGTAATCTGGATAGTAATTCGGTAGACATAGTTCTTTAGTAAGTTTGATATGAAAACCTTATATATTATTAATTTCAGGTTGGATATAAGTCCAGAAAAAGTTCGCTGTCGGACAATCTCATCACACATGTAACAGCGTACCTATTTTCCTGTATTGCCTCCAGTGCAAAGGATCAACTGTGAGACCTCTGGTATGCAGTTCTTGAGGAGTAATATACCAACAAAATGACAGTGTTAAAGCATTCTTCTTGAGATGAGTCAAAACAAAGTATTTGTCTTTCCATTTATGGTCAGAGAGTTCAACACTCAAGCCTTTTCCCCATGAAAACATATATTTAAGCATTTTAAATTCAAATTGCTCGATGACTTGATAAAGACTAGATATAAGGCCTCTGGGAGTATCTGATTGTGACCATAATTCCTTCACCAAGTAAGTAGACCTGTGCGTTATCCCTCAAAATGTCTGAAACAAGAGACCATCTGTACGTCACAATTGATATTCTGCTTGTAAGAACTCAAAAGATTTGAAGCATTTATCAGAAAAATGTGATAAACAAATCTGAGGCCTTTCTCCAACCAAGGAGATAATTGGACGATTATAAGTAGACAAGCCACTGCCCAATGACAAAGGCAAAATCTATGGGCGATAGATTCGCAGCAAGAGGCAGTGGCGTACCAAGGTGGGGCGGTCCGCCCTGGGTGCATGCCGCTGGGGGGTTGCCACGCGCCGGTCAGCTTCGTTCGTTTCCATGCTCCCTCTGCCCCGGAACAGGCAGTAACCTGTTCCGGGGCAGAGGGAGCATGAAAACGAATGAAGCTGACCGGCGCGCGGCACCCCCCCCCCCCCCCCCCAGCGGCGTGCACCCAGGGGGGGGGTCTTTCGCCGGGGTGGGGGGGTCCTTTCGCTGGGGGGAGGTCACGCTGCACCGGGGGGGGGGGGGGGGGTGCTGCACCCGGGGGGCGGGGTGCATCAGTGATCCGCCCCGGGTGTCAGCCCCCCCTAGGAACGCCACTGGCAAGAGGCTATCCTCAGAAGCACATCACCAGCGGATACACTAAAGCTTTTGCCCGGGAACGCGAAGATCTTTTGAAGTCCACCCGGGAAAACGAAGCTCCCGATATAGTGAAGATCTTGAACACAAGGAAACGTAAATCTGCTGTAGTGTGGTTAGCTGTGTACCAGTGTTGTACAAGAGGTGCAGATTCCACTTTCCTCGTGATAACAGCTTCTGTGCTCTATGATATGTGTTTTAATCGCTCTGATGGTTTTGCCAACATATAAAAGAGGACAAGGACATTGAATGATGTAGATAACTGAGGTGGTATTACAGTCAGACGTATGCTTCAAGGCAAAGGTTTTGTTAGTGATTGGATGGGTTAAAACGGTAGTTTCTAAGCAGAGATTGCATATGCTACAACATTCACATTTCATATGGCCTAAATGTGGGGTACCTGAAGTTGTCCTAATATCTGGTAAGGTGGAAGGAACCAAATGTTCTTTGAGATTTTTGTTTCTGGAATATGCAATGACTAATTCCTTGTTCTTGAAGCACTCGAGTCCTTCTAGAATGTGCCAGTGATTCCGGATGGAACGTGAAATATGTTTTTCCAAAAAAGAATATTTAAGTGTGCAGACTATATTGGGAGTGTCCTTTTCCCGGGTGGACTTCAAAAGATCTTTGCATTCCCGGGCCAAAGCTTTAGTGTATCCGCTGGCGATGTGCTTCTGACGATAGCCTCTTGCTGCAACCTCCAATCCTATATACATAGTTATTGAGCTGCTAAATAATATGCTTTCAGATCACGTACACCTTGACCACTCATATTTTGGGTCCTGTAAGCACCTTACTAGCTATTCTGGGCCTCTTACCTCTCTATGGGGGCCTTTTATAAAGCACATAGGCGCCAACGCGTGTCCAATATGCGTCAACTTGGAACTAGCGCCCGGCTACCATATGCCCCGGGCGGTAATTCAATTTTTGATGTGCGTTCAAAACATGCAATAGAAAATATTTTCTATTTTCTACCACATGGCGCTTACCCTATGGTACTCAGCAGTTTACATGTGCTGACACTTACCGCCAGGTTAGCACGTGAGACCTTACTGCTGTCAATGGGTAGTAGTGGTAAGGTCTCAGGCTGAAAATGGATGTGTGCTGGTTTTAATTTTGTCGCACGTCCATTCTTGGCCACACAAAAAAAAATGTCTTTTTTTTCCAAGCGTGCTGAAAAATGGGCCTGCACGCGTCCAAAATACTTAACTATACCAGCACAGGCCACTTTTAGGCACGCCTAAGTAAAAGAGCCCCTATGTGAATTGTGATAGTAAGCATTGCCACTGTTTTAGTAGTTTAAAACTGTGTGGGATTGGGAGAGCTTGAAATTAGTATAAAAATCTAAACATTAATTTTTAGAATTGCCATTCTGCCCAGCCAAGAATAGAAGCCGAATTCCACTTCTGTAAATCACTCTGGATCATTTGAATCTCAGGGACATAGTTCACAAGGTATAAAGAATTTAAGGAAGGAGTTCCCCTCTCTCCAAGATGCTTAAGGTGGTGGGGCACCCATTTAAAATGAAAATTATCTTAAATTTTCTTCAGCTCACTTTTGTCTATTATTACATTAAGTGTTTCGGTTTTATTGATATGGGCTTTAAAACCCAATACATTTCTATACCTCATTTCCTGGATAAGAACAGGAAGAGAAGAAGTATGTGGTTGTGTTGAATATAAAATGACATCATCGGTAAATAGGAAATATGACACACAAGATATCCTTACCTGTTCTCCCTTAATACCCTCATTCTCCCTAATTGGTTGGGTAAAGGGCTCCATGACAAGAGTAAATAAGAGAGTTGATAAGGGGCACTCCTGTCTTGTACTCATTCCTAGATCAGAGAATGTGGTAAAAGCAGTTAGCTTAGCAGGGTTTAAAAAGGTTTGGATACTTTTCTAAAAGAAAAGTCCATAAGCCATTATAAAGATGGACTTGGGAAAATCCATTGTTTATTTCTAGGATAAGCAGCTTAACATAAGTTTTATCCTTTTGGGATCTTGCCAGGTGGTTGTGACTTGGATTGGCCACTGTTGGAAACAGGATACTGAGCTTGATAGACCTTTGGTCTATCCCAGTATGGCAACGTTTATGTTCTTATAAGTCTTTAATTTTACAAAGACTGTGATATAAAACAAGAGAGAGGCAAGGATAGAGACATATAGAGGCAAAACTAAGGAGAAGTGCAAAGAGAGAAACAAGAGACAACAAATACAAACTTTGACAAATTACAAAGAGCGGAGAGTGTAGAGGAAAGAGCACAGATTCTGTATATGGTGCCTGAAAATTCCACGAGGGAAACAAAATGTATGCCTAGTCATATTCTATCAAGTACACCTAAATGTTATAGAATAGGCTTAAATTTCCAAACGGTATAGAAAATAGCACCAAGCGGCTCTCCACGTGACCAAATGTAGTCATGGCCATTTAGGCCATGTTTTACTTGGCATAAATCCCGATGCCTAAATTAGGCACAGAGCGGGTGTATTCTATATCAACGCACATAGGTTTTAGAAACACCCATGCCTCCTTTTCAACTATGTGACTTAAAATTTATGTGCACCACATTGCAGAATATGCTTAACGAGTTCTATGTATAAATCTTAATGCCAGTTACTGCTGATAAGTGTTTACTAACATCCAATTTATTTATTAACTAGTAAAAAAGGCCTGTTCCTTAACACAATGAAATGGGCGCTAGCAATGTAATGAGTTCCTGCCTTTAATGTTTCCACGGTTGTATTCTAAATATAACATGTGTAAGATTTCCTGATATACAATATTTTTTTGTAAACTGTGTTACAATGTGGTAAAAGTTTTTCTTGTTCAGGCCCTTCAATCAGTTTAACAATCACATCAGAAGAGCTCCTTAATCGTGAGAATGCAACATACAGTTGCCCATGTGAGAGACTGAGAGTGACAGTGTGTTTTACAGACAGTGTAAGAGAGAGATACACAGAGTGATTGAGTGTGTGTGTGTGTGTGTGTGTGTGTGTGTGTGTGTGTGATGTCTGTGTTTGTGTGTGAGTGACAAAGTGATTAAATGTTTGTCTTCCCTTCTGTTCTGTGCACTTGCCTCCCCTGATGTTTGTACCTCCCTGTATATGATTATTTATTAGAGATTCATTCCACTCCACTTCCCTCCTCCAAGTTCCGTTCTGTCTGATTGGTTCTTCATTCCTGTGACGTCACGTTTGTTTGCTTGGCAACTATGCAGCATTCCGTTTCCTCGACGTGAGGGCGGGGACAGTGAGAGCCAATGAAACGCTGAACTACAGACTAACGAACCCTACACTGCCACAGTGCCACAGAGTCAGCTTCAGAATGTTGGAGGTGCTTTTTATTATATAGGATTTAGATTTTGCTCACACCTTTTTCAGTAGTAGCTCAAGGTGAGTTACATTCAGGTACTCTGGATATTTCTCTGTCCCAGGAGGGTGTTAGGTTTTCAAGGCGGAAACTAGGTTTGTGAGCCCTTGGACCACTGCCGAGGAGCGGCAGTGGCAGGCAAAACCACCCCACACCAGAGACAAGGCAGAACTCTGACAAAAACAGCTAGACTTCACCTGCACTTGACTGCCCTTCCCCAGGAGCCCCTGGGTGCAGGTGGCCGGCAGGACTTACCGGACAGGGCAGGAACTGGATCCCAACTAGGCTGAACAGGGACTGAGGGTCAGAGGGGAAAGGAATAAACGGGCAGCAAGGCAGGAACTGGGCTATGACTCACAGACAGACAATACTACCCAAGGCAGGAAATGGACAAGCTAAAGGACAGGAACTGAAAGCTGCCAAGCAGCCACTGAAAAACAGTGACAGACAAGAGTCAGGACTGAAAGCTGCCACGCAGCCACTAAGAAGGAAACACAGACAAACAGGAACTAGACAAGGAATACAGACCCGAAACAAGACTAGGGAATAAGCAAGAACCTAAGCTATACTACACACAGACTAACTAGAACCGGACAAGAAACTAGACTAGGCAGAAGTGCAACAAAGCACCAACAAACCAGGGACCTTATACGATGCAAAGGCAAACACAGAAGTTTCCAGGAGGTTAATAAAGCCCATCAGCTGCTGAAGTTCAGCTGCAGGAATCACAAGGCAGCTACGGGTGCTGTTCAGGCACAAACAAGAAAAGCAAGTCTGGCAGCCCGGAAGATCCGGACCGGACTGGGCTGAAGTCTGGAACATGAGACAGTCCATAGCAGCCACTGGTTCTGGCCACCAGAGGGTGAGGAGAGCACAGACAAGGAAACAGTCACCATCGTGACAGAGGGCTCACAATCTAAGTTTGTACCTGAGACAATGGAGGGTTAAGTGACTTGCCCAAGATCACAAGGAGCAGCAGTGGGATTTGAACTGGCCACTTCTGGATCGCAAGACTGGTGCTCTAACCACTAGGCCACTCCTCCACTCCAAGTAACAGCACTGATTAGCTAGTTAACCAGTTATGTACATTGTTATAGAATGCACTTTGATTGCCCCACAGAAATTAAGGTGTCTGTGAACCAGACCACTTACCCGATAGTGTAGTCCGAGAGCTTCACATCAAACACTGCTTGCTGAAATCCAAAATCAGTGCTTGCCAAAATACAAGCTGAAATCTAAACCTCTGAAGAGATCAGACTCTACTTTTTTGATCCTTCTGATCCTCTTAACTGATCCCTTTCTTACTCGAGGTGAAAGTATTCTACATCTAGAAACACAACTTTCCAGGTCACGCCAGATAAGTCCTGGGGCTTTGGTTCTCCCCACTCCAAGCCCTGAGAGTTTACTACAAATCATTTCTATAGTGCCACTAGATGTATGTATGCATTGCTGTACATATTACATGCAGGTACTTTTTCTATCCTTAGAGGGCTCACAATCTAAGTTTTGGTAGCTGGGGCAATGGAGGGTTGAGTGGCTTGCAGGCAAAAGAGCTGCAGTGGAAATTGAACCCAGGTTGCCAGGATCAAAGCCTGCTGCTCTACTACTACTACTACTATTTAGCATTTCTATAGCGCTACAAGGCATACGCAGCGCTGTACAAACATAGAAGAAAGACAGTCCCTGCTCAAAGAGCTTACAATCTAACCATTAGGCTACTCTTCCACTGCTTTCTCTTAGGGCTTTAAATCAGTCCAAACTTTCAGTTAGTCCAAGTATGCAAATAAGTCCCACTGTTCAAGTCAAAGTTTGATCTTCCACAGATTCTTCTCACGACACTATGAATCCCTCCCCGCCTTTCAAGACTGGGTTAGTCTTTCCCTGCCACCTCCCACGTAGTCTCTACCCTGGACTACAAGCACCCCAGCAGGGTCCCAGTGAATGGAATGGACTAAACCCAAATGGTCTTCCTATTGTTAGATAGGGATAACTTTTCTTGTTCAGGGGACCTATTTCCCAGTGGCGGGATGTACACCCAGTCACAGTTCCATATATAAAATCACAGGGCTACTGGGAAAAGGTATAGAAGTGTTTATTTCTTGCAGATGTTCTAGAAAGATTTAAAGATTTTTGAAGCAAAGGACCTTATTCAGTAAGTGTCAAATCTTGTACACAAGGATAATACATATCTCACTGAAATTATCAAAAGTGTAGTTGTTCATTGCATTCCTTGAATAAGTTGAAACACAGAAAATTGCAACTTTGAAAGCACTTACTTTCATGAATTTAAGGTGTAATGCAGCTGTGCAAAAGTGTTTAGAACTATTTAGCATTGTTTAGAAATGTAACATTATATCATGATTCTGTCATTTGTATAATAAATAATTTTAGTAAAAAAAATAATTTGTTATTTCTTCCCATTAAATCACATCTGAATTTGGGAATTTTGAATTTAACAAATTCTGTCTTAGAAACTATTTTAACTATTCTCTTTGCAAATGTGCTAGCTGGTGCAAAGGTGTAAACTTTAGAGAATCCCAACTGCGACAATTACAGTAACCCCCAAATTCTATATAAAGCAATGTTACGTGCATTAAAGTGGGCATGCACCCAATTTATACGGGCACTTTAATTGAGTAACGAGCTAATCAGTGATGATAATTGGCTGAAAACCAACTATCACTAATATAGCAATAATTGAAATTTACGTGTGCATCTTTTTAGGCTTATTGTAAAAGGAGGCACACATAAATTCCATAGACAGCCTGAGCCACCTTAAGAATACTAGTCCCGCCTGAAAGGAAATATGCCGGGAGGAGGGGTGGAGCCAAAACCAGGAAGTATATAAGACTGGGCCTGACTAAGGTTAAGGAGGCCCAGAGAGAAGACGGAATAGAAGTTGTGACCTGGACAAGGTAAGCCACTTTTGCTTCTTGTTAGAGACTGACAAGCCTTGCTGCATGGTCTGGCTAGAGCCAGACCTAATAGTTGAAGACCCAAGAAAGACTCCCAGACTGTGTTTGGGGTAGGGCCACCCTACCAGCCACAGACTGTGATCGGGCCTTGCTAACCTGAGGCCTGCTTAAGACTGCTTATTGAACTACAGAGGCATTATTTATTTATAGCATTTATATCCCACATTTTCCCACCCATGGGCAGGCTCAGTGTGGCTTACATTAGTTTAAAAAGGCTTACATCAATCTAGTAACAAACAATCAGATACATTAAGGTTGAAGTAGTTGGCGAGTAATGACAGAGGGGAAGAAAAGAGAAAGGTGCAGAAGAGTTCAATATGGCCGCATAACAGTAACAGTTCAGGAGTCACTAATGCAATGCGGGACTATAGCGTTAGCCAGTGCTTTTTTTGTGCCGGTACGCAACGGTACGGCGTACCGGCACCTTTTTCTCCTCCTCCCCTCCCCTCACATTATTTCCAGCGATTCTCCGCCTCTCTCCTGCCCTCCCATCGACGTGCAGCGATTTTTCCGTCCCTCCCCTGCCCTCACCTCTCCCATATCCAGCGATTCTTCGTCCCCCAGCGTCCTCCTTCACTGCCTGCCAGCCAGCGTCGGAGTCAGAAGCGAACGGTGCAAGCAGCGATTGGCTGGCAGCGTCGTAGCTTCCCTCTGCAAGTCCCGCCTATACGTAAACAGGAAGTTGTAGGCGGGACTTGCAGAGGGAAGCTACGATGCTGCCAGCCAATCGCTGCCTGTACTGTTCACTTCTGCATCCGACGCTGGCTGGCAGGCAGTGAAGGAGGACGCTGGGGGACGAAGAATCGCTGGATATGGGAGAGGTGAGGGCAGGGGAGGGACGGAAAAATTGCACGTCGATGGGAGGGCAGGGGAGAGGCAGAGAATCGCTGGAAATAATGGGAGGGAAGGACAGGGGAGAGAGAATTGCTGGACATGGGAAGGGCAGGGGAGAGAGAATGGCTGGACATGGGATGGGAGGGAAGGGCAAGGGAGAGAGAATTGCTGGACATGGGATGGGAGGGAAGGGCAGGGGAGAGAGAATTGCTGGACATGGGATGGGATGGGAGGGAATGGCAAGGGAGAGAGAATTGCTGGACATGGGAAGGGCAGGGGAGAGAGAATTGCTGGACATGGGAGGGAAGGGCAGGGGAGAGAGAATTACTGGACATGGGAAGGGCAGGGGAGAGAGAATGGCTGGACATGGGATGGGAGGGAAGGGCAAGGGAGAGAGAATTGCTGGACATGGGATGGGAGGGAAGGGCAGGGGAGAGAGAATTGCTGGACATGGGATGGGATGGGAGGGAAGGGCAAGGGAGAGAGAATTGCTGGACATGGGATGGGAGGGAAGGGCAGGGGAGAGAGAATTGCTGGACATGGGATGGGATGGGAGGGAAAGGCAAGGGAGAGAGAATTGCTGGACATGGGAAGGGCAGGGGAGAGAGAATTGCTGGACATGGGAGGGAAGGGCAGGGGAGAGAGAATTACTGGACATGGGAAGGGCAGGGGAGAGAGAATTGCTGGACATGGGATGGGAGGGAAGGGCAGGGGAGAGAGAATTGCTGGACATGGGAAGGGCAGGGGAGAGAATTGCTGGACATGGGATGGGAGGGAAGGGCAAGGGAGAGAGAATTGCTGGACATGGGATGGGAGGGAAGGGCAGGGGAGAGAGAATTGCTGGACATGGAAAGGGCAGGGGAGAGAGAATTGCTGGACATGGGATGGGAGGGAAGGGCAAGGGAGAGAGGATTGCTGGACATGGGAAGGGCAGGGAAGAGAGAATTGCTGGACATGGGAGGGAAGGGCAAGGGAGAGAGAATTGCTGGACATGGGATGGGAGGGAAGGGCAGGGGAGAGAGAATTGCTGGACATGGGATGGGAGGGAAGGGCAGGGGAGAGAGAATTACTGGACATGGGATGGGAGGGAAGGGCAGGGGAGAGAGAATTGCTGGACATGGGAGGGAAGGGCAAGGGAGAGAGAATTGCTGGACATGGGATGGGAGGGAAGGGCAGGGGAGAGAGAATTGCTGGACATGGGAGGGAAGGGCAAGGGAGAGAGAATTGCTGGACATGGGATGGGAGGGAAGGGCAGGGGAGAGAGAATTGCTGGACATGGGATGGGAGGGAAGGGCAGGGGAGAGAGAATTACTGGACATGGGATGGGAGGGAAGGGCAGGGGAGAGAGAATTGCTGGACATGGAAAGGGCAGGGGAGAGAGAATTGCTGGACATGGGATGGGAGGGAAGGGCAAGGGAGAGAGGATTGCTGGACATGGGAAGGGCAGGGAAGAGAGAATTGCTGGACATGGGAGGGAAGGGCAAGGGAGAGAGGCTGGATGGGGAGGGGAGGACAGGAAAGAGAGAATTGCTGGACATGGAGGGGAGAGAGGAGAATCGCTGGACAGGGAGGGGAGGACAGGGAAGAGAGAATTGCTGGACATGGATGAGAGGGGAGAGAGGAGAAATGCTAGAAATGGATGGAGAGGAGAGCAGGAGATAGAGGAGAATTGCTGGACATGGATGGATGGAGGAGTTGGCTAGGAGAGAGGAGAAATGCTGACTTGGATGGAGGAGAGGGGAGAGAGAATTATTGCTTTATATGGATACAGAGGAGGGAAGAGAGATGACAAATGCTGGACATGGATAGAGGGGAGGAGAGAGGAGAAGTGCTGGACATGAATGGAGGGGAGGAAAGAAAAAAGAAGATGCACATGGATGGAGATGAGGGAAAGGGAAGAGGAGAAAAACTGCACATGGATGGAGAAAATAGGCAAAAGCTGGATCCATGTTATACCTCCTCCAGTCAATTCCATGGAGGAGGACCCAGCTTTTACTTATGGATGCAGGGCAACAAAAGAAGAAGAAAGGAAGAAAGTAAAGAAATAAATGGAAAGGAAGCCCTGGAAATGGAGTTAAGAGAACAGATAGCAGCAGAATCAGAGACTGGGACCAATATGGATAGAAAAACAAAGTCACCAGACAACAAAGGTAGAAAAAATCATTTTATTTTCATTTTAGTGTTTGGAATTTGTCTTATTTTGCACTGGGTATACTGGAGCTGTAACAGCTTACAGAAATTATTTATAATGAAAAAAAATCACATTATTTTTTTCCTATACTAGTTTAATATTTTCAATGATGTCTGTTTATATGCGCCATGGCTGGTATAAGGGGTGTGACTAATGTGGGTGTGGCTATAATAGGGGCGGTGCCATGTGTGGTGACCCCGCCCACAATGAGTACCGGCACCTTTTTTTCTACAAAAAAAGCACTGGCGTTAGCTTTTCTAAATAAGGTGGTCTTCAGTGATATTCTGAAAGCCGGTTGATCGTAAGTAGTTTTTACTGATTTGGGTAAACCATTCCACAATCGAGCGCTGATATAGGGAAAGGTAGATGCTTAGCTGGTTTTATACTTGAGGCCATTACATGTGGGGTAGTGGAGATTTAAGTACGAGCGAGAAGATTTGTAAGAATTACTGGGTGGTAAAATGATAAGATTATCCATATAAGCTGGAGCTTCACCGTAGAGGATTTTATGCACCAGGGTGCAAATTTTAAATGTTATACGATCCTTGACAGGTAGCCAGTGCAGTTTTTCACGTAATGGTCTGGAACTGTCGAATCTTGCAGCTGTATTTTGGACAGTTTGTAATTTTTTGAGAAGCATTTCTGTGCACCCTGCATAGATTCCATTGCAGTAATCAAGATGACTTAAAACTAGCGACTGCACTAAATTGCGAAATACTTCTCTAGGAAAATAAGGTTTTATACGTTTTAATTTCCAAAGAATGAAGAATACCTTTTTGACTGTAGTGTTTGTTTGTTCCACCAGTGTTAGATTTCTATCAAGTATTACTCCTAGAATTTTCAGAGTCTCAGAGTTTGGTAGGACAAGCTCAGGAGTAATTAAGGTGGAGGGTTTGAACTTGTTATAGAGTGAGGTGAGTAGAAGGCAATGAGTTTTCTCTGTGTTAAGTTTTAAGTTAAAGGAGTTTGCCCAAGCACGCATGGTGTGTAATCCAAGTCCGATTTTGTCAGCTATTTCGGTTAAGTCGTTTCTAAAAGGAATATAGATTGTGATGTCATCCGCTTAGATGAATGGATTGAGACCAAGTTTGGAAAGAGCTACGGCCAGAGGAATTAGCATTATGTTGAATAGTGTTGGGGAAAGTGGCGAGCCTTGTGGCACACCACAGTCTGCTGTCCAAGAAGGTAACAAACTTGCTTTGGAGTTGACTTGGTAGGATCTGGAGGTTAAAAAGCCTTTTATCCATTTTAGTACATTGCCGCTGGTTCCAAAGCAATCAAGGAGCTGTAGTAGTAGGATTGTATGATTATGTCATTTGTGCCTAGACCTATGATGTAACAGGCCTCAGGATTAAACTAAATAAAATACATGTTTTCACTTGTATCCCTTGTTCAGCTGTGTTATTCCACGGGACCATCCTTGCCCCTCACTCAGATGTCTCCCATCCCTTTCCTAATAATTCCTAACATTCTACTTGCCTCCTTAGCCACCACCTAACAGTGAGCAGAGGCTTTCAAAATATCATCAACAAAGACACCTAGATCCTTTTCCTGGTCGGTGACTCCTGATTCAGAACCTGGCATAGCGTCACTATTGTTTGGGTTCCTTTTTCCCCACATTCATCACTTTGCACTTGCTCACATTAAACATCATCTGCCATTTGGATGCCCAGTCACCCAGTCTCGTAAGATCCTCTTGCAATTTTTCACAATCCTCTTGGGCTTTAACAATTTTGAATAACTTTGTGCAACACATTATCGTAAGTCCACATTTCCTCTATCGATATTGATTTGACTACAGATGTTGTGATTTATGCATTTCAGCACTTCATTCTCATGGCTTTGCGAACGTTGTCGCTCATACTCTGCTGCATTGATTTGTTGACCCCCTAAGGCAGGTGCTTTTGCACCAAAATGCAGATCTGCATTGTCTGTTCATTTTTAAGAACTTGTTAAATGAACCTATTTTTGGTACCATGGTGTTGGTATTGGATTGGTCTTTCCCAACGTTTTTCTATGTGTTTTGCATTGGGGGATTACCTTCTTCTTTTTGCATTCACAGGAGCGTTAGCTAATGGGTTATACCTACAGTAGATCCCGCCAACTGACTAATGCATAGTTAATGGAGGAGCACTTAGCACCTCCTAAATAGGAGTCGCTAACCCCCGGATTCTATATAGCGTGCCCAGTGTTTTGTGCCAAAATCCAAGCGTAATCTATAAAAATGCATGTAAGTTAATTGGCTTAACAAACCAATCAGCATTGATCAGTGCATAGCAAGCAATGATGAGCACTAATTGGCAATAAATAGAATTTACGCACATAACTCGCCAAGCATATTCTGTAACTCACTGCGCCAAAATTCTAATGCACACTTCCAAAAAGAGGCGTGGCTGTAGGCAGGGAAATGGGCGTGTCATGGGCATTCTGGAAAACTAGTCACGTGGTTATAGAATATACCTGCTCCGCGTGTAATTTGGGCATAGGCGTTTACACCGGGTATTACTTGGCATAAATGGCCGCAACTAAATTTGGTCACGTTGAAAGGCGCTTGGTGTATTCTATGTACCACGCAGAAACTTAAGCCTATAAAATTTAGGTGTACTTTAGAGAATTTGCCTAGGCGTAATTTTATTCAACGCGGATTTTTCAGGTGCTATATATGGAATCTCCCCCTAAGTGGTCCCGCGTTAACGTCTTGCAGGTACTGCAAGCTAACGGTTACATTAACATACGACTTGCAGTAAAGAATAGAGAGAACACCCTGAAACAGTGCTGCATTAAATCTGGCCTTAGCATGTGGCAAAATCCTACATTGCAATGTGTTAAGCCCAGATTTTATTGCACACTAGTAAAAAAAGGCCCGTTTCTGAAAGAAATGAAACGGATGCTAGCAAGGCTATTCCCCTGCATTCACCCATGTGGAGCAACCCTCCTGTCCCCTCCATCCACCCATGTCCAGCAACCCTCCTCTCCCCTCCATTCACCCATGTGCAGCAACCCTCCTGTGCCTCGCATCCAGCAATATGCAGCAACTGTCCTGTCCCCTGGCTTCCCGTCCATCCAGCCATGTGCAGCAAGTGTCGCCTGCCGTGCCCTGCCCTCAATTTCCACAGCCCCTCCCCCCGTGGATGTGCACACCCACTCCCTCCCTCCCCCTTCGAGTTGAACGCCCCCTGCGCTGCGTACATGGAAAGCAGAGCGCCTGTGACCTGTGAGAAAGTGGTGCAGGCAGAAGAACGGTTCTTGTGCAGCAAGTGTCCTCTGCCGTGCCCTCCCCTCCAGTTCCACGCCCCCTCCCCCGTTGATGTGCATACCCCCTCCTTCCCTCCCGCCCCCTTCGACTTGAACACCCCCTGCGCTGTGTACATGGAAAGCAGAGCACCTGTCACTTGTGAGAAAGCGGTGCAAACAGAAGAACACTTTGCTTGGATCTCCTTCACTCAGTGTGTGGGCAGAGCGCCTGTCACCTGTGAGAAAGTGTTGCAGGCAGAAGAATGCCTCGCTTGGATCTCCTTCCCTCCGTGTGTCCTGTCATGTGACGTAACGTGACGGACGCGAGGGCGGGACATAGGGAGGGAAGGCGATCGGAAGGGAAGCGATGTGTGGTCCATTGACGGAGGGGGGGTGGGTGTATGGTTGGAGCGGCGACCAGGAGAAGGCGGGACGGTGGCGTTTGCATCGGGGGATGTGTAGCGGTGGCGGCTTCGGGTGTGGGGGTTTAGGTGCGGCTTGGGGGGGTGGAGCGTCGGAGGGTGGGGGAACTGGCGATTTGCTGAGTGACATAGCCCCGCCCTCGATGTCATCATGTTGTGGTGTGAGGGCAAGGCAGACACTCATGGGGAAAAATTCCGATCTCTGGCACCTCAAAAAGGGAAGTTGCAGCTTCAGTTAGAACGTTGGGGTTGCGAATTATGTGCGGAAGGGGCATGGCTGAGGGCGGGTCTATGAGTGAGAGTGAGTGGTGCATGGTGAGTGTTGCTGACAGCCTAAGTGCAGGGCTTCAGTGTTTCCCTGCCACAGAGTGAGCTTCAGTCAGAATGTTCAGGTGACACTTATTTATATAGATTATTAAGACGGCTCCTAAGCTCTCCAACATGTGTGCAACTGCTAAGTGTAAAAGCATGCACTATCTTGTCACTGCATTTCCTTTACAAATGGACTCATTTTATAAATCTTCTATAAAATTACCAGTTGCAGTGGTGTATCAAAACAAGGTGTGTGTGTGTCTTGTATTCGGATGCTGTTTCTCTGATGACGTTCGTCCTGTCGTGATGACGCACCCTCTAGACAAAGAGACTGCTTTTTCATAGCTTTTTTCAGCTGCACACTGAGAAGATCCTTTTTTCTTCCAGGAATTATTAGAACGATAACATACAGGGACTCCTGAGGCAGGCCAGAGCGGTCGAAACACGACTCGTGTCGAGTCCAGGTTTTATTAATAAACTTTTGCTGTGAACTTTTTTGAGTCCAGTAGAAGTTTTTTGACATCATCCATTTTGTCGCCTTCGCTGTGACTTTTCCTTTGGTTTTACCAGTGCGAAGGTTTGTTTTCTTCTGTGTTGTGTATGCATCCCACTGTCAGACCCTCACTTCTCCCTCCCACCACATATCTCCCTTCCCGACCCTGCCAATATCTACAATTTCCACCCTCCCCCTGCTCCCCCTGAACCTTAAAATCACTTCCAGTCTTTGCTCAGGCAGCGGCACACATAGGCTGCCCGAGGCCTGCACTGAGGCTTTGTCTCTGAACCGTCTTGCCCCTTCAGATGCAACTTCCTATTTTCTGCAGGGTGGGTCAGTTCAGAGAGAAAGACCACAGGGAGCCTAGCAGGCTTATTTTCGAAAGAGAAGGGTGACCATCTTTCGACACAAATCGGGAGATAGGTGTCCTCCCAGGGTCGCCCAAATCGGCATAATCGAAAGCCAATTTTGGGCGTCCTCAACTGCTTTCCGTTGCGGGGACGACCAAAGTTCCCAGGGGCGTGTCGGAAGCATAGCGAAGGCAGGACTGGGGCATGCTTAACACATGGGCGTCCTCGGCCGATAATGGGAAAAAAGAAGGGCGCCCCTGACGAGCACTTGGCCGACTTTACTTGGTCCATTTTTTCTTGCGACCAGGCCTCAAAAAGGTGCCCGAACTGACCAGATGACCACTGGAGGGAATCAGGATGAACCTCCCCTTACTCCCCCAGTGGTCACTAATCCCCTCCCACCCTAAAAAAAACTTCAAAAATATTTATTGCCAGCCTCAAATGTCATGCCCAGCTCCATGACAGTAGTATGCAGGTCCCTGGAGCAGTTTTAGTGGGTGCAGTGCACTTCAAGCAGGCGGACCCAGGTCCATCCCCCCTACCTGTTACACTTGTAGTGGCAAATGTGAACCCTTCAAAACCCACCACAAACCCACTGTACCCACATGTAGGTGCCCCCCTTCACCCCTTGGGGCTATGATAGTGTTGTACAGTTGTGGGGAGTGGGTTTTGGGGGGCTCAGCACCCAAGGTAAGGGAGCTATGCACCTGGAAGCAATTTGTGAGTCCACTGCAGTGCCCCCTAGGGTGCCCGGTTGGTGTCCTGGCACGTGAGGGGGACCAGTACACTACGAATGCTGGCTCCTCCCACGACCAAAGGGCTTGGATTTGGTTGTTTCTGAGATGGGCGTCCTTGGTTTCCATTATCGCTGAAAACTGAGAACGACCATCTCTAAGGTCGACCTAAATGTTGAGATTTGGGCGTCCCTGACCGTATTATCGAAACGAAAGATGGACGCCCATCTTGTTTCGATAATATGGGTTTCCCCGCCCCTTCCCGAGGACGTCCTGCGAGGACGCCGTCAGGAAAACTTGGGCGCCACGTTCGATTATGCCCCATGAGTGCCACTGCTCAGACGAAGACTGGAAGTGATTTTAAGGTACGATGGGGGGAGGGAGGGAGGGAATTGCCAGATCTTTGCAGTACCAGGAAGGGGAGAGATATGGTGGGAAGGAGAAGAGAGGGAAATGTAGACGTACATCCTGTTGAAAATTCCTGGCTATGCTCCTGACCACTGGTGACTGAATTCAACGTATAGTCAGTGTCAGGGCATATTTGTATAGCCAGTCAATATACAGTGTTACTTAACTGTCCGGTTAAATAGCACTTACCCACCTAACACTAATAGCGTGAGACAGCTGGTTATTTCCACTGAATATTAGCGTTTGGGAGGAGATTCGATATATGGCGCCTAAAAAATCAGCACGGAAGTCAGTGATGACTAAGCGGCACCTAGATGCAGGCGCGGTATATTGAACGCGCTTAGTTGATAGCTCAGCGTCTAAAACTTTGCGCCTCCATTTACACCAATGAAAATGCGACGTAAATCCCAGCGCGTAGATTTAGACGCAGTGGGCCATATTCTATAACTACACATGTAAATTTCAGAACACCCAAGAAGCACCCATTTCCCTGCTCATAACCACGCCCCTTTTTGCCTGCGCACATTAGAATTTAGGAGCACTACATTACAGAATGCGCTTAGCGAGTTTTGCATGTAAATTCTAATTATTGCCAATTAGTGATCATTATTGCTTGTTAAAAGCTGTTATCAACGCTTATTAGCTTTTTACGCCAATTAAATTACGCACATTGTTATAGAATACGCTTGGATTTCGGTGCGGATCTCTTGGCGTGCTAAATGGAATCCGTGGGTTAGCAGCTAACTGGCTATATCATATGATGTAACTGGCTATCCGTGAATATTCAGCGCTTTACCGGCTAAGTTTATCGGTCAAAGCGGACCGTTTAATTAGCAGTCCTATCTTTTGGCTGCTATAAATTTAACTGGCCAGTGCTGAATATTAACTTGACCAGTTAAGTTTAAACCCAGCTTTAAAAAAAACATAGATATTAAATTCTGGTCACCAGAAACAGCCCGGCATTAAATATCTGGGCTCAGGGCAGATCGTGAACTTAGCCGGCCTGCCTCCAGAGGGCTGAATATTGGCCAGGTGTTTTTTTTTTAAATGCTGCAACTGGTGTTCCAAATAATATGATCACTTGTGGGTCTAAACAGGGCCGCCGAGAGACAGAGCTGGGCCCGGTCACAGTTGCCACCCCTCCCTTGCTCGTTTGGGCTGCCCCTGCATGCATGTAGCCAGACTTGAAAGATTGGAGGGGCGGAACTGAAAGGGTGGGAGGAGGGTCACATTTTGCCCCTGCCCCCTGCCGCAACTCCACATACCTTGGCTGGCAGGGGTCTCCGATTCCCGCCAGCAGAAGCCTTCCTCCAGCGCTGTTCTCTGCCGCATTACCTGCCCTGCTCAGTGCCTCCCCTCATGCAGGGCAGGCAATCCGGCGAACAACAGCGCTGGAGGAAGACTTCTGTTGGCGGGGATCGGAGACCCCCACCAGCCAAACCAGGGGCCCCAAATCCAATTTGGAATCCTGTCTGCTCCTCCCCGGCCTCTAAGGGGGGGGCCCGACACCTTTTTTTCTGCTGCTCCTGTCGGGACCCGGGTGATTGCATTCACGCGATCACCCGGGTCCCGTCAGGAGCGGGAGAGAGACAGACCCTAGCACCGGGCTCTCCTTGGAGGCCGGGCCCAGGGGAATCTTGCCCCCCTTCTCGGCAGCCCTGGCTCTAAAATATTCACCTGACACAGTTTTCCTGTTGCTTGTACTAGGAAAAAAAGTGTGTCTCTCTAGCTGCAGTAAAGGAAAGCTGACAGATATCAGATGGGCAAAGAAGTCATTGTTTTGCGTAATATTCCAAAAGCTATTTTTGAACTGTTCTAACGTTTTATTTAGCCACTGTGGTATAACCAGCAAACATCAGGCAAACATTTTCTGACTAACCTGCCTCAGTTGGAAGTAGGGGGGGGGGGAGATGGGCTGGCAAGGAACACATTGAAGCAATAACCCAGGGGATATATGCAGAAGGGAAAAGCAAGATCTGTTTGTTTAATTCATTTTTAAAAAAAAAACCAAAAACAAATCTAAAACAGGAAAGCACAGCGGAATTCAGGGTGACCCTGAAAAGCCAAAAATAAAGTTGCTTGATAGTCATTATGAAACTGCAGCCTGCATGTTGTCAAAAGGATTATTTTTACTGCAAACCAATAATAACTGACAAAGGGTATAATCAGTACGCTGTGTAATTAAAGCAGAGCAAGGTCCAGAGAGTGAGAACTAATTAATAACTTTTTTTTTTTCTGCTTCAGCACACCTGATGTTTCTTGTGTTTTGTTTTCCCTTTTCTATTCCTGCTGTGACTTGTTCTCTGCTGCTCCAGGCCAAATTAGGACAGGCATTTGGCCCGGGGTCAATTGCTCTGTTTGTCCCTTGTCTACTAGTTTCCATCTGTGGCATTACACACGCCCTCACAGAGCCTGTGTGACTACTGTTATCTAAGCAATGTTCAAGTTACAGTTAGGTAAAGACAAAAGACAATCTTCAACATCATTAACCCCGATAAATAGGCCTGGTTGACCTTATTGAGAGGCCCCTTTTACAAAGATGCACTACTGTTTTTAACAAGCGCTAAATGCTTGAGATGCCCATATATTCCTATGTTCACAATATATTCAGCTTCAATAATATTCAATTTTAGTTATAGCCTCATTAGCAAAAGACAACAAAGGCGCTTGTTATAGGAACATCAGATTACCCGTAATCTGATGTTCCTATAACAAGCGCCTTTGTTGTCTTTTGCTAATGAGGCTATAACTGAAATTGAATATTATTGAAGCTGAGTATATTGTGAACAATTGAATATTTACTCCCTTCACCTTTAAAATTGGATATATGCCGATATATTACTGAGATATACATATTCCTATGGGCATCTCTAGCATTTAGCGTGCGCTAATCATTAGCATGCACTAAAAATGCTGGCACGCCTTTGTAAAAGACCCCCTGAATGAGTGTAAACCCCCGATATTTAAAACTATTTAACTGGCCAGGAACGTCTCCTGCCCGGTTAAATGACACTTAACTGGCTATTCGGCGATATTCAGTTGGAGATCACGGGTTATATTTTATCATTCCCACCTTAGTAATTTCCTTATCTCTTATTTGTCCTGTTTGTCTGTCCTAATTAGATTGTAAGCTCTGTCGATCAGGGACTCTCTCTTCATGCCAGTGTACAGCGCTGCGTACGTCTAGTAGCGCTTTAGAAGGATTCCAGAATCTTTATACTCTTTGGGATTCCGGAATCTTGTTACTCTTTGGGATTCCGGAATCTTGCTACTCTTTGTCCTTATCCCTTATTAGTCCTGTTTGTCTGTCCTGATTAGATTGTAAGCTCTGTCGAGCAGGGACTCTCTCTCTTAATGTCCAGTGTACAGTGCTGCGTACGTCTAGTAAAGCTATAGAAATAAGTAGTAGTATCTCCCATTGAATATTGCCGGTTAGTACTTAGCGGATAACTGGTTATATCGTACGATATAACTGGCTATCCACTAATATTCAGTGTATCGCCGGCTAAGCTTGGCGGCCATATTTGGCTGCCAAAATAGCAGCTGTATCTTTGGCCAGTTTAAACTTAACCAGCTAGAGCTGAATATCGGCCTGGCCTGTTATGTTTAAACTGATCAAAAATAAACCGGATATTTAATGCCGGTCACCGGAAACAGTCCTGCATTGAAAATCCGGGCTCAGCACTGACTTCAGGAGTCAACCTAGTTAACTCTCACAGTCTGAATATCGGCCCCTAAAAGTGTACGGCTCCCAAACATTTAGACAAATTCAGGGGAGGTGTTCTCGGAGAAGTAGCAGGATCTTAGGGGCCTTTTTACTAAGCTGTGTAAGTGTCTATGCGCGAGCAACACGTGCCAAAATGGAGTTACCAGCAGGCTACCACGTGGCTCTTGTGGTAATTTCAGTTTTGGCATGCATCCGATATGCACGTCCAAAAAATTTGTTTTAGGATGCGCGCCAAGTGGCATTTGATGTGCATAGATCATTACTGCCCAGTTACCGCATGAGTTTTTACCGCTAGGTCAATGGTTGGCAGTAAGGTCTCATACCCAAAATAGACATGTGGCAATTTTGATTTTGCCGCACGCCCATTTTCAGCAAAAATTTCAAAAAGACATTTTTTAAAGGCAATTGAAAAATCCATGCCTACATTACTGCAAGCCTTTTTTCAGCGCGCCTTTGTAAAAGGACCGCTTAGAGTTGCCACGTAATTCAGGTCAGCCCTGGCAAGCTGAGAGGCCGAGCGCTAAAGCCATGCACGGATGGGCCCACAATAGAACAGTAACGCAAAAAATCTAGCTTAGCAGTGCTCGACGTGATGATTTAAAAAAAAATTTATGCATGGTTACCACATTTGTGGAGATACGTGCATGATTATTTGCAAAGATGTATGACTTTTGAACCCATCGATGCAGATGGTCACGGTTGTGATTATTTCCGCAAATGATATTGGAGCAGCACGGAAGAAACCAGCTCCCTTTGAGAAAACCAGTGGGCGAAACAGGTCCCCCCGTCAGAGGAGGTGGTGAAAGCTGGAAAAATGTTGAGATAAGTCAAAGGACACGTGGTACTAGATGCATACTGAGGATTAGATTTTAAAGTAAGAAAGGAAGAAAGACGTGCCCAAAAGGAATAAAATGTAAAAATTGGATTAACAAATTTAAAATATTTATACAGTTGGAGGTTTTTGGCCAGTGATGATGCAAATACTCCAGGTTGCTTTGAGGTGTTGAGTCAAAAGCACTTTAATGAATTCCACAATATAGGGTTGGAATATATTTTCTTGGTTTTGTGGAAAAAGCTTTATTATTGGAAGTAAATCACGCTATTAAACAGGAAGTAGAAAGAGGAACGGGCTTGACGCATATGCACAAAGGTTTTGCAGTAAGCACGGCTCTTGTGCGCATGACTGGACAAAAACGGAAGTGGCTTGGAGTCACTATGGGATATGGTACATAATATTCAAATCTCCATGCAACCTACATTAAAAGAAAACACTGACAATATAAGAACCATTTCTGAAGCTGCGTTGCTCCAAACACAGGTATCTGCGCAGCAGGCCTTGAAATTGGAAAATTTGAATACTAAATTACAAGAAATGGGAACTTTAGAGACTGCTTTGGTTAAGGACAATGTTTTTCTTCATAAACGAACAGAATATCTGGAGAATCAGATTCGGAGACTTAATCTTAGGTTTCTAAATTTTCCTAAGTCTCCCCTGATTTCACCTGTTGAAATGATTAAGAAATATATGGTGGACATTCTTGGAATGGACAAGGATTCATTGCCCCCCATAACACGGGCCTATTACACCTGGAACCCACAGGGGGGCGATGGAAACCTCCCAATGGTGGGGGATGGAATGAATTTAACTTCATTCCTCGAGAGTTCACTGGAGATTATTACCCAGAGGACTACTATGCTTGTTACTTTTGTCTTGGAACCCGACCGCAATGCAATACTAAGACTTTCCTTAAGACACTTAGAAAACCTGTTTATAGGTTCAAAGGTTCGCGTTTTTCCTGACCTCTCAAGGCCCACTCAAGCTAGGCGCAAGGCCTTTTTGGAACAGCGTCCTAGAGCGTTGGCATTGGGAATAAACTTTGTATTACGATTTCCTTGTATATGTAACTTAACGCTAGAGGGCAAACAGTTTCAATTTGCTGACCCCAAACAGTTAAAAGAATTTCTTGATGCTAGAGTAGATATGAATGTGGTGTGCCCTCCATAAAATGCAGGCTGGGATCAGTAACCCTGAGGTAGCAACTGGTGGGGATTAATTGTTTTTTGTTACTTACACTTATATTTCTTGATTCTTGGAACCAATGTTTCTTTACTTGTGGACGAACAGGCTTTAAATGTAATTTCTTGTTTTATTTTTTTCCTGTTGTTAATGCCTATTGCATATTCATAATTTGTAGTGAAATAATGATTTATACCAATAAATAAAATAAAAAAAAAACAAAAAAAAACGGAAGTGGCAGCACATATGGGCACTTTTTCTTCAGCGTCTTAAGTATGAGCACATGGAATGTTAGCAAGGCTCGTAATTAGGTGCAAAAGAACAGGCGTGGATGTGCGCTTTTAATTTTGGTTTTGCTCTGACGTGTGCAAGTTTGTTCCTTCCCGTCTGGCTTTAAAACTTGCAGAAGCCTCAATGTGAAAAATTAGCAAGAAATCCTCTCCTCAGAACCATCTACGCTGCCCCTGACCTGGCAATACATTTTCGGCGTTATGGGCCATCATTTCCTTCTGTGCGTTGCAGCACTTTCATTTGTGCATCGCAAAGGAATACTTACTGGCCTCATTACCATCCATTTTAGTACATTTCGATACAATTTGCAGCCATCTTTACTACACACGTTAACACCGACGCTCAAGCCCTCTGAGCATTCATCACATAATGATGTGTGTGCAAAGCAGGCGTTAACTGCATGTTAATGCTGGTGGTAGTTTTGCGCATCAGCCCCTGACCGCTGCCAGCTGAATATCAGGGGATAGATACCTACAGCAGTGGCATAGCTACAGGGGGCCATGGGGGCCTGGGCTCTCCAAAATTGGCTCTGGGGCCTCCGGTTTGGCTGGCGGGGATCCCCAACCCTCGCCATCTGAAGCGTTTGTCCCGCGCTGTTCTCGCCGCATTGCCTACCCTGCTCTTCTCAGTCACACTGTGCACGCTCGTTTTAGTGAAACTAAGCATGCACGACACCTCGCTATGCCACTGCTGTAGACATCTATCCCCCGATATTCAGCTGGCAGCAGTCAGCGTTTTATTAAACGATGATCGTTGCTGGCTAAATTATACCCTGATATTCAGTGCCGGGCCATGTCCGGGCACTGGCACTGAATATCGTGAGATAATTTGGGGAGGGCAGGCTGCCGGACTTATGCAGGCCTGGCCGATATTCAGCCGGGATCGCATAAGAGTTATGTGGCCCCAGCTGAAAATCAGGCTGGGGCCACATAACCTTTTGTTTGTTTTTATTTTTTTAAAAGTCAAATCCTTAATTTCTTTCATTTGTGTGGAATAGGATCCTCCAGTATTTTCTTATAAGCTGCTTAATGCGCCAATTGATGGTCTGCTTCACTCTCATAATATCTCCTAACCAATACCACAGTGGCTCCACCTTTATCTGCTTTCGAAATAAATCATCCTTCTCCACTAATTCTTGTATACACAAAAAGTAGCATATATGAGTTTATCTTGTTGGGCAGACTGGATGGACCGTGCAGGTCTTTTTCTACTGTCATCTACTATGTTACTATCCAGCTTATAATCGAAAGTAATCGCCGGCTATTTCCCGACACAAATCAGGATATGGCCGGCGATTTCGCAAAAGCGGCGAAAAGCGTATAATCGAAAGCTACATTTGTGATAGCTTCGCCACTTTCCCTTCGCCTCGCCGGCGAAAGTTCAAAGGGGCGTGTTGGCGGTGAAGCGAAGGCGGGACATGGGCAGGCTTGGGCGTGGCTACCAGATGGCTGGCTTTCGCGGATAATGGAAAAATAAAACCCGGCGATAAGCAGTATTTCGCCGGGTTTACTTGGTCCTTTTATTTTCATGACCAAGCCTCAAAAAGGTGCCCCAATTGACCAGATGACCACCAGAGGGAATGGGGGATGACCTCCCCTTACTCCCCCAGTGGTCGCCAACCCCCTCCCACACTAAAATTATTAAAATACAAATCTTTTTTGCCAGCCTGTATGCCAGCCTCAAATGTCATACCCAGCACCCTGACAGCAGTATGCAGGTCCCTGGAACAGTTGTTGTTGGTTGCAGTGGACTGCAGAAAGGCAGAGCCAGGCCCATCCCCCCCCCCTACCTGTTCCACTTGTGGTGGGTAATGTTGAGCCCTCCCAAACCCCCCAAAACCCACTGTACCCACATGTAGGTGCCCCCCTTCAGCCCTTAGGGCTAGGGTAATGGTGCACACTTGTGGGCAGTGGGTTTTGGGGGGGATTTGGGGGACTCAGCACACAAGGGAAGGGTGCTATGCACCTGGAAGCTAATTTGGTGGTTTATAAAAGATGTTTGAAGTGCCCCCTAGGGTGCCCGGTTGGTGTCCTGGCATGTGAGGGGGACCATTGCACTACAAATGCTGGCTCCTCCCACGGCCAAATGCCTTGGATTTCGCTGGGTTTGAGATCGCCGGCAGTTTTTTCCATTATCGCAGAAAAACAAAAGTGGCGATCTCAAACCTGGCGAAATCCAAGGCATTTCGCCGGCCCACACCGTATTATTGAAAAAAAAGATGGCCGGCCATCTTTTTTGAAAATACGGTTCCGGCCAGCTGATGCGCCGCCGCCAAAATAGATCACCGGCGACCTATTTCGCCGGCGACATTCGATTATTCCCCTCCACGTAACACCAATTTAAAATCTTTAGATAAATTCCAAATAATTTATTCTCATTATTTTGTTCCCAAGTCACAAGGTTCTGAAGGACTAAGGGGCCCTTTTACTAAGCCGAGTAGGTGCGTCTGCGCATCCTACACATGGCAATTTTGAACTACCGCCCAGCCACCAACAGGCTTATTTTTGAAAGTGAAGAACGCCTATCTTTCGACACAAATCGGGAGATGGGACAAACTCGCCAAAATCGGTATAATCAAAAGCTGATTTTGGGCGACCTCAACTGCTTTCCGTCATGGAGATGACCAACATTCACGGGGGCATGGTGAAGGCGGGACTGGGGCGTGCCTAACACATGGTCGTCCTTGGCCGATAAACGAAAAAAAAGGTCGTCCCTGACGAGCATTTGGTCCATTTTACTTGGACCCTTTTTTTTCACGACCAAGCCTCGAAAAGGTGCCCGAACTGACCAGATGACCACCGGAAGGAATCGGGGATGACCTCCCCTTACTCCCCCAATGGTCACTAACCCCCTCCCACCCTAAATTTAAAAACATTTTTTTCCAGCCTCTGTGCCAGCCTCAAATGTCAGACCCAGCTCCATGACAGCAGTATGCAGGTCCCTGGAGCAGTTCTAGTGGGTGCAGTGCACTTCAGGCAGGCAAACCCAGGCCCATCCCCCCCTACCTGTTACACTTGTGGTGGTAAATGTTGAACCCTCCAACCCACCCCCACCCCCCAAAACCCAATGTATCCACATGTACCCACATGTAGGTGCCCCCCTTCCCTTATGGGTGAAGGGGGCACCTACATGTGGGTACACTTGTGGGGAATGGGTTTTGTGTGGGGGGGGGGGGTTGGGGGACTCAGCACACAAGGTAAGGGAGCTATGCACCTGGGAGCAATTTTTTAAGTCCACTGCAGTGCCCCCTAGGGTGCTTGGTTGGTGTCCTGGCATATCAGGGGGACCAGTGCACTACGAATGCTGGCTCCTCCCACAACCAAATGGCTTGGATTTTGTCATTTTTGCGATGGTCGTCTTCAGTTTCGATTATCGCCAAAAACCGAGGCCACTCATTTCTAAGGTCGACCTAAATGTTGGGATTTGGGTGTCCTCGACCGTATTATCGAAATGAAAGATGGACGCCCATCTTGTTTCGATTATATGATGTGTCCCACCCCTTCGTGGCACCGTCGTCAGAGATGGTCGCCCTTAGAGATGGGCAACCGCGTTCGATTATGCCCCTCCAAGTGGCCTGGTGATATTTTAATTTTTTATGCACTTCCACTAAGCACTACCAGAAATTTTCCGGTGCGCGGTGCTAACCGACATTGTACGCACGTAGACCATTACCACCTGGGTTAATGTGTGAGACTTTACTGCTAGGTTAATGGGTGGTGGTAAGGTCTCGGACCCAAAACGGACATGCGCCAATTTTTATTTTGCCACATGTCCATTTTCAGCCAAAAAAAAAAAGCCTTTTTTACAGGCGTGCTGAAAAATGGACCTGCGCGTCAGGGGCGTAGCCAGTCCTCGTTGGGAGGGGGTTCCAGAGCCTGAGGTGGGGGGGCACATTTACACGGGAGAGAAACTAAGGGGCCCTTTTACCAATCTGTGGGAAAAAGGGCCCTGCGCTGGCAGTGGAGGCCATTTTTCCTGCGTGCCAGGGCCCTTTTTACCGCAGTGGGTAAATAAATTCCGCAGCACACATGGTCATGTGGTAAGAGAACTCTTACCATGCGACAGGAGCCCTACATCTCTCCCCTCTCCTCCGCAGTGTCCCAGCATCTGCACTCCTGTCTTTGAACCCCGTCCTTACCCGGTGCACCGTACAGGCATCCTCAGCGCCTGCAGTGATTCATTCTCGCTGCTTGCGCCTGCCACGCAGGCTTCCACCTGTCATGTCCCACTCTCACTGACGCCATCGCCTGTTTCCTGTCTGGCAGAACATGGCAGATGGAAGCCTACAGGGCAGGCACAAGCAGCGAGAATGAATCGCTGCAGGCACCAAGGACACCTGTAAGGTACACCAGGGAGTGCTGCGTTCAGAGACAGGAGCGCAAATGCTGTGACGCTGCGGAGGAGAAGGGGGAGAGAGAGCAGTGTGGGGCCCCTGCTGGGGGGGCCTGTGCCCACCCAGGCCCATCTGTAACTACCCCACTGATGAACCATGACAGGGAATTCACACAGGTTCCCACAACAGAGTGATACATAAAAAATGGTTGTGTTAGTGCAACCCCTTCCAACCTGCTGCCACAAGTGTGGACCCTCCTGCCCCCCCCCCCCTCCCCTTCTTTCCTGCTACTTCCAGCCAGGGAAGGGGGAAAGGGAGAGGATCACACTGCTTCTCTTCTTCTTGCCAATTCCAGCATAGAACTTCCCTGCTTCTTTCCCTCCTGAATCTGCCAGCAAAACCAGGGTCCCGGACAAAACATGGGGGGGGGGGGCCCAGGCCCCTGTGACCCCACGTAGCTACGCCACTGCACTTAACGCACATTAATTTTTGCTGTAAACCTGCAGTAATTGCAAATTCCACTGCACTTTAATAAAAGAGGCCCTATATAAGACCTGAAAAAAAAAGTTAGGAGCTTCAGCCAAACCAGGGACACAGATCCAGTTTGGGGGGAACCAGGCCCCCGTGGCCCCCCCATAGCTATGCCACTGTACTGTAGATGTTGAGTGACTGTTATGCATTACTTCATAGTTTGCCAATGTGGCAAAATGGCTGATGGAAAGACATGGAACCCTCATAGACACAGGCATGCTGTAGTGAAATTAAAAATAAAAACATATTATTATTAAACAAACAATCAAGATAGCACAGTTCATTCCTGTCAAACATGAGCAACAACCACATTAAGTCAGGCATGATACTCTTTACTATACAACTGACCCCTAAGGGAATTCAGATTTAACAAACTAGAACAACATTTAAATCGATATGTCCTCATATATATATATATCAGAAACCATCATGGATCAAAGTGTGATCCCATTGGACACACACCTATCATCGCACCACTTATAACCATATCAGTTTTTAATTATTTTATTCTTAAATTTTGAAAATATTTTTTAAAATATTTTTGAACTTATGTGCAGAACTATTTACATGCTCATCCAGAATGCTGCCCGTAGGGACCATTTATACCAACAAAATCCTGGTGTAAATCCCCACACCTAAATTAGGGCCCTGTTTACTAAGGTGTGTTAGTGTTTTTAGCGTGCCTACACTTAGGGTCCCTTTTACTAAGCTGCGTAGGCGCCTACGTGCGCCCAACATGCGCCCAGCATGCGCCAAATGGACTTACCACCTGACTACCGCATGGCTCTTGCAGTAATTTCATTTTTGGTGCGCGTCCGATACGCACATCTGCAAAATAATTTTTATTTTTGGATGCGCATAGCGGATTTGCACCAAGTGGAATCTGATGTACGTAGGTCCTTACTGCCCAAATTCTTTACCGCTAGGTCTACGGCTGGCGGTAAGGTCAGAGACCCAAAATGGATGCGTGGCAATTTTGCTTCATGTCCCATTTTCGAGGGGGGGGGGAGAGGCCGTTTTTACAGGTGCGCTGAAAAATGATTTGGCACGCGCCCGAAACCCGTGCCTATACTACTGCAAGCCACTTTTCAACGCACCTTTGTAAAAGGACCCCTTAGCGCGCTAACCATGTAGGCGCCTATAGGGATATTGTAGGCACCTACATGGTTAACGCGCATTAAAAATGTTAATGCGCCTACAATTCTGCTTAGTAAACAGGGTCCTTAGACATGGATCCTCTTTATTCTATAACAGCGCACGTAAATTAAAGGAACGTCTCCGATCTGCCTATGACCCTCCCTTGGCCATGCCCTCTTTTTGGACTCACGTGCAATTTTTACATGCAGATCTCAACACCTAAATTTATGAATGTAAGTTTTAATTAAATCCAATCAGTACCAACAGTTGATTGTAGGGCCCAATTATCAGTGCTGATTGGCTTGTTATTCAATTAAATTGCGTGCGCAAATTGGTCGTACACCCAAATTTGCGGATGCAATTTAAAGTGCCATTCATAGGATTCGGGGGTTAGCGTACATCTTCTCAGTGCCCAACGTAAGGCAAACTATAGAGGATTAACCCTATAATGTCCGCTGTCCTGTGCTATAAGGAAACTGATGCCTTTAGTAGATTCTTCTGATCACACCAGCATGTTTTCTCCTCTTGCATCTTTTCTATTGACTGTGGACCAACTGCACAACGATGCTGCTGATGATTATTATTAAAGCTCCTTCAATCATTCCAATCAAATTAATATCTGTCTCTCATTTAATTAATTCAGTGCTTCCGTAAGGTTATATTTAAATAAATCCACAGTACATATAATATTAAAAGCATAAATCAGGAACAGATATCTCTGGGGGCTGAAGCTTTCTGCAACAAAACCATATAAAGACCATATGTTGTCCTCACAGCTGTTGGATCTCATCTAGAGACAGTTGACCTCAGTCTTGGCATTGTACCCTTCTGTTTTTCCTTCTTCTTCTTGGTGTCCATACAGAAGTCTACCTTTTTTGTTCGTACCTGTAGTTCAACCTTACGTCATAAAACATTCCATACCATGCCCAAGAGTTGACTGAAGAGCAGGACTGAGAGGCATTACCATAAGATTTGCTGATCCACACCTTGAAAGATGGGCGCTCATTCAGTTCTTCTGACTTTATTGATTCTTTGTGATGTCCTGTGCAAGACCAGTGAGTGCCACTGCATGTTCTTAAATGGCTGGACTCGTGAACCAGGACACTACATGGATGGGGACATCACAATTGGAGGAATTCTACCTATAAGAGTTTTGCATTTAAGTAAACATTTGTCTTTCCGAAATCCTGTTATAGATGCAGAAGTTATGTAAGTACCATCGTAGGTAACTGCACTCCAAAACCTGTTTGTGAATCATGTTTCATATAGCCATGGATGTGAACTCGGATGAAACTTGTACATGTTAAAGAAATACATGTTACAACAAAGTGTGCTGAACTTCTAACACTTGCAGGCAAAAAAGAGGCGTGGTTATGGGCGGGGGGAAATGGGCATTTTGTGGGCATTCTGAAATTTGCACGCATAGTTATAGAATGTGGCCCAGTGTGTGTAAATCTACATGCCGGGATTTATACCACATTTTTTGTTGGTGTAAATGGATATGCGTAGTTTTAGGCGCTGAGATATCAACTAAGCTTATTCTATAATTGGTGCCTAAATCTGGGAGCCAATTATAGAATACGCTTAGTTGGCCAATTTTTTAGGCGTCATATATAGAATCTCCCCTTTAATGTTTACTTGAAGGCTCATGCTTATTAAAACTGTTCTTACATTTGGCACGGAAGGGTTTTAAATTGTTATAAATATATTAGCAAAATAAATACATTACCTCCAAATCACTTACCCTTGAAACACATACACTGTTCAAGAAACAAGATGAGAATGTGCCATAGGTGAATTCTTAGCAGTCATGAGCAAGGGTAGTTAAAAATGCACAAATCAAGAAATTTAAAGAAAAACATATTTTTTTGAAAGATATGACACATAAAATTAATAGAATAAATCAAGGAGTCCTTTTATCAATCTATACTAGAAAATGGCCAGCGCTGCAGTCAGCGCATGGGTTTGCCTGTTCTGGACACTTCTAGTGCAGGGCCGCATACTAATTTCCCCGTTAGTACGTAGCTATTACCGCCGTGAGCCCTTACCACCACCTATTTAGGAAGCGGTAAGCGTTCCTGCGTGGTAATATGCCTGTGCTATCCAATTAGCGCAGTCACACCTACTCTACATCCCCAGACACCCCTCCCATGGCAAAAAATAAAAAAATATGTTTTATCGCAGGAGTAACGTGTTCTGCTGGCCAAACTCAGTGCGTCCCGTGGTAGTGCTCTTTTACTATGCGGTAGGCCTGCATTAGGCCTACCATGCCTTAGTAAAAGCCCCCCCCCCCCCCCCCCAAATTAAGTAAATTAAATGAGGTAAGGACCACTTGGCTTACCCATTTTATACCTGTCTACCTTTCTGTCACAGACCCTGCTCAGTTCTCTTTCTCTCCGCCTGCCACTGAGGTTCCTTTGAGTCTCTCCCAAGCGAGCGCCAGTTCTATCATTGCATTGTCTCCTACCACAATTGTCTGCAGGAATCCAGCTCTTACTGATTTTCATACTTGCATCACCCCTGCTCTACTCCACCATCCCTACTGTCCAACATCAATTCTGCTTTTCTAACCCCACCCGACCTGACATTAAATCAGCTCTGCCTAGTTCCCACACCACCACAGCCCAGCCTGGCACATTATTTTTATTTATTTATTTTTGTCACATTTGTACCCCGCGCTTTACCACTCATGGCAGGCTCAATGCGGCTTACATATACAGGTACTTATTTGTACCTGGGGCAATGGAGGGTTAAGTGACTTGCCCAGAGTCACAAGGAGCTGCCTGTGCCTGAAGTGGGAATCGAACTCAGTTCCCCAGGACCAGAGTCCACCACCCTAACCACTAGGCCACTCCTCCACTTCCTGTTCCCAAAGTTGTTGTTGTAGATTTTTTACCTCGACAGCAGGTAGGCACAGTGATGGAGTCTGGACTACTGGAGGAGGCCCAAGTTGAATACAGGCGAGGCAGAGCAGGCACTATCAATGCCTGCACCACACGGGACAGGTTTTCTTCAGTCAGCAGCTGTGCTGCTGTAGCGACACACTCAGGTGGCTCTTCAGATGGTGGCTTCTAAAGGCGGGCTCTTTGCAGCTCCGAGTCCTCTCAGATCAGCAGGTCCAGGTAGGATTTCAGCACGAGGCATGACGGTGGGGTAGGTGTTAAGGCAGCCGGCAGGGTGAATTCTGTGGACTTGGGCTAACCCATTTGAGATCAGTGAGTTCTGCGGGGTGACGGGGGTCCCTTCAGACAGCTCAGCAGCACAATTTGGGTGGTTCTGCTTCTTCATTCAGGCGGGCTCTTCGCAGGCAGCTCCTGACCTGAGATGGCGGAAATGCCTGCCCTGCACTGCACAGGAGATGCTTCCTTGGCTTGAAGCAGCTGTGCAGCAGTGTGTTGCTTTGCTTTGGCACCTTAATTGAGTCAGGCGGCTCTTTCTTCAGATCAGAAGATGGAGGGCTCAGCCTCTAGTTTACTGTTCACAGCTCCTGCTCCTCAGATCGCTGAGCAGGGCTCTTTGTGCATCCTCTGATCGGGGCTGTTCGCGGCTCAGTGTTTCAAGGAATTTTGTGGCAGCAGCTTGAAAATTTCACACTTAGCACAGCAGTGCCTGTGATGCTCTGAGTCATGTGGGCAGGAGCCAGTGTGTAGGGGCCGCAAGGGCAGGTGCCAGTGTTGCCTGGACGTTGGAACAAGTCAAGATCAATGATGTCCTCCAAAGCTTCAGGAAACTGCATTTGCTTGAAGTGGTGCCTAAAAACAGGCACCTCATTAGCCACCAGAGTAGAGGGGGCCTGAAAGTGGAATGAGAGAACTGGGCCCCCAAGGTCCTATGTAGCTACACCACTGTTCGGTGGCAAAAGCTAATTGGTAGTAATAGGTTTTCAATGCTTTACGGAATTGAGTGTAAGACCTTTCTAATCTAATTTGCTGTGGCAATGAATCCCATAATGCTGGGGAAAGAAAGTAGAAAGCTGATGAACGAGTGGATTCCCATCTTGCCCTGGATGGCGGGAGGTAAAACCAATCTGTTATCTGTTAAACAGTATGGAATGGTCAATGCTGCAAGATAAGATGAGGTAGCAGAATGACGTGCCTTATGAGTCAAAGAAAAAACATTAAATTTGCAAAAAGGACATCCATTCCGTGTGAAAATCTTTGTGAAAAATTGCAAGAGTATCTTATAAGACTTGGCATCCAAATGGCAGATGACGTTTAATGTCTGCAAGTGCAAAGTGATGCATGTAGGAAAGAGGAACCCAAAATATAACTATGTGATGTAAGGTTCCACATTAGGAGTCACTGCCCAGGAAAACGATCTAGATGTCATCGCTGATGATAGATTGAAACCCTCTGCTCAGGGTGTAGTATCATCTAAGAAAGCAAGTAGAATGTTAGGAATTATTAGGAAAGGAATGGAAAACAAAAATGAGGATGTTATAATGCCTTTGTATCACTCCATGGTGCGACCACACCTCAAATACTATATGGAATTCTGGTCACCACATCTCAAAAAAGATATAGTAAAATTAGAAAAGGTAGAGAGATGGGTGACAAAAATGATAAAGGGAATGGGACGACTTCCCTATGAGGAAAGGCTAAAGCGGCTAGGGCTCTTCAGCTTGAAGAAACGATCGCTAAGGGGAGACATGATAGAAGTCTATAAAATAATAAGTGGAGTGAGACGGGTAGACGTGAATCACTTGTTTACTCTTTCCAAAAATACTAGGACTAGGAGGGATGCAATGAAGCTACAAAGTAGTAAATTTACAACAAACCGGAGAAAATATTTCTTCACACAACATATAATTAAACTCTGGAATTGTTGCCAGAGAATGTGGTAAAAGCAATTAGCTTAGCAAGGTTATTAAAACGTTTGAATAACTTCCTAAAAGAAAAATCCATAAGCCATTATTAAGATGGACGTGGGAAACTCCAATGGGAGTTTTGCCAGGTACTTGTGACCTGGATTGTCTACTGTTGGCAACACTTATGTTCTTATGCTCATATATCCCGAAATTCAATATATCGCGCTTTAATTTCCACGCAGAAATCGAAGTGTATTCTATAGCAATGTGTGTAACTTAATTGTTTAACTAGCTAATCAGCGCTGTTAATTGGATGTTAACAAGCAATTATCAGCACTAATTAGCATCAATTAAAATGTACATGCTCAACTCGCTAAGTGTATTCTGTAAGTGACACATGTAAATTCTAAGTAGCATAGTTGAAAAGGGGGTGTGGCCATGGGTAGGGCATGGGTGTTTCTAAAATCTACGTGCATTATTATTTATATTATATTATATTATATATTACATATATTATATTATATATATTATATATATATATTATATTATATTATATTATATATTATTAATTATATGCACATAATTTATGCATCGGGATTTACGCCACATAAAATGTGGCCTAAATGGACGCAACCAAATTTGGTTGCATGGACAGTCGCTCAGCATGTTCTCTATACCGCACAGAAATTGAAGCCTATTCTATAAAATTTAGACGTACTTTAAAGAAAATGCCTAGATGTTTTTTTCCACGTGGATTTTTCCAAGTGCCATGTAGAGAATCTAGCTCATACGGCAAGAAAGTGCACACTCGATGACTTTGCTCTCATGATGAACGAATGGTCAAACAAAAATGAATAAAACAAATATTCTTGAAAACAACATGGGAAAACAAAACGAAACAACATTTTTCTGGTTGTTCTTCCCTATTTTCATATGCCAGGTTACCCAGACAAATTGGAGCGGAGGAGTGGCCTAGTGGTTAGTGCAGCGGAATTTGATCCCAGGGAACTGGGCTGCAGCTCCTTGTGACTCTGTGCAAGTCACTTAACCCTCCATTGCCCCAAGTACAAATAAGTACCTGTATATAATATGTAAACTGCTTTGAATGTAGTTGCAAAAACCACAGAAAGGTGGTTTATCAAGTCCTATGCCCCATTCTGAATATTACTCAATGCAAGAATAATTCAACATACATAGAGCCTGTTAGAGGTTTTCAACAGGGTCTAATAAAACAACCATTTTAATAATTTGTAGTGGCATTAATCATCTTGAGGGGGGGGGGGGGGTGGTATGAGTTGTTTCTGTGTTAATCTCCTGCCAGTCACTGAGCAATATTGAAGCTTCAACTAAATGTTTGCAAACTCCAAGATATGAAAGGCATAACAGAAGGTCATTCCTTTTGCTGCAGAAATATGCATAACTTACATCTATTCTACAAAAGGAATTTATTTTTTAGCATATCTGCTTTTACAAAATAAGCCTCACTAGCCCCCCGGCTAGCAGGTGCTGCCATTTACTCCTTTTCTTGGGCTTGCCCAAATGTGACCATTGCTGGGAAAAGGTAACTAAAGTCACCAGAAACAAAAAAAATGAGGTTTTAATGAATTATGTTAGAAAAAAGACAATTCGAATTTGTAAATACGTAGAAAACAAAATGTTTGCTTTACGTGGGAATATTCTGGGAAGGCAGGGTGATGAAGGGATAATCTTGATTTGCTGATCTTACTGGTCAAAATCATAGAGGAGGGGGCTGGGGACGTGACAGGAAGTTGAAGGACAATGAAGATGAAGGTTTGAGGGGAGTGCAATTCAAAGGGGGGGCAGTCACCAAGATAGTTCAAGGTAAAGCATGTAAAATGAAAAAAAGAGTAATGGTGTATTTACTAGAAAAAAGAAAGGAAGGGGTTGATATTTATTTGGATTTTGTTTACATCTTTTTTTTCAGTAATAGCTCAAGGTGAGTTACATTCAGGTACACTGGGTATTTCTCTGTTCCTGCAGAGCTCATAATCTACCAGAGGGTTACATGATTTGCCCAAGAACACAAGAACCAGCAGCGGGTTTTGAACCAGCCACCTCGGAATGTCAAGACTGTAACCACTAGGCTACTTCTCCACTCATACACTGATCCAAACTCCACTCCACAGATACAAACATTTAAATAGAGTAGGGAAGGACCAATGGTCTACCACAAAGGAACCAAACCCATAGGTCAATATAAATGAAATCCAATTTTATTGTCCAAGGTCGGTCAGATACAATCAGACTCGACACAGAACTGTGTTTCGCCAACTTAATGCCTGCTTCAGGAGCCACTATATCTGATGGGTAATTGCAATGAATTTCTGCAAAAAAATGCTGGGGCTCCACAACATACACATAAGGAGCTCCAAAAGGAATGAAGTACATTAAAATCTTGCAGTACTGTGGGGCACAGTGGAAAAAAACCTGAAGCAGGTATTGAGTTGCTGAAACACCGTTCCATGTCGAGTCTGACAGAGTCTGATTGTATCTGGCTGACTATTATGGTATTTGCTTCAATTTCTGTGTGGAAATTAAGGCATGATATATAGAATTTGGGGGATAGCACCTAAAAAATGCCTATGACCCTCCCATTTCCGTGCCCCCTTTTTTGGGCCACATGTAAAATGTAGGTGCGGAATCCCACACCTATATTTACACACATACATAACAATTAAATCTACTTAGTGCCAATAATTGCTTCTTTAAAAGCCAATTATTGGCCTTAATGGGCTCGTTATTCAATTAAATTGGGAGCATGCCCAAATTTCCCTATGCAATTTTTAGCGGTGTGACAAAACCGTGGGGTTTTAAGCCTGTAAAAATTAATTATTTCTTGAAGTGTATTTCTCTAGTCTGGCCAGCAGGTGGTGCATGTTTATGTTTAAAGCTGTTACAGAGAACTAAGGGCGTCTTTTACTAAGGCACGGTCACCTTTTTGACATGTTCTAAAATTGTGGGCGCACAAAATGTTAGAGACACCCATAGGAATGCATTGGCGTCTCTAACGTTTAGCGCACCCACAATTTTAGTATGCGCCAAAAACATGAGCGTGCCTTAGTAAAAGACCCTCTAACTGTTCTTTCTTTAGTTAACACAGATAAGAGGTACCTGCAGTGATGTTGCCAGATACTTGTAAAACTTGATCTGGGCTCTGATTGGCTCAGGAGCTCAATTCATCTAGGATGTACTGGCTTTTTTCTTCAGTCTTAGCCAGGGACAAAAGAGATAAAGATCTATTTGCTGAGGCCCTATGAACAGTTATATTCCCTAACCTGTGAGCAGCTATATGCCATGATCTCCCCAGGTGCTACTTAGATAGTAAACTAAACAAATGTTTAGATAGTTTTATAATTGATCCATATTTACTTGTTACTGTTTGCATCTTTTCTGTTCATTGTTCTAATTTTTCATGACAATAAACATTATTAGTTTATTGCCTTGCTTGTCTGGACTGACTAAGAATCCTGGCGGTTTGTGTGTTGGGTCTGTGAGTGCTTTCTAGGAACTGTGGGACCACTGAGCATGTGACCCCAGTAACCTAGAAATCACTGGTGATAATTTGAGAGTGGGAGACTCACCCAGAGGCAGTTGTGACCCAGTCGGTGGGAGGAGAGTTATAGTGTGGAACACAAGCGGCAGGTGGACCTGAGCTGTGCTGGGGATAGACTCTCTAACTGGTTGCGGGGTAACCCCAGGCGGGTGGCTAGGCATTTTGTGACAGGCGACTTTTATAGAATTAGGGGGTTTATGTCGTGTTCACCAGTGTACTCCAACCTCCATCAGCCATGACTCCAGCAACACTCTTAGCTTTCTGTAAAGCAAAAAGGAGGCCAAATCAATTCTCTCTTCTGCTTACTTTAAAATTCTCCTGATTAAAAATGCACTCCTTATAGTCCTTCTAACATTAATGTCATTGCAGAGTTCTTTATGACAACTATTTCAACTTGCTGGCCTTTATTTCTGCAGTGAAAGAGATTAACACTAACTCAGAGCTCTTACCCAACCTCACTCTGGGGTTTCACCTTTATGACTCTTTGACCCACACAATCATAACATTTCAGATTGCCATGAAATTATTTTCAGGAATGAACCCTGAGATCCCTAATTACAGTTGTAGAACATCTGGTCCATTGGCTGCTGTCATTGAGGGTCTTCCAGGAGAGATATCAATGCGGATGTCTAATGCGTTTCAGATATATCACTACCCACAGGTAAGAGGACCTCTACTGTTCTTCTACTTCAGATTTTTTAAAATTAAATTCATGTTATTAATAAATTACAGGCAAAAATACAAACAAAAGAAAATGTAATTACAAAACCATAGCTTGCATGCTTTTTCATGGAGATCGTTACATTACAGTACAATTCAAATTTATATTCGACAAAACCTATACAGTTGCACGGGGATTGCAATAACAGAAAGTCAGAACACTACATCTGGGAATTACAATAAACTATAATAAAAGGAACCTCCAAATATTCAGCCGGTGACAGTTGCTGGCTAAATTAGCCCCCAATATTCTGTGCCAAGCCATGTCCAGACACCAGCACTGAATACTGAGGGCTATACATGGGCGGATTGGGCAGCAGAGCTTATGCTAGCTCAGCAGCTTTTCAGCCCAGGCTCGCATAAGAGGATTGGTTTCCCTCACAGTATTATGTACACCACATAACAGTTTTTAAACTGGATTTCGCATGCTATGATATTGTATTGTAACAATTATATGTATATTTTATACACTGATTTGGATATCACTATTTATCTATATGCACATACCTCTAGATGTATCACATCTTCCATATATGCATATTATATATATATATATATATATATATACACATCTTTTAAACATTTCTGTATTCTCAGTCTTATGTCTGTTCGAAAATATGTTTTGTAATTATGCATAGTGTAATTTTATGTGTCTTTTTATGAACATTTTTATATTGTTTTTATTATTTATTTTTAATATTTTATGTATTATTGTTTTTGTATCTTTTATTAATAGACCCCCTGAGGCAGGCGTCTTTACGCTGAAACATGGCCCATGTCGGGTCTCTCAGAAATAAAGGACTCTTGCTGTCACAGTCTTCAAGGCCCAGTTGTGATTTTTTTAAAGCATTTAGTAACATAGGGCCCTGTTTACTAAGCATGTATGCACATTAACCATGTACATGCCTACAATATCCCTATAGGCACCTACATGTAGGCGTGCTAAAAACACTAACACACCTTAGTAAACAGGGCCCATAGTAAATGACGGCAGATAAAGACCTGAATGGTCCATCCAGTCTGCCCAACAAGATATGCTTTTTTTGGTAAGCATATCTTGGGACATCATAAACCAGAAAATGTTGATTTTATTATAGGTCTGTATCATAAAATTTTAATTTTTTCACGTGTTTTTTCTCATTTGTTTGGTTGTAAATAGGTTTTAATTTTAGGTTGTCATTTATTTTATTTGAACCATTTACAATCCACTTTATTTAAGCAATTCTAGGCAGCTCACAAAATAGCATACACAATCAGATGGAGGAAAACAGACATTACAATTATATTAATATATTAATATGAGCATAAGAAATAAGCCAAAATAACCTTTAAAATGCTTAAAAGAATAACTAAAACTCTTGAGAGAATAGATTCGCTTTCAAATATTTTTTGATAGTAAATAAAAATGAAACAAAACAGAGAAAAGAAAATAAGATGATACCTTTTTTATTGGACTAACTTAATACATGGTTTTATTAGCTTTCCAAGGTAACCCTTCTTCTTGAGATTAGAAATAAGCAAATATTGATAAATAACACGATGTCCATTCTTAGATGAAACATCTGATTGTTGACATTTAGTATTATGCACTATATAGTCTGCACAATTTTTTCAGCTCTGATTTTATAGGTGCCATTTATACAATTCCCTCCTCCCCTTTAACGGCAATTTTCAGTCCACTATCCAGATAGTTAATCCAATAAAGTTAGAACAGCCACTCATAAGAGGAAAGGCTAAAGAGGTTAGGGCTTTTCAGCTTGGAAACGAGATTTCTGAGGGGAGATATGATTGAGGTCTACAAAATCCTGAGTGGTGTAGAACGAGTAAGTAAGTCCATTTTTTACTTGTTCCGAAAGTACAAAGACTAGGGGACATGCGAGGAAGTTACATGGAAATACTTTTAAAACAAATAGGAGGAAATATTGTTTTCACTCAACAAATAGATAAGCTCTGGAACTCTTATTTTTGTTACATTTGTACCCCGTGCTTTCCCACCCATGGCAGGCTCAATGCGGCAGGCAATGGAGGGTTAAGTGACTTGCCCAGAATCACAAGGAGCTGCCTGTGGAGGGAATTGAACTCAGTTTCTCAGGACCAAAGTCCACCACCCTAACAACTAGGCCACTCCTCCACTCTTTGCTAGAGGATGTAGGAACAACAGATAGCATATCTGGAGGAAAATCCTAAGTCTGCTATTGAGATATACATGGGGAAGCTACTGCTTGCACTGAGATTGGCAGAAACCCAATTAGTAGCAAAATTCCATGCTAGCAGGTACTTGTAACCTGGCTAAGCCACTGTTGGAAACAGGATACTGGGTTTCATGTACCATTGATCTGACCCAGTATAGGTATTCTTATGTTCTTATGTAGCTTTACCCAGATAGTTCTCCCGTTAGTGGACCAAATCTGAATATCACTCTTAACCAGATATCTCCTGGCTCTGCTTTTGCTCCTCCCCCTACTGCATCAGAGGAGATCTGCAATGATATCAGTCCATCTAAGCCATGTATCCAGATAAGAACAGCCATTATCCAGATAAATGGCTTTGAATACTGGGCCCTAAATTTAATGCCTTCCCAGTAGAGGTAATTGACGTCTCTTTTACTGTGGAACTTGTCAGGAAATGTCTGAACATGCAGCGATGGTCTTTTCAAAGTACCTGCAGGCCTTCAAGCTATATGGAGAATAGAATACAAAACTTTCTCCACTGCTTCTCGATACTGTTTTTTTTTTTTGATGATGACGGAGCTACATAAGTAATGCCATACTGGGAAAAGACCAAGGGTCCATCGAGCCCAGCATCCTGTCCACGACAGCGGCCAATCCAGGCCAAGGGCACCTGGCAAGCTTCCCAAACGTACAAACATTCTATACATGTTATTCCTGGAATTTTGGATTTTTCCAAGTCCGTTTAGTAGCGGTTTATGGACTTGTCCTTTAGGAAACCGTCCAACCCCTTTTTAAACTCTGCTAAGCTAACCACCTTCACCACTTTCTCCGGCAACGAATTCCAGAGTTTAATTACACGTTGGGTGAAGAAAAATTTTCTCCGATTTGTTTTAAATTTACTACACTGTAGTTTCATCGCATGCCCCCTAGTCCTAGTATTTTTGGAAAGCGTGAACAGACGCTTCACGTCCACCTGTTCCACTCCACTCATTATTTTATATACCTCTATCATGTCTCATGTTTGAATAGGCTCCTGTTCCCCAGAAGTCAACACACCAGTAATAATATACCAGGCAAAGAAATTTATCTCCCAGTTTTAGCCCTCTAACCTTTCTGGTAAAATATACCTTATGTGATTTAAAATGGTAAGGCATAATGACAAAGATAATGGCATGTTAGTTGCTTTTTCTCGACAGATCAGTTTCACCTCACAGAATCTATTTCTGAGTGATACTGCTAAGTTTCCTTATTTCTACCGGGTTGTTCCCAGTGAATTGCACCTCTGCAAGGGGATAGTCAAGTTACTGAAATATTTTGGCTGGACCTGGGTCAGTATCATTTCATCCGATGATGACAGCAGTGTGAGGGCTGTCCAGATCTTGAAAGAAGGTATTGAACAGAATGGTGGATGCATCAAATTCATAGAAATCTTCAGTCACAGTAATGCCTTGCCAAGAGAAAAATTATTTGAAATTATAGAGAGAATTCATGTGTCATCAACTAATATAATCATTCTTTACTGTAGTAAGGAGTACTTCTATAATCTACATAAGCAAATAGGCGATATAAACATGACTGGCAAAGTCTTGATCACAACAGGTGAATGGAACTTTCCCAAGATCTATTCGTCACATCTGAGTATGAAGAACAACATATTGGCATTCAGAAAGGCTATGAATAATATTCCAGCATTTTCAAAAACTGTACAAGACGTGGTACAGCTTCCAAGTTATTTATACATGTGGTCATGGTGGAGTAGATTCTGTGGACTAGAGTGCCAAATGTATGTCAAAAAGGCTTGCGGCATTTATGAAGCATTGCCCTTCAATCCACCCTGTAACGTCAAATACTTTGGGGACAGCTACAGCGTGTACAATGCTGTGTATGCCTTGGCACATGCACTGCATGAAATGATCACCTCTGACTCTGGAAAAGAGACTGCATGGAGTGGAGACAAATGGAGATATTTGGATTTGCCATGGAAGGTAACACAAATTTTTTAAATGACTGTTATGTTTACACTAAAAGGAGTGGGATAAACTGCTACAACGCAGGAGGGAAGCTTAAATGGAAAAGAGTGGCTTACCCCTGGTTTCTATTTCTGGGAGCTGGATTTGCATGCTCAAATTTGTAAGTGCACCCAAGATGCACTTGCAAATTAATTGAGTAACGAAACCTTAGCTATCAGTAAGTGGGTGCTTATTAATATAGTAACATAGTAAATGATGGCAGATAAAGACCTGTACGGTCCATCCAGCCTGCCCAACAAGATAAACTCATTTTACATGTTCGTGATACTTTATATATATATACCCGTTTGATTTGTCCTTGCCATTCTCAAGGCACAGACCGTAGAAGTCTGCCCAGCATTCTTCTTGTACTAAGTTCTGAAGCTAATGTCGAAGCCCCTTAAAATTTACACTCCGGCCCATCCCTATCTATTCAGTCATGATCAAGGCATAGACCGTAGAAGTCTGCCCAGCACTGTTCTTGTACTAGAAGTTCTAAAGATTCTAGAATCCTAAAGAGTTACAAGATTCCGGAATCCCAATTAGTAGCAACATTCCATGTAGAACCCCAAAGAGTAACATAGTAACATAGTAAATGACAGCAGATAAAGACCTGTACAGTCCATCCAGTCTGCCCAACAAGATAAACTCATTTTACATGGTATGTGATATTCTATATCTATACCTTTGATTTGTCCTTGCCATTCTCAGGGCACAGACCATAGAAGTCTGCCAAGCACTGTTCTTGCACTAAAAGTTCTGAAGCTAATGTCGAAGCCCCTTAAACTTTACACTCCTGCCAATCCATATCTATTCAGTCATAATCAGGGCTTAGACCATAGAATTCTGCCCAGCACTGGCTTTGCTTCTCAGTTACCAGCATTACCACCCAATCTCTGCTAAGATTCCGTGGATCCATTCCTTCTAAATAGGATTCCTTTGTGTTTATCCCATGCATGTTTGAATTCCATTACTGTTTTCATCTCCACCACCTCCTGTGGGAGGGCATTCCATGTATCCACCACCCTCTCTGTGAAAAAATACTTCCTGACATTACTCCTGAGTCTGCCCCCCTTCAACCTCCAATTCATGTCCTCTAGTTATAGCGCCTTCCCATCTACGGAAAAGGTTTGCTTGCAGATTAATACCTTTCAAATATTTGAACGTCTGTATCATGACAACCCTGTTTCTCCTTTCCTCCAAGGTACACGTTTAGGTCAGCAAGTCTCTCCTCGTACAGTTTGCAACACAAATCCCATACCATTTTTGTAGCTTTTCTTTGCACCGCTTCCAGTCTTTTTACATCTTTAGCAAGATATGGCCTACAAAACTGAACACAATACTCCAAGTGGGGCCTAACCAATGACTTATAGAGGGGCATCAACACCTCCTTTCTTCTGCTGGTTATACCCCTCTCTATGCAACCTAGCATCCTTCTGGCCATGGCCGTCGCCTTGTCACATTGTTTCTTCATCTTTAGATCCTCTGACACCAACACCCCAAGATCTCTCTCCTGAGTCGAGCTTACTAATATCTCCCCTCCTATCCGGTGTCTGTCTTTTGGGTTTCTGCTCCCAAAGTGCATCACTCTACACTTCTTGGCATTAAATTTTAACTCGTCTTATGACAAAATTAACACTCAAGCTAAAGAGTTTAATTACAAGAAAATCTCACAAAATTGTATTAGTGGGTTTCAGGCACCGGGACACCACAACCATTCACTACATGCCTATATGTGGAGAAAAAAACCTCAGTAAAGCGACCCCACCTACAATACTTCTACGGTGTAGGCACAGCTCACCATCATAGGGAAAAAACTCCACAGTGTAGGAACATTATCTCTCTTGGTCCCAATGTCCATAAAGCCGACTACCATTCACAGGAAAGGTCAAAGGCAGTACAGGCAGGTCAACAGAATTGAACACTCAATGGTAATTCTTCAGACCTTCGCGTTCTTCTCAGCCTTTCAATCCAGCCCTCCGCCAAATATAGCACTCCCAGATGCCTGACAGGTTCCACTGGTGGTTGCAAATGGCCAGTACACAGGATTGGGATTGAGATTCCTAATGTGATTCTCCTGACGCAGCTTTTAGCGTTTTTTAATAGAATTACGGGGATAATGCACATTTAGAAATTGCTATTAAAACAAACGTGTGAAACTAGCTGGAAAAGCACCCAAATATTGGGAAAAAAAACCAAAACACACAGGCTACAATCTCTTACCCTCTTGATTGTTTGTTCCATAATTTTTGACTGTGATCGTTTTTCTGTTTTGTTGCTTTCTTATGAGAAGTTGCCAGTGAAGAGTTTGGAACTGAGAACAGGTGAGATATTAGTGATTGAAGGTCATTCAAAGGTATTAGGAATTATAATTGATTCACATTTAATTTTTGAGTTACCTGTGAATATTCAGCAAACTCTTTGACTGTGTCCAGGCAAGGCTAATTTCCATTGGGTTTAGCACCCCCAATCATTTTGAAAAGTTGGCTCCCAAGAGTGGGACAAGATTTGGCGGGCAGTAATGATTTGGGATGGAAGAAAGGGAAAGGAGTGCATCACCGCCACGATTATTTTCACCAAGTCCTGCGTTAGTGCAGACTTTGGGATTGGAGGGGAGAAAGGCGTGGAGGAGCATCATCGAACAGGGTGCTCAAGTTGTCATGAGGCCGTCCTTGCAGGATGTCCCCGTAAAGGGGCGGGGCAACCCGTATTATCAAAACAAGATGGGCATCCATCTTTCGTTTCGATAATACAGTCGAGGATGCCCAAATAATGAAATTTAGGTCAACCTTAGAGATGGTCGTCCTTAGGTCATTTTTGAGATGGTTGTCCCTGGTTTTAGGCGATAATGGAAACTGAGGACGCCCATCTCAAAAATGACCAAATCCAAGCTATTTGGTCGTGGGAGGAGCCAGCATTCATAGTGCACTGGTCCCCCTCACATGCCAGGACACCAACTGGGCACCCTAGGGGGCACTGCAGTGGACTTCACAAACTGCTCCCAGGTGCATAGCTCCCTTACCTTCGGTGCTGAGTCCCCCAAAACCCACTCCCCACAACTGTACACCACTACCATAGCCCTTATGGGTGAAGGGGGGCACCTACATGTGGGTACAGTGGGTTTTGGGGGGGGTTGAAGGGCTCAACATTTACCACCACAAGTGTAAGGTAGGGGGGATGGGCCTGGGTCCGCCTGCCTGAAGTGCACTGCACCCACTAAAAACTGCTCCAGGGACCTGCATACTGCTGGGATGGAGCTGGGTATGACATTCGAGGCTGGCATAGAAACTGGAAAAAATGATTTTACATTTTTTTTGGGTGGGAGGGGGTTGGTGACCACTGGGAGAGTAAGGGGAGGTCATCCCCAATTCCCTCCGGTGGTCATCTGGTCAGTTCGAGGCTTGGTCGTGAAAAAAAATATAAAGTCATCAAAATGCTCGTCAGGGACGCCCTTCTTTTTTCCATTATCAGCCGAGGACGCCCATCTCTAAATCACGCCCCAGTCCCGCCTTCGGTACAGTGCCAACACGCCCCATGAATTTTGGTCGTCCCCGCAATGGAAAGCAGTTGAGGACGCCCAAAATCGGCTTTCCATTATGCCAATTTGGGCGACCCTGAGAGAAGGACGCCCATCTCCCGATTTGTGTCGGAAGATGGGCGTCCTTCTTTTTCGAAAATCCACCTGTAAGTGTGTGTTGAGGCCAGTTCAGCACCGACTGGCTTCATTTTTAAAGAATATAAAGGCCTCTATAGGATTTGTGCTTTCTGGTGAATTATTTATGAAGTTTAAATGAGTATTAGTAATTGTTAATTATTGGAAATGTTAATAAAGCTGTGGCCCATTTATATACCAAAGAATTGTTATTGTTTTTATTTGTGTAACTGGTTTGTGGAGCACGGCATAGTATGAATGCTGATGTTACGACAGTTAAGAGCAATTTTCTCTAAGCTCCACACAGATAATTTTGAAGAATACCGTATTACTATTCTTTTCGAAGAGCGCTAAGGTCATTTTAAGGGTGTTCAAAAGAAATCCATGCTAGAGTGAATCTTTGAAACAGATTGTCTTTGGAAATTTGGAGAATACCGTATTATTATTACAATTTAAGGAGCCCTTTTACAGAGCGGTTACAAGCTCAACGTGGGTTTACCACTCGCTCTTTCAGGACTACAACTGGCCCAATGTGGCTGCCGGCGGTAGTCCCGCCCCGCGCATGTGCCATTTCCAGGGGAAATAGAAAACCTCCGGAAATGGCTAGCACGGCGGTAACCCAGCAATAATCAGGCATCACCGCGCACTTCCCAGTTACTGCTGGAGCCTTTATTGCCACCTCAATGGGTGGCAGTAAGGGCTCCCCGTTGCATGGCCACACTGTGAGAGATATCTCACCGCGTGGCCATTTTTTTTCAGGTTTTACTGGCTGCGGGAAAAGGCCCTGGCATGTGGGAAATATGGCCCTCACCAGCAGCACAGGGTACTTTTTCCCACAGCTTAGTAAAAAGATTCCTAAATTAGCCTGTCGGATACGTAAATTGTTGTATGGAGATGGCTTTGGTAATTTGATTAATTATTTGGAGTTTCCATCATCTTTTTCTTTGGCTAGGTCTGAACATAGTTTGAAATTGAATCATCCGTCTTTTAAGGGTGTTCAAAAGAAATCCATGCTAGAGTGGAACAGATCGTCTTTGGAAATTCAGAGAATACCGTATTACTATTCTTTTCGAAGAGCGCTAAAGTCATTTTTGTTTGATGAGAAAGACGTTTTATTGTGATGATAAGGGTTGTATTTTAGGTTAAAGCTTATAGATGTTTTTATTGTAATTCTCCTGAATGAAGGAATTCTTGTGTGTAATATGCTTAGAATCCATTTTGAATTTAGTGGAATATAAGAATCACATAGTTTCGTATAGTATAGTATTCCAATTCAATAAAGAAACTGAACTAAAAAAACCAGAGACTTCTTTCCCATCAAAAGGAGAATTTCTTGTGTTTTAAAGATCCAATAAGAAGGTAATTCTCTACAGGACATGATGGCGCTCTAGGTGTGGGAAGTACCGCGGGGCTGCTTTGGTAACCCGGTGGTACTTCCTGTTTAGCGAGCAAAAAGCCCGCATTGTGCTTACTACTGCTTAGTAAAAGGTGCCCTTTGTGCACTATTATGAAATATACCCAATCTGCGCCTAAGTTGGACACGGGTATTTAGGCCTGGTTTTAGGTGGCCAAAATGCGTACGCCTAAATTTTAGTCAAAAGAATGGTGCATGAGCATCCTATATAATAATTCTCACCTCCAACATTCTGACTTGCCTGGGACCATGGCTCATTCCGAGTTGGTCTGCTAGGCTCCGTAGATCAGGCTGACATGACCGTAGCCATTATGATGTCAACTTCAGAACCCGGGGGGGGGGGGGGGGGAGACATGCCTCACAGCTGATCCATGTCCAGAGGAGGGTCGCTGGACATGGGTGGCTGGAGGGGGCAGGGGAGAGAGAAGGGTCACTGGACATGGGTGGCAGGAGTGGGGCAGAGGAGAGAGGAGATTCGCTGGACATGGGTGGCTAAAGTGGGCGCAGGGGGAGAGGAGGGTCGCTGGACATGGGTGGCTGCAGGGAGAGAGGAGGGTGGCTGGACATGGGTGGCTGCAGGGGAGCCAAGGAAAACCTTGCTAGCACCCGTTTCATTTGTGTCAGAAACGGGCCTTTTTTACTAGTAGTCTATAAATTATGCCTAACTATAGGCATAGTTTGTAGAATCACCCTAACTGCATGTTTTTTTCTGTGCTGATTTTAAGGCCATGGTGGACGTTTTGTCTTTTGTACACCAGAGAGTGACGCTACGTTACCTGAATTATATCGTTATAGTCTTTATCAAGACTACTCGATATTACATTCACTTTTCAAGCTTCAATGATTGATCGAGACTCCTGAGGCAGACCTGTGGCCGAAACACAGTACTGTGTCGAGTCTGTGAATAAAGTTGTTTCCTTTACCACCATAGTCCTGTTTCCCTGGAGTCATTGGTCCACTTCCCACTCCCTATCAGATAGTACTGATTTTAAGGCACCATTTTTAGACTTTGGCCCAATATGTAAGGAAAAGTAGTACCAAGAATCTATATAGAGGTGCACTAACACTAACATTATCAGTTTTGTTGTTTCAGGGGTCCTTTTACTAAGGTGCGCTGAAAAATGACCTGTGATACTGTAGGCGTGTGCAGAATCATTTTTCAGCACACCTGCAAGAAATGCCTTTTTAAAATTTTTGCCAAAAATGTATGTGCAGCAAAATGAAAATTGCCGCACATCCATTTTGAGTCTGAGATCTTACCACCAGCCATTGGCCTAGCGGTAAAGTCTCACGCGGTAATGACCTACGCGCGTCAAATGCCACTTGGCACACGTCCGATACGTGCATCCGAAAATAAAAATTAGTTTTCGGCCGTGCACTAAAAAATGAAATTAGTGCAAGAGACACATGGTAGCTGGGCAGTAACTCCATTTTGGCGTGCGTTGAGCACACCTGTAGACGCTTATGCGGCTTAGTAAAAGGGCCCTCTTGTTGGAAAAAGTGCCCAGAAATACAAAAATCAGGTGTAAGTGTCTGTGGGTATTGTTGCTTCAGCAAGTTCCAAGTGAATGTCAGCAGGTACAAAGAACGCATTGATTTGATGCTATGTGTACAACATGAACACTGCGCTTCCGAATTTTTTTTAAAAAAAGGAAACTTGTTTTTTTTTCTAATATTGTCTTGAAATTACATGCATATGCCAACAGCTAGAAGCTCTGCTGAACATTTACCTCTCATTTTTCAGCTTCATCGCTATCTAAAGAACATGCACTTTACGAATATTCTAGGTGAAGAGATCTTTTTTGATGAGAATGGAGACCTTGCCGTTGGATATGATATTATAAATATGGTCTATCTACCCACTGGGACACTGAGTTCTGAAATTGTTGGACGTTATAACCCGTACAATCCCTCAGGGGAGGTTTTCACAATTAATGAGAAGGCAATTGTGTGGGAGAGTGCATTCACGCAGGTCAGAATGAATTAATATTAGAGCATAATGGACAATGCTGAATTATGCAGGCATTATAAGTAATCTGATTGATGTTCAGCCGATGCTGGTGAGCAGTTTAAAAAAAAACATTCGCCAATGCTGGCTATATTAGACCCATATATTTGGATGTTGTGTGGGTACAGCCAATAATCATTGTCATACCTGCATAGATAAACCAGGCAAAATTAAAACTAACTAGTGGAACCCAGCCCGTTTCCTCAACAATGAAACGGGCCCTAGAAAGGCTCTCTTGTAAGCGATTTTTTTTCTCTCCCCTGCCCTCCCCTCCATGGAATCTTCCCTTCCCTCCCCTCCCATCCCATCCCCTCCATGTCCAGCGATTCTCCTCTTCCCTGCCCTCCTATCCGTGTCCCACGAATCTCACCTCTACTGTCCTCCCATCCCATCCATGTCCATCAATTCTCCCCTCCCTTCCCTTCCTTTCCTCCCCTCGATTTGTACCTGAACATTCTCTGGCTGGCTGGCGTTGGCTTCCGTTCCATTCGTAACATCCCTCCTGACGTCAGCTCGCCTCCAGTGTTCCCTTCCCTCTCACTGTTCTGCCCTCTGACATCATTACGTTTTGACGCGAGGGCAGAGCAGAGGGGGGAATGGAACGCTGTAGGCTGGCTGACATCATCAGATGTTATGAACCCAGGCAGACAGCGATGGAACGTTGGAGGTGCAAATTATTATATAGGCTATTTAAGTGGTTCTATTTGCCCAATTAACTATATGGGCAACGGCACTGAGCATTCCTGGTGCCTGCGTAACTTCCAGGACCTCTCCAACTTTGCCCCAGACCACCCCAATACTGCCCAAATAGTGCTCTGGCAGTCAGAGAACATATTCAGTGGCACTTTCTGGTTGTGTCACTAACCAGCTTATAATCGAAAGAGAAAAACGCCTATATTTCGACCCAAATCGGGAGATGGGCGTTTTTCTCGCAAAGGCGCCCAAAATTAGTATAATCGAAAGCCGAATTTGGGCATTTCCAACTGCACTCCGTCGCGGAAACGAATAAAGTTGACGGGGGCGTGTCGGAGGCGTGGTGGAGGCGGGACTGGGGCGTGGTTATCAGCCGAGGAGAGATGGGTGTCTTTAGCTGATAATCGAAAAAAAAGGCGTTTTACCGCGATTTTGGGTCACTTTTTTGGACCCTTTTTTTTCACAAACAAGTCCCCAAAAAGTTCCCCAACTGCCCAGAAGACCACTGGAAGGAATCGAGGATGACCTCCCTGAACTCCCCCAGTGGTCACTAACCCCCTCCCACCAAAAAAACCCCCACTTTAAAAACTTTTTCCAGCCTCTATGCCAGCCTCAAATGCCGTACCCACCTTCATGACAGCAGAATATGTTCGATCCTGTCATAGCCTTTCCCTGGGTCAGATGTGGCTCTCAGGTGCACTACAGGGTCACATCAGCATTGCATTGTGGTGGGTGTAGGGTATTGGGCTCCGTGATTTCATTAGCTTGTGTTAGTCTCACGATGTTGGTAGTTGGTAGGCTCTTCTCCCATGGTGCTTTTCCCCCTGCCTACTGGGTCAGAGTGTGTCCAGTTTTGTTTCCGGTAGTCCATGAGGTAGTGGCCATTTTTGTAAGCCAGTTTTAGATCCCTTCCATGTGTTAGCCACGTTAGAGAACTTAGTTCTTACCTTGAATGTGGCTGAAAGAGGGCATTGTACAGCATTCTGCCAGCTCTGACCTACTGCTAATCTCACTGCCAGGGAGACTCGTTGCCAGTGGGGCACAATCTCTGATCTGCAGTTAACTGTGAGTAAGCGTGCTTATTCCAATAAAGGACGTTTTCGGAGAGATAAGTCTTCAGGTGTAAACTGGTGTGCCAATGTTATACAGCAGTAACAAGTCCTAGAGGCCTGCGTGTATGCAGGTTCCTGGAGCACTTTTAGTGGGTACCGCAGTGCACTTCAGCCAGGTGGACCCAGGCCCATCCCCCCCTACCTGTAACACTTGTGCTGGTAAATGGGAGGCCTCCAAAACCCACTGTACCCACATGTAGGTGCCCCCTTCACCCCTAAGAGCTATGGTAGTGTTGTACATTTGTGGGTAGTGGATTTTGGGGGAGGGGGGTTGGGAACTCAGCAACCGTGGTAAGGGAGCTATGCATGTGGGAGCTTTTCTGAAGTCCACCGCACTGACCTAGGGTGCCCAGTTGGTGTCCTGGCATATCAGGGGGGGCGAGTGTACTACGAATCCTGGCCCCTCCCACGACCAAATGGCTCGGATTAGGATGTTTTTGAGCTGGGCGTTTTTAGTTTCCATTATTGCAAAAAAAAAAAAACAAACGCCCAGCTCAAAAACGTCCATTTTTTCGAAAATACGGTTCGGCCCGCCCCTTCACGGACCCGTTCTCGGAGATAAACGCCCATGGAGATAGGCGTTTCCTTTCGATTATGCCCCTCCACATATCCTCTTCCAGCCCGCTCAGCATGGTTATCCTTTTAGGAGCCTTTTCTACCTGATTATACCCTTTTGAATACAGGGCCCTATGTTAGAAAATAGGAAAAATTGCTCATTCACTAGCTGACTCAGGAGTCCTCTTACTAAGGCGTGCCGAAAAATGGCCTGTACTAGTGTAGATGCGTGTTTTGGAATGCGCGCAGGTCCATTTTTCAGCACACCTGCAAAAAAGGCCTTTTTTGGGGCCGAAAATGGACATGCGGCAAAATAAAAATTGTCACATGTTCATTTTGGGCCTGAGACCTTACCGCCACCCACTGACTTAGCAGTAAGGTCTCACGCGTTAACCGGGCGGTAATTGTCAGCACGTGTACACTGCCAGTTACCGCCCAGTTAATGCCACGCGGTAGAAAAAAAAAAAATATTTTCTGCTGCGTGTATCGAACGCATGTAAAAAATTGAATTACCACCCGGGACATGCGGTAGCCGGGCGGTAGTTCCAAATTGACACGCATTGGATGTGCGTAGTCGCCTATGCACCTTAGTAAAACGGCCCCTTAGATTCTTCCCTTGCTAAATAATTCACAACCTAACTAAATTCCGTAAGGCTGAATTTTACAAACTTCTCAGCCAAGAGGTGGTGCCTTGCCTAACGGTAGTGTTTAACCGATACGTACAGACAGGAATTCTGCCCGAGTCCTTGCGGAAGGCACAAATCGTGGTGCTGTTAAAAGCAGGTAAAGATCCTCTACAAGCTGGTTCGTACAGACCTATTTCCCTCCTGCCATTTGAGACCAAACTGTTTGCCAAGATCTTGGCAAATAGATTAGGAAGAATTCTCCCAAGCATAGTGGAGGAATCACAAGTGGGCTTTGTGCGGGGGAGAACAGTGATACGAAATATGAGAAAAATCTTGGGGGCTCTGGAGACATTGCACCGAAATTCAACCCCAGCTTTAATAATAAGTTTTGACGCCGAAAAGGCTTTTGACCATGTCAACTGGGATTTTATGTTCGCTATATTGAGGGCCTATGGGGTGATGGGATTTTTCCATGCAGCAATAAAAGCCCTATACCAAGATAATACTGCTGAAGTTCTAGTTAATGACCAGATGTCAGAACCATTTGAAATATCTCGGGGAACTAGACAGGGCTGTCCTCTTTCACCCCTCCTTTTTGTAATGGTGATAGACCCCCTGATTAGGGATATTAAAGGAATGGAGGAGGTGAAGGGGGTACAGATAGGGGAGGAATCCTTTAAGATTTCTGCGTTTGCGGATGATTTATTGGTGATAATCGAAAATCCACAGGTGTCCTTGCCAGCTCTCATGGAAATATTTGCCGAGTTCGGAGATTTTTCTGGGTTTAGTCTTAATCTAGATAAAACAGAGGTAATGTCTCTATTTATGAGGGATCACCAATGGGAGAGCTTACATTGCCCCTTTAGGAGAAAGGCTGAGGCGTTTAAATATTTGGGAATATTACTTACTAAGGATCCTAGACAACTAGGTGAATATAATATAGCGCAACTGCTGAAGAGTACCAGGGAAATATTGGAGAGATGGGATGGATTGCCGTTGTCTTTGATGGGGCGGATTGCTCTGTTTAATATGGTGTTGTTTCCCAAGTGGCTTTATTGCATGCAGACGATCCCACTTTACCTCAAACAACGGGACTTAAGAGCACTTCAAAATATGCTTTCCAGATTCTTTTGGGCTAGGAAAAGGCCTCAGGTCAAGTTTGAATTTCTCAAAGGGAAAAGCGGGGAGGGAGGATTTGGAGTCCCAGATATTAAACTTTATAATATGGCTTGTCTCTTGCGTCACTTGGGGGACTGGTATCAGCAGACGGAGAGTTTCACTCCCCTGGCTATGGAAGTGGAGCTGTGTGGTCCCCTACATATTTTCTATGTACTGCAGGCACTGCGGAAAGATCTGCCCACATACATACGGACTAGTGTCTTTATAGAGCCCTTAAGAAGAGTATGGGGGGACTTGGCGAAGATCTGGTCTTTCGACTGCAGATGTAGTGGTTTGCTCCCCCTGCAGGGCAATGAGGCATTTCGTCCGGGCATGGATAACCAAGTGGTGAGGTCCTGGGGGGAGGAGGGGATATTGTTCCTGCACCATGTGTTGGGACCAAATGGCGAGATGAAATCCATGGAAGACCTTGGGTTAAATTCATTAGACTGGGGTAACCGTTTCGCATATGAACAGGTACGACATTATGTGACATCTCTTACGCGCAGGGCATTGAGTGTTGACTTGACCACCAAATTGGATGCCCTGTTAGAGATGCCGTCGGGAGATCCTGTTTCCATATCCATGCTATATAAGAGACTGACTATGACCAGACCGCAAAGAGACCTGGGCTTGTTGGCAATCAGATGGGCGGGAGATATACAAGCACCAATCTCGTCTCGGGACCTACTGAAGGGGATGAGGGGAGTTTTGAAATGGACACGAAGTGTAGAGCTGCGGGAATGTCAGATTAGAGTTACTTACCGTGCTTACACCTCCCAATCTAGACTATATCACATGGGATATTCAGAGTCGGCAGCTTGCAGGCGATGTGGAGGGTCCCAAAATGACTTTTTCCACGCCTTTTGGAAGTGCGGGGCTATCAGAGCGTTTTGGGTCAGGATAACTAGGTTTATGGGTAGTATCGGGGGACATCGGGTCCGAATGTTACCTCAATGTATTTTGTTGGGTTGTCTTTCCCCGATTGAGGGAAACACGAATCACCAGAGTGCACTCGTCCATAAGGCTTTCTTGGTGGGTATGAAATGTATCTTAGTGAACTGGATCTTCGATCACGGTCCCTCTTATTGGCAATGGCGAAATCGTTTTCATGCTTTGCTTTTGATGGAACTCCAGGACTCCTTGCTTAATTTTAAAACCCAAAATAATTTTTACCTGACCTGGAGGAGGTACCTTCAGGTGATATCTCCTAAAGCAAGAAGCTATGTTCTTAACAAACTCACTGCTTTGACTAGTTCTCCTTCAATAGCTGGCTCCAATTAGAAGAATTTGAGGCTCCCAACTATAAAATTGGATGGTTTCTCGGGTAGAAGGGTATGAGAGGATAACTGGATAATGGGTCAGTATCTTGGAAATGTGGGGGTGGGGGGGTGGGGGGATGGGAAGGGGTTCGATTAGTATTAGCCCTTTTAGATGTTTATTTATGAGGATGATTCCAACTGTTAATAGTACAGAATTAGTTTACTAAGTTATGTTACGAGTTGGTGTATGGGAACTGTTGTTGGGCTGTGAATTGGGGAATATATATTTAATGATCGGATATTGTAAAGGACAATAGTAATACCCATTGCCGATGGGAGTAAAGGGGGAGGGCTATAAGAAAACAGGCTCTATCTCCTAGCTCTTGAATGCGAGGATTTACAAGCATGGACTGAAAATGTGGACTTTGCCGATTAAACAATTCCAGACACAGCCCTCAACATGCAAGAATATTTATTAATCAAGGATCAGGGGGGGAGAGGAGGGTATAATACAAAATATTTGATGATAAAGCATTAACTTGTATCTAGTTGGAATATATAATCTACATGTTTAAGATTGCGAAATGTTCAGTCTGTTATATCATCAATAAAAATTGTTGAAACTAAATTCCGTAAGGCACTGAAGACACATCTCTTTAATAGGACATACCATAATGACTTATAATTGGAACTGTAATTCACCATCATTTACTTAACAATAGGATTGCTCTCTTCCTATACCGTATTGTTTAATTTTAATATGCAATCCATGTTCAATATGTTATACCATTTGTATATTTTCCCTTTTTTATCCAACTGTTCATTTAGCATTCATGGTCTATACGTATATATTACCAATTGTATATGTATTCTGAAATGACATAAGTCATGATGGAAAATTGTAAGCCACATTGAGTCTGCAAATAGGTGGGAAAATGTGGGATACAAATGCAACAAATAAATAGAGAATAATTGGCCTTGCAGTGGAGCTTGGAATGAAAGAACATTGCTCTAAAAACAACAGTCCAGTTGTGAGATGGAGTTATATAACTTGTTTTCTCAATCCTCAGATACCTCCACAGTCCAGGTGCAGCCCGAGCTGCCTTCCTGGTTACTGGAAATTAACCAAGAATGAAAAGCCTGTGTGCTGCTATGACTGTATTTCCTGTCCAGAGGGAAAGGTTTCCAATCAAACTGGTGGGTAAAATGAAACGTATGGGATGCATAACTACAGATTATTCATTATCCAGCTTATTTTCGAAGGCGATCGCCGGCCATCTTCCGACACAAATCAGGAGATGGCCGGCGATCTCCTAAAACCGGCCAAATCGGTATAATCGAAAGCTGATTTTGGCTGGCGCCAACTGCTTTCCGTCGCGGAGCCAGCCAAACTTCAAGGGGGCGTTTCGGTAGGGTAGCGAAGGCGGGGCGGCGGTGGGACGGGGGCGTGGTTACGAGATGGCCGGCTTCGCCCGATAATGGAAAAAAGAAAGCCGGCCCTGACGAGCATTTCGCCGGCTTCACTTGGACCATTTATTTTTAGGACCAAGTCTCAAAAAAGTGCCCCAATTGACCAGATGACCACCGGAGGGAATCGGGGATCACCTCCCCTTACTCTCCCAGTGGTCACCAACCCCCTCCCACCCAAAAGAAATATATATTTTTTTGCCAGCCTCTATGCCAGCCTGAAATTTCATACCCAGCTCCCTGAAAGCAATATGCAGGTCCCTGGAGCAGTATTTATTTATTATTATTATTTATTGCATTTGTATCCCACATTATCCCACCTCTTTGCAGGCTCAATGTGGCTTACAATATATCGTGGATAGTGGAAATGAAGGAGAGTAGACATTTAGTGTTACAGAAGTATATTGGGTTGCATGGTAATGGAGAGCATGATAGTGATGTAGTGTAAGTCATTCTTAGCATTGCTTATTAGATATATGTGTGGATTTCACATGTTTTGGTCTTTGTGGTATGTTTTGTCGAAGAGATGGGTCTTCAGCAGTTTTCGGAAGTTGGTCAGTTCATAGGTTGCTTTTAGGTTACATGGCAATACGTTCCAGAATTGCGTGCTCATATAAGAAAAGTTTGATGCGTGCATTAGTTTATATTTTAGGCCTTTGCAATTTGGGAAATGAAGATTAAGGAATGTGCGAGATGATCTTCTGGCATTCCTGGGTGGTAGGTCAATCAGGTCAGACATGTAAGCTGGGGCCTCGCCGTGGATGATTTTATGTACTAGGGTACATACTTTGAATGTGATGCGTTCTTTGAGTGGTAGCAAGTGTAGTTTCTCTCATAGGGGTTTTGCACTTTCGTATTTTGGTTTTCCAAATATGAGTCTGGCTGCTGTGTTCTGGGCTGTTTGGAGGTTTTTGAGTATTTGCTCTTTGCAGCCAGCGTAGAGTGAGTTGCAGTAGTCTAGGTGACTGAGTACTAATGATTGTACCAGATTCCAGAAAACGGTTTTTGGGAAGAATGGTTTTACTCTTTTTAACTTCCACATTGAATGGAACATCTTTTTGGTTGTGATTTTCGCGTGATTCTCAAGTGTTAGGTGCCGGTCAATGGTGACTCCAAGAATTTTCAGGGTTTCCGAAATTGGTAGGGTTAGTTTTGGGGTTTTGATGGTGGTAAATTTGCTCGTGTTGTGTTGGGAGGTGAGTATTAGGCATTGGGTTTTTTCTGCATTGAGTTTTAACTGAAAGGCATCTGCCCAGGAGTTCATGAGATGTAGACTTTGGTTGATGCCATTGGAAATTTCTTTTAGGTCTTGTTTGAATGGGATGTAAATCATTACATCATCAGCGTAGATGTATGGGTGCAGTGCACTTCAGGCAGGTGGACCCAGGCCCATCCCCCCCTACCTGTTACACTTGTGTTGGTAAATGTTGAGCCCTCCAAAACCCCCCAAAACCCACTGTAGCCACATGTAGGTGCCCCCCCTTCATCCCTTAGGGCTATGGTAGTGGTGTAGAGTTGTGGGGAGTGGGTTTGGGGGGGGATTTGGGGGGCTCAGCACACAAGGTAAGGGAGCTATGCACCTGAGAATAACTTTTGAAGTCCCACTGCAGTGCCCAGTTGGTGTCCTGGCATGCTCCTCCCACGACCTAAAGGTTTGCATTTCACCAGGTTTGAGATGGCCAGGCCTGGTTTCCATTATGGCTGAAAACCGAAGCCGGCCATCTCTAAATCCGGCGATCCCTAAACCCAGCGATCTCAACATTTGACCTAAATGTTGAGATTTGGCCGGTGCCAACCGTATTATCGAAAGAAAAGATGGCCTGCCATCTTTTTCGATAATACGGTTGGCGCCGGCCATATAGATGGCTGGCGCCATTCGATTATGCCCCTCTATGCTCCTTGCTGTGTAAAATTAGGTAGGGTAGCAAATGTCTAGGAAGCATGATTGATTTTTCCACAGGCTAGATGGCATGTTTTGCACTTTACAGAATGAGGCATGCCATGGGTTAATATTCTCCCTCCACAAATGAACACTTGTTAGCAGTGGCGTACCGAGGGTGGGGCAGTGGGAGCGGTGCACCCCGGGTGCAAGCTGTGGGGGGGGGGGGGTGCAGGGAGCATTTGCATGGCTGTCGGCTCCGCTGGTTTCCTGCTCCCTCTGATGTTACTTCCTGTTCCGGGGCAGAGGGAACAGAGAACTGGCAGAGCCAACTGCTGCACGGCTGCTACCAGCACCCCAGGAGGTATGAACAGTGCACCAAGGGGAGGGGGTTTGGAGGTGATGCGCCGGGGGGGGGGGGGAAGGGCAGCATTGCACCCGGGGGTGAAGTGATGCACAGTGGGGGGGGGGGGGGTGCTTCAGCAGGGGGGCTGCACAGCAGTGATCTGCCCCGGATGGCAGCTGACAAAGGAACATCACTGCTTGTTAGCTGGCCTGCTTGATGGTTCAAGAACTGTCCTCCATCGATTTACAAGCAAAATATCATGAGGGAAATCCAGCACCTTCAGCCCAGACCAAGCACAGCGGCATCTTACATCCAAAGTTCATATCTTCAGATAAAAATGTGTATTGATAGGATTAGAGATCAGTCTTTGTCATACCTTTTAAACTTAAATACAGATAAGACTAAAATTATTTGGTTTAGTTCTGTTTTGGACAAGATTCCAAACTCTGTTCCAGTAATTAATGATTCCCCCCTCTTGGTTGAGAAACCTTCTAGAGTTTTGGGGTAATACTGGATTTCATTATGACAATGGAGCCTTTTGAAATCATTTTGCTTTGATGGTATATTCATTGATCTTGACTCAGATGGGTTGTTATAATTCTTTATATGCAGGAATTCCCCTAAAAATTTGGAAAATACTTCAACTGCTGCGTAACACTGCTGCTCGACTTATTTTTAAATTGAAAAACTTTGATCACGTAATCTCATTGTTAATTCAACTTCAATGGCTGCCTATGGAGGTTCAGATCATTTTTTAAAATTTCTTGTTTAGTGTATACAATACTTGTAGGGCAGTCTTCTAATAGTTCAATTATTTCCTTTGGGATACCTCTGATAGGTTGAGCAAATCATACAATAAATTGAGGTCTTCTCTGTTTTCCATCATCCTCTACCTGTTACGTTTGTGGAGGAAACAGCGAGCCCTCCAAAACCCATCAGAAACCCACTGTACCCACATGTAGGTGCCCCCTTTCACCCCTAAGGGCTATGGTAGTGGTGTACAGTTGTGGGGAGTGGATTTGGGGGGGGGGGGGCTCAGCACACAAGGTAAGGGAGCTATGCACCTGGAAGCATTTTATGAAGTCCATTGCAGTGCCCCCTAGGGTGCCCAGTTGATGTCCTGGCATGTCAGGGGGACCAATGCACTACAAATGCTGGCTCCTCCCACAACCAAATGGCTTGCATTTGGTCATTTCTGAGATGGACGTCCTTGGTTTCCATTATCGCCGAAAATCAGAAACGACCAAGTCTAGGGACAACCATCTCTAAGGACGACCAAAATTTCAAGTTGATGTCCTGGCATGTCAGGGGGACCAATGCACTACAAATGCTGGCTCCTCCCACAACCAAATGGCTTGCATTTGGTCATTTCTGAGATGGACGTCCTTGGTTTCCATTATCGCCGAAAATCAGAAACGACCAAGTCTAGGGACAACCATCTCTAAGGATGACCATCTCTAAGGACGACCAAAATTTCAAGATTTGGGTGTCCCCGACCGTATTATCGAAACGAAAGATGGATGTCTATCTTTTTCGAAAATACGGGTTTCCCCGCCCTTCCATCGGGACATTTTGTGAGGACGTCCTCAACAAAACTTGGGCGTCCCTTTCGATTATGCCCCTCCACGGGTACTAATTTAGTGAGAAAGGGGAAAGAACACTTCTGTTTATAGGGGGTGAGAAAAACGTTGTAAACTAGAAATTTATTTCAGTTGATGTCAGAACTCTGAAAAGAGTCTGAAGAGCTGGGGATTTCAGAGAAACAATATTCTCCTGAAGGCTATGACAGGGGATTATTAAAGAAAGTTATTAATTTCATGATTTCATTTTAAAAAGAAGCTGGTGTTTTGAGAGGCTTTAAAGAAAAGAAGCTGGCTTTAAAGAAAAGAGAGCCTTTAAAAACCTGATTCAGGGAGAGTAACTTCAGAGAAAACTGTGTTGTTTAAAAAAAAGTAATTTCTGATGACTTTCCTGAGTTTCTTGGGAGAAAGGGAAAATCAGAGCTGGAAAAATAGTTTAGAATGCCCAGTGCTGTATGGAAACTGAAGTGACCTAAAGCTTGAGGCAGCTTCAGAATGTTGGGGATTTGCATAGGGAGCAGTCAAATTACCTTGCACAACTTAATCGATTAACAAGCTAATCAGTGCCGATAATTGGTATTTAACAACCAAGCATCACTAATTGGCTTTAATTAGAATACATGCACACAACTTTCTGGGCAAGTCACTTAACCCTCCATTGCCCCATAACGAGGTGTGGCCATAGGCATGGAATGGGTAGGTTGTGGGTGTTTCAAAAAACCATTTTTATGCACTTTTATGGAATATACCTGATCTGTGCCTAAGGGCCCCTTTTACCAAGCTGTGGCAAAAGATAGGTCTTTCTTTTTTTTTTTCAGGAAATAACCATGTGGCAAGTGAAGCACTTGCCGGGCAGCCATTTCAGGGGGAGCCTTTACTGCGACCCATTGAGGTGGCGGTAAGGGCTCCAATGCTAACCCAGCAGTAACCGGGCAGCACATGGCACTGCCCAATTACACACCGGTGCTAGAAAAATAAAAATATTTTTTTAGCACCAGATATGACAGCGCGCTGGGGGATGGGAACTACAGTGTGAACCCCCCCCCCCCGCCCCGGGTGAACTGCCCCCCCCCCCCGGTGCATCACCTCCCCCCTGGGTGCAGTGTCACCCTCCCCCCCGGTGCATAATCTCCAACCCCCCCTCCCCCCCGTGCATTGTTCTTACCTCCTGGAGTGCTGGGAGCAACCACGTAGCTGTTAGCCCCACCAGTTCCCTGCCAGTAGTTGGGCTTACTGCCGCTTTGTAAAAGGGGCCCTAAGTTATGCGCAGGTATTTAGGTCTGGTTTTAGGTGGCCTAAATGTGTGTGCCTAAATTTTAGTTGCAAGAATGGCATGCGAGCATATTCTATAAACTACGCCTAACTTTAGGCATAGTTTATAGAATCACGCTAAGCTAAGCACATGGTTTTTTGGCACTGATCTTTAAATCTAGCACACAGGAAAAGATGAGTTCTAGAAGCACTTAGGCCCCTGAAGAAGCTTTACAAATGAAACGGACAGCCCCGCTGGGCAAAATGAAAGCTAAGTGACTTCATATGTTTTTGTTACAATGAGCTAATCATGATGCTGTTTTTGATAATTTAGAAAATAGAAAGAAAAATAATTTATAAATATTGATTTAATTAAAATATGTGGAGGTTTTTTGACCTATGATAGTACTGGAGTCTGTGATGTGTCGGCACTAAGAAATTATACTTGCTGCTGAGCCGAGACTTTTGAGGTCTTTTCCTCCACTAATTGTATTAAAGACTTTTTTAAGTTTCACGGTGTGAATGAAGAGCTTTAAGCCTAGTTAAGTTTATTCTTCAGCTTCGGATACTATTTATAGGGGTCCATAGTATCTACTTATTATTTACTTTGAAGACAATTAAACATATCTCTTTCAAAAATACTTAAATCAAACATTGTAATATTGTTATACTACATGTTACTGTAATATTCATGGTGTCATTCACTAGACTCTTTATTAATTAATTTATTGATAGCATTTATACTCCACATTAGCCCAAACAAGTTTGGGTTCAATGTGGCTTACATAAAACTTTAAACCAAAGTACAATAAGGATTAAACTAAAGTAAAATATAATAAGAGGTATAACATCGTAGCAGCAGAATGACTCATTTGAAAATAACAATTAGTGTTCATTATTGCTTGTTAGGGGGTCCTTTTACAAAGGTGCGCTGAAAATGGCTTGCGGTAATGTAGGCGCAGGTTTTGGGCACACACCAATCCATTTTTCAGCGTGCCTGTAAAAAAGGCCTTTTTAACATTTTTGACAAAAATGGACGTGTGGCAAAATTAAAATTGCCGCGTGTCCATTTTGGGTCTGCGATCTTACCACCAGCCATTGACCTAGCGGTAAAGTCTCACCCGATAACCGGGCGGTAATGACCTATGCATTTCAAATTGCACTTGGCGCGCATCCCATATGTAAATCTGAAAATAAAAATTATTTTTGGGCCGCACGTATGGGACGCGCATCAAAAATTAAATTACTACAAGAGCCACGCAATAGCTGGGTGGTAACTCCATGTTGGTGCACATTGGACACACATAGACGCTTACGCAGCTTAGTAAAAGGGCTCCTAAGTGCTGATATCAGAGCTCATTAGCTTGTTAAGCCAATTAAGTTGCGAGAGAAGGTGGGTTATAAATGCATAATATAATAAATAATATAACATAAAAGAATACCTTAGTCTTATGCATACCTTAGTCTTGCATAATAGACCCCATCACTACCAAAACTAAAATTCTGACCATTTCTATAATTAGTTTAGCTTTATTTCTTGATATACCACTCTTCAGTCTAATAGCCCAACAAAGCAGTTTACGATAACAGATATTAAAAAGAAAGAAAAGAAATACAATAATCAATCAGCAAAGATAATAGCGTACAACAGCAGGGGAAGCGATAGGGAGAAAAAAGACCCCATCAGCAAGGTAACAAGCTGGAACACTATCCCTAGGATTCTATATATAGTGCCTTAATTTCTATGCAGAAATCGAAATGTATTCTATAACAATATGCGTAACTTGATTAGTAAACTAGCTAATCAGCACTGTTAATTGGATGTTAAGCAACTACCAGCACTAATTGGCATTAATTGAGATTTACACACACAACTCGCTAAGCGTATCCTGTAACCTGGTGCGCTTAAATTCTAAGTTGCATAGTTGAAAAGGGAGTGTGGCCATGGGAGCGGCATGGGTATTTCTAAAATCTATGTGTGTTATAAAATACAACAAGAAAAAAGTGGAAAAGAGCCAAGTTCAAGAGATCAGTCCAAACACCAGGATAAGATGCTCCAAACACAGCTTTATTTGGACCCTACACGGTCGGTGTTTCGGCTACAAAAGCCTTCCTCAGGGGTCAGTCGATGAGTGCTGAGCTTTATATCGACTGATGATGGAGCGCAATTGTATCTGTACGAGCTGGACACTATACTCTCTTTGACTAAGAGATATTTATTTATGCGCTCCATCGTCAGTCGATATAAAGCTGAACACTCATTGATTGACCACTGAGGAAGGCTTTTGTAGCCGAAACACGGACCGTGTAGGGTCCAAATAAAGCTGTGTTTGGAGTATCTTATCCTAGTGTTAGGACTGATCTCGTGAACTTGGTTCTTTTCCACTTTTTTCTTGTTGTGTTGTGTTTTTGTGGAAAGTCTGAATCCCATTTGTTTTTGCGGTTGTTATAAAATACACCTGCTCTGCGCCTAATTTAGATGTTGGGATTTACGCCACGTAAAACATGGTGTAAATTTGGCCACGTGGAAAGGCGCTTGGTGTATTCTATGTACCATGTGAAAATTTAAGCCTATTCTATAAAATATAGGCGTACTCTATAGAATACACCTAGGCATATTTTTTCCATGCAAAATTTTCAGGCGCCATATATAGAATCTAGCCCTATGTTATCCCATATGTTCAAGGGAAGAAAAGAGTCTTTAGTCCAGTTTTCAATTTAGCCTGATTCAATTCACCATGGAACTGCAGAGGAAAAAGATTACAATAATCAGGACCCAGGTATGAAAAACAAGATTGTCTTGTGCACTCAAGATTATGTGTAAAGGTGGAAGGCAGGACCCGTTGATTCTTATAGTGTGAGTAGGTTGCTGTGAAGAAGAAACAGGGTTGTAAGCGTGTCAGATAGATACAACTGAATACCTGAATGAACTGATTTATGTACCAGCAAAAGGAAAGTGAAATGGGACTTGATATACTGCCTTTCTGCGGTTTTTACAGCTGCATTCAAAGTGGTTTACATAGCATATACAGGTACTTATTTGTACCTGGGGGCAATAGAGGGTTAAATGACTTGCCCAGTATCACAAGGAGCTGCAGTGGGAATCAAGGCCAGTTCCCCAGGATAAAAGTCCACTGAACTAACCACTAGGCTGCTCCTCCACTAGCAATATTCCATCTAGAAGTAGCAACATTCCACGTAGAATCTCAAATAGGGAAATGGAAATGGGATTTGATATACTGCCTTTCTGTGGTTTTTGCAACTACATTCAAAGTGGTTTACATGGAGGGGCATAATCGAACGCAAACGCCTATCTCCATGGGCATTTATCTCCGAGAACGGGTCCGTGAAGGGGCAGGCCGAACCGTATTTTCGAAAAAATGGACGTTTTTGAGCTGGGCGTTTGTTTTGTTTAGCGATAATGGAAACTAAAAATGCCCAGCTCAAAAACGTCCTAATCCGAGCCATTTGGTCGTGGGAGGGGCCACGATTCATAGTACACTCGCCCCCCTGACATGCCAGGACACCAACTGGGCACCCTAGAGGTCAGTGCGGTGGACTTCAGACAACGCTCCCACATGCATAGCTCTCTTACCATGGGTGCTGAGCACCCAACCCCCCTCCCCCAAAACCCACAAATGTACAACACTACCATAGCTCTTAGGGGTGAAGGGGGCACCTACATGTGGGTACAGTGGGTTTTGGAGGCCTCCGATTTACCAGCACAAGTGTTACAGGTGGGGTGGGGGATGGGCCTGGGGTCACCTGGCTGAAGTGCATTGCGGTACCCACTAAAAGTGCTCCAGGGACCTGCATACACGCAGGCTTCTAGGACTTGTTGCTGCTGTATAACATTGGCACACCAGTTGACACCTGAAGACTAATCTCTCCGAAAACATCCTTTATTGGAATAACCGCGTTTACTCACAGTTAACTGCAGATCAGAGGTTGTGCCCCACTGGCAACGAGTGTCCCTGGTACTGAGATTAGCAGTAGGTCAGAGCTGGCAGAATGCTGTACAATGCCCTCTTTCAGCCACATTCAAGCTAAGAACTAAGTTCTCTAACGTGGCTAACACAGGAAAGGGAACTAAAACTGGCTTACAAAAATGGCCACTACCGCATGGACTACAACAGGAAACACAACAGGGCACACTCTGACCCAGTAGGCAGGGGGAAAAGCACCATGGGAGAAGAGCCTACCAACTACCAACATCGTGAGACTGTAACACAAGCTAATGAAATCACGGAGCCCAATACCCTACACCCACCACAATGCAATGCTGATGTGACCCTGTACTGCACCTGAGAGCCACATCTAACCCAGGGAAAGGCTGTGACAGGATCGAACACATTTTGCTGTCATGGAGGTGGGTATGGCATTTGAGGCTGGCATAAAGGCTGGAAAAAAAGTTTTTAAAGTGGGGTTTTTTCGGTGGGAGGGGGTTAGTGACCACTGGGGGAGTCCGGGGAGGTCATCCCCAATTCCCTCCAGTGGTCATCTGGGCAGTTGGGGCACTTTTTTGGGTAAAAAAAAAAGTGACCCAAAATCGTGGTCAAAACGCCTTTTTTTTTTTTCGATTATCAGCTAAAGACGCCCATCTCTCCTCAGCTGATAACCACGCCCCAGTCCCGCCTCCACCACGCCTCCGACACGCCCCCATCAACTTTATTCGTTTCCGCGACGGAGTGCAGTTGGAAACGCCCAAAATCGGCTTTCGATTATACCGATTTGGGTGCCTTTGCAAGAAAAATGCCAATCTCCCGATTTGGGTCGAAATATAGGCGTTTTTCTCTTTCAATTATAAGCAGGATAGTATATTCAGGTTCTTATTTGTACCTGGGGCAATGGAGAGTTAAGTGACTTGCCCAGAGTTACAAGGAGCTGCTGCAGTGAGAACCAAACCCAGTTCCCCAGGATCAAAGTCCATTGCACTAACCACCAGGCTAATCCTACACTAGCAACATTCCATATGGAATCTCAAATAGTAGCAAAATCTCAAATAATAGCAACCATTCCATGTTAACCAATCATCAACACTAATTAGCTCTTTATTCAATTAAATTGCATGGCTTTGATTTTCTGGTCCCAACAATTTGTGGTTATGATACTTGTAGCAGACATTGTGGAGTATCATGGCCGCAACTTTGTTGTGTGTTTCCTTGTAGTCAGTCTGGGTAATCTTTTTGCAGCCAGTGGTTTATTATTATTATTAAAAATGTGATATGCTAATTTTTTTAAATATTCTACTCATGCATTAAATGAAGATCTTCTTTAAGACCGCACAGCCTATCAAATTTTACCCACTTGTATATTCTCTAAAGGGCCCTTTTACTAAGCCGCGTAAGCACCTATGTGCGCCCAACGTGCACCAATTCAGAGTTATCACCTGGCTACCGCGTGGCCCATGTGGTAATTTCATTTTTTACACGTGACGGCTACGCGCACCAGAAAATATATTTTTCATTTTTAAGCATTTCCGCTACATGTGGTGAAAATTGAGTGGTAATTCTGGCTTGATGCACGTAGGCGATTACCACACGGTTAATGTGAGAGACCTTACTGCTAAGTCAATGGCTAGTGTTAAGGTCTCAGACCCAAAATGGACACACGCCAATTTTTATTTTGCCGCACTTCCATTTTCGGCAAAAATTTTAAAAAGGCATTTTTTGCAGGCGAGATGAAAAATGAATCTGTGCGTGCCCAAAACCCGCGCCTACACTACCGCAGGCCATTTTCAGCATACTTTAGTAAAGGACCCCTAAGTCTGTTGGCCTTTCAGTTCATCTTATTCCTCATATCCAATGGGACTAATAAGCAGCATATTTACAAAAGATCAGATGAAACATTTTCACTTAAAGCTGTGGAATTTCTTGTCATAAGATGTGGTTAAGACAGCTAGCACAGCTTGGCTTAAAGAGTGCTTTGACAAGTTCCTGGAGGAAAACTCATGTTAACACAGAATAGTAAATACGGCCCTTAAACTGTAAAACCTCTGGAGACCTATTGTACTTGGATGTAACTCATCTTGCATTAACATGAATAGAATCCAAAAAAAGGTTTGCCATTAAAATACTGAATCAACTCTCAACTATCAAAAGATCAATGGGAAGAAATTTGGTCATCTCTATATAAATCGTCAAAATCATCAGCTCTTACACAATCGTCATTTTATATATTACATAGAGCTATGTGGACACCATATAAACTATCTAAGATATCAAAAGATGCTTCCAATCGTTGCTGGTCCTGCTGCAACAATATAGGAACCTTGGATCATTTAATATATCATTGCCCATTACTGGATGAATATTGGTCTCAAATAGAGAAAACAATTTCTCTTATACTAAATTTAAAGATTTCTTTAACTTACAAAACGATAATAGCAGGAGATTTCGGCATTAACAATATATTATCACCACATATAATTAAACTACTACGTATATTGATCCAAGTGGCTATAAAATTGATATGTCAAAACTGGAAAGATTTTACAAAGTTAACCTATGAAATGTGGTGGAACTCAGTATGTCTAACAGCTAAATACGAAAAAGTAGCAGCAGAGAAATGTGGTTCCTTTATGGCATATAATAAAATTTGGTCTCCGGTGATTAAATATTCATCCAGCTAAGTAATTAATGTACAGGTACTTTTCAAACATTGGCATTAATACAATAACATCTGATATGCATGCATACTTCATACGAATATACATACATGTATATATATTTTTTTAATTTGTACCCTGTGCTTTCCCACTCATGGCAGGCTCAATGCGGTAGGCAATGGAGGGTTAAGTGACTTGCCCAGAGTCACAAGGAGCTGCCTGTGCCGGGAATCAAACTCCATTCCTTAGTTCCCCAGGACCCAAGTCCACCACCCTAACCACTAGGCCACTCCTCCACTCTACTTGTATATATATATAGTCAGAGTACATTGACCTTTCTGTTAACTGTTATTGTCATTGGTACTAAATTTACAATATGTTATAAAATCAATAAAAAACTGATTGAACTAAAAAAAAAATACTGAAGCACTACACAATCTGGTGTACTCTAAGCTATACAGAAATATTTTCCAAAAAGTGATGCTGTTTATGAAATACTGAGATTATTTTCGTCTTTCCTAGATATGGACAACTGTATAGCATGCCCAGAGGACCAATGGCCCAATCAAAAGAGAGATGCTTGCATCCCAAAACTGAAAACCTTCCTGTTCTATGAAGATCCTTTGGGGATAACTTTGACTCTCATCAGCATTTTTCTCTTTCTTATCACTGCTGTCACTCTTGGAATCTTTATCTATTACCGAGACACACCGATAGTGAAAGCCAACAACCGAGAACTCAGTTACATCCTCCTTATCTCCCTCATGTCCTGCTTCCTCTGCTCCTTGATATTTATTGGCCAACCTGAAGACATTACCTGCATTCTCCGACAGACCGTATTTGGGATCACTTTCTCTATTGCTCTTTCTACCATACTGACAAAAACCATCACCGTGGTCATGGCTTTCCATGCTATCAATCCAGGAAGCAAGCTCCGAAAACGGATGGGTCGCTGGTTCTTAAACTCTATCACCTTTTCCTGTCCTCTTATTCAAACTGTTCTGTGTTTTGTTTGGCTTAGCACTGCTCCCCCATTTTCATATCTTAACATGCACTCTGAAATAGGAACAATACTTATTGAATGTAATGAAGGGTCAGCAATTGCATTTTACTGTGTTCTGGGCTACCTGGGATTTCTGGCTGGTATCAGCTTCATTGTAGCTTTCCTAGCAAGAAATCTACCTGACAGTTTCAATGAGGCCAAGTACATCACTTTCAGCATGCTGGTGTTCTGCAGTGTCTGGGTGTCTTTCATCCCAACATACCTGAGCACCAGGGGCAAGTACATGGTAGCAGTGGAGATATTTGCTATCTTAGCCTCTGGTTCTGGAATATTGGGCTGCATCTTTATCCCCAAGTGCTACATTATTGTGATGAGGCCTGATAAGAACAAGAAGAACCTAACAAAAAAAGAAATGGCCTATAGGCCTAAAAATTGATAGTAGCAACGTTTTCTTAAAGAAAGCCTAAAAACTATCTGGTCAGTATTCAGCCAGCGGCTGTCAGCATTTTTAAAATGTCCACCACCAAGTTGTTCAGTGCTGGCACCTTTCTGGGTAATGGCTCTGAATAACTGGCTCTAGCCAGACTCTGTCCGTGCTTGGAAAGCAACTGGGTAGGTGAGATATCCAACCCATTACCCCGTTAGCTAACTGAGAAGTGAGTTGAATATCAGGGTTTCTTTTTCATGCAATGTTCCTCCTGACCCCCTTTCACCTAAGAGCACTCACCGCCCCCCCCCCCCCAGAACTACCAAAGGGCATCCCTTCTCCTGATGCCCCCCCAAGAGCAACCCACTGAAGACTAGCCCGCTTCCTATACCCAAGAGCCTTCCTCCTCCCAATCCCTCCAGGGGGAGGGTAAAGGAGAGCCTGATCTTGTGGAGTCATCAGGAGGGGAGCAATGTTCTTAAGGGAGGATACTGGGAAGGGGCTGCTGCTGCTGTTGGTGGGGGAGAGCCATCAGAATGTGAGAGCAAAAAAAATATTCAGGCCTCTAGCTGGAAGTTAGCCTAATACTCAGTGTCGACACTGTATAATTATACATTTACAACACCTGCATAGCTGAGCATCCAAAAACAGGATAGACTTACCGTATTTTTCGGACTATAAGATGCACTTTTTTCCCCCAAAATTTGGGAGGAAAATGGGGGGTGCGTCTTATAGTCCGAAGGTAGACTTCTTCCTACTCACGCGATCTTCCCTGGTGGTCTAGTGACGTCAGGGCAGGAAAGACCCTCCTCTTTCCTGCCCAGCGCGCTGCTCTCCATCCTCCTGTATGCAGCCTGACGGTCTCAGCGAGATTCAAAATGGCCGCCGAGAATTGAAGTCTCGGCGGCCATTTTGAATCTCGCCGAGACCGTCAGGCTGCATACAGGAGGATGGAGAGCAGCGCGCTGGGCAGGAAAGAGGGGGCTCTTTCCTGCCCCGATGTCACTAGACCACCAGGGAAGATCGCGAGAGTACGGAGAAGTGGTGACAGGGCCGGGGGGAGGGCGGGATTCGGACAAGACGCACCGGAGCACCTAGGTTTTAGAGTTGGGAAAAAGGAAAAAAAAATTTTTTCCTATTTCCCTCCTCTAAAACCTAGGTGCGTCTTATGGTCCGGTGCGTCTTATAGTCCGAAAAATACGGTATATCTGGGGGGTCAGAGATGATTTTCAGTAGCCGGCCAGCTCAGCAAGGTTTAAGTGGACAGGAGCCACTTTCTTTTCTTTTTTTTAATTTAAGTTTTTTATTTTACATTTACATATATAACATAAATGTTTCAGCAATATCAGAACTTAAAATTATCCAACAAAAAAATTAGGAAAACAAAGACTTTAACTTTGTCCACATAATTTGGATCCAAGAACTAGGAAATCAAACACTTAAAAAACAATAAATCATCAATAGAGCAATGGACAAATAAACACACGCAGCCGATATACAGCTAATCAATTATTGGGTGTGACCAAGGTATCCCTAATACCTTCTTTAGAATTAACAAATTCTATCAGTTTTTTAGGGTCAAAGAAAACATAATTAGTTTGATTCAAAGTCACTAAACATCTGCAAGGAAATTTCAAAACGAAGGATCCACCAACATTGAGAACTCTGGATTTTAAAGCCAGACATTCAGTTCTTCTTTTCTGTGTTTCCCTGGAAAGACTTGTATTTTAGACCCTAAAATAAATGCATTTATGCAACGAAAATACATGTGGAAAATATTATTTCTGACCGGTTCTAAAACAAATGTCACTAGAAGGGTTGTCCTTTCCGTAATTACTTCCAGAAAACTCTAGGAATTCAGTCAAATTTAAATCAGGTTGAGACCTCACATTCACAGTTCTGGAAGTTCCTGTAATATACTGGGCTCCGACAATAGGTGGATAGCCTTCTGACGGGATTCCCAATACTTCCACGAAATATTTCTTCAGCATATCAAGGGCAACTACGAGAGGAGACTGGGAAATTTAGAAACTGCAAATTATTTTTCCTCCCCTGATTTTCCAAGTATTCAAGTTTACGCACTTGAAACTCTCTGTCCCTGACAGCTGTAGCTGCAAATCTCTGCAAATGAACAAACTCAGCTTCTAGTGAAGTAATTTTCTCCAAATGATTATCAGCTTGGCTAGACAGAGTTTGGCACATCTGTTTAAGTTCTATAATCTCTCCCCTAAAGGAGTTAGCTAACTGAAGAAGGGAGGAATTCACTCCTTGTATCGCATCCCATAATGATTCCATGGTTACTACAGCTGGTTTCACTATACCTCCATTTCTAGAAGCAGCAGCCTGGGCAATAGGAGAAGAGAGCAAAGAACTTTGACTCTCTTCAGTTGACAACCTTCCTGGGGTCGATACCACAACGGGTCCTCCTCGCACAGTTAGGGAAGACCGACTTCTCTCGGGCGCTTCTCCACGCTGTAACCCTGTTGACACAAAGCTACTTCCTGGTCTTGGAGGAGTTGCATCTGGTTGTGGGCTTAACAAAACACCATCTAAGCTGCAGTCCGCCTCCGAAGTTGTGGGTTCCGTCGAGGCGTGTGTACTCTGTCCCAGCGCATGGACCCCAAAACTCTCCAGAGTGGTTTGTCGAGTGGTAGGGGCTTCCACCAAGCCCGAGGTAGGTGTCTTGGGTTTCCCCTTCCTTTTCCCCATTTCTGACACAGGGAATTTTCCCCAAACAACTCCACTCACTGGTGTTCAGGAGCTCCACCACGCCATGTCTGCTCAAGACGCCATCTTGGATCCGACAGGAGCCACTTTCAACTGCTTAAACTGTGCTCAATATCAACCCCCTCATAAGCAAAATAATTCATGTATTGTGCTGCTGTTATATTTGACTTCACATTCAACACAAACATATTTGAATACATATATGTTTAAAAATTCAGTGTAAAACAGATTAAGCAATTGCTCCTCATCAATCAAAACAATTGAAAGACAAGCTGAAAGCGTGTAGGATTAGGCTGATCTTTATATGCCCTCCCTCACCAGGGAACCTATCAGTTCTTTATCCTAGATTCCCCTGAAGAGGTCAAGGGAAATGGAAATAAAGCACATACACAAAATATATATATAAAATAAAAGCAAAGGCCAATGCGGAGTAAACTCCTGAGTCTCTTGAACTGCAGAGATTCTACAGGACTGGCTCAGAGATACACTTCAGCCCTCTTCTTTTTATTGGTAAGCAATTAAAGTCACATCATCATTAGATTCAGGAACCAATCACATGTTATCAGCATCACATGTTATCAGCATCTGTCAGACTTGTGAGTTCTTGTACCAAGTAGAGCGCTGCTAAGCCTGGTACTTGGACCAGGTTCTGCTCGGCGGCTAGACAACCCCAGGTTTCACCTTCGCTGACTGCCGTTCCCCAGAGGTTGAGCCCCTAGGTGCGGGCGGCCTGCAGGACTTACGGGACGGAACTGGAAGTGGGGTGATGAATGTATCGGCCAGGCAGGCAGCAGGTCAAGAGAGTAATCCAGGTACAGGCAAGTCAGTAGGCAGGCGGCAGGTAAGAGAGTAATCCAGGTACAGGCAAAAGTCAGTAGGCAGGCAAGAGAGTAATCCAGGTACAGGCGAAAGTCAGCAGGCAGGCGGCAGGCAAGAGAGTAATCCAGGTACAGGTGAAAGTCAGCAGGCAGGCGGCAGGCAAGAGAGTAATCCAGATGCAGGCGAAAGTCAGTAGGCAGGCGGAAGGGTAATCCAGGTACAGGCAAAGTCAGCAATGAAGGACCAGAAGATAAGAAGCAGACTACAGAATTAGAAACACCTACCAAAGTAGAAGCCGAAGCATGGAGTCCAGGGAGAGCTCAGCTGATAAAGTGCTGGCGTCTGACATCAGCAGGGAGAAGGGGCACAGCCATAAGACAAGAGCAGGGGAAGGATGAACCGGAAGACCAATAGGAGAGAAGCAAGGGAAGCCAGGCAGAGGAAGAGTAGACCCAAGTGGGTGGAAGCAAAGCAATCAAGGAGCCTGGAAGCCAGGCAGAGAGAGCAGAAACAGGTGCATGGAAGTAAAGCAATTAAGGAGCCTGCAACCACCGCTCTCTGAACAAACCCAGAGAGGACTACACACACATGGCTCAGGCAGTGCCAGTCAAGTGTGCGTGTCAACAGGACCCCACGCAGCCCGAGGACGCCGCTTGTGTTGAGGTAGGGGAGTGAGTGGAGTGACCCACTCTTGCCGCCACCTGCGGTGCATGTCCTTAAGAGACTTTCTTTTCTCTTTGTTTGCTTCTGCTCCACTCTGGGTTTGAGGGAGTTGTTCCGTGGCTCTTCTGAGTGAGTGTACTAACAGAATGAACCCTTTTCTTAACTGCTAACGGTGTTACCTCTGTCAGCCAAATATTTTTGTCTTTGTCCCGCTAGGACGGGCCGTTTTGCCTAGTGTATTGTGTTCTACTGTATGCCATAAGTTTGCATTGCTCTGCTAGTATTGGGATGCGCAGCTAGGCTGCTTATGTTTGATTTCCCTAAACAGCTAAGATGTTCCACTTTACCTTTACTGTATACTTTATGCTTTGCATTGTGTATGCTAGTATTGAGATGCGCAGCTAGGCTGCTTAGGATAACAGCTAGGCTGTTCTACTTTACCTCATTCTATGTTTTATGTTTGCCTTGCTACGGCAAGGTTAGGCTGTATAGCTAGGCGGCCTGTTTTCCTTTCTGTGCTGTTGGTACTTTTAGACCTGTGTTTTTTGTTGCTAATAAAGCTGCCTCAGTTCATCTCCACTTGTGGTCCAGTCCAGTTCTTGAGAGCACTCTTAGTTCTGAGGAGACTCGGTCTACCCAGAGGTGGTTGGGTGATTGTCACATGGCCACCTCTGGGTCAAGGGCTCACAAACGTCACAGTTGGCAAGGCATAGGGCTACAACTGGACAGTTATACTCCAACTCCACTTCTTTGCTCCCTCCTTCTTGATTGATTATATAGTAAAAAAGAACGAAGTAGCCCCCCTTACCTGTGGATAGTGGTATATTCTGAACAAATTATAAGCTGACTGGATTTCTCTGGTGCAAGGCCTTCAATAATAGCAGCCAGTTTGCCAGATATTTTGCAGCTGTAATTAGAGATCCAGGTGGCCATACCTGAAAAAATATTCATGGCCACCCTTAATGTAACGTATGAAGAATCAAAAGATTCATAAAGGTGGAACCCCAGTGTGAGATTGGGTAAGAGCTCCGAGTTATTGTTAATCTCCTCCACTGCGGATATAAAGGCCAGGTAATTGTAGTAGTTATGTGGCTTAATACTGTAGGGATAATAAACATCAGACAAAATAAAATCTCTGAAAGATGAACAGAAACAGTGTTGTTATTTCATAGTCTGCAATAAAATGGATAGATCCCTCTATCTGATAAGTAACAGGTTGGAAAATTCTACCATCCAAGCAAAGCTCAAATTAGATGTGTTTTACTTTCCTTTGCAAATAATTACCCAGAACATTTTTTTATCGTGAATTTACTAATCTCTAGTAGAGATTTAATTACCTCACTAGTTACTCCCATCTCTAGGTCATTTATAAATATGTTAAAAAACAGCGATCCCAGCACAGACCCCTGGGGAACCCTACTAACTACCCATTGAGAATACTGACCATTTAACCCTAATCTCTGTTTTCTATGTTTTAACCAGTTTTTAGTCCACAATAGAACACTACCTCCTATCCCATGACTCTCCAATTTCCTCTGGAGTCTTTCATGAGGTACTTTGTCAAACGCCTTCTGAAAATCCAGATACACCATCCTGCTTATAATCGAAAGAGAAAAACGCCTATATTGTGACCCAAATCGGGAGATAGACGTTTATCTCCCCAAAACGAATAAAGCGGTATAATCAAAAGCCGAATTTGGACGTTTTCAACTGCACTCTGTCGCGGATGCGGACAACGTTGATGGGGGCGTGTCGAAGGCGTGGTGAAGGCGGAACTGGGGCGTGGTTATCTGCCGATCAGAGATGGGCGCCTTTCGCCGATAATGGAAAAAAAATATGCGTTTTTAGCGAGAATTTAGGGCACTTTTCCTGGACCCTGTTTTTCCACGAATAAGGCCCCAAAAAGTGCCCTAAATGACCAGATGACCACTGGAGGGAATCGGGGATGACCTCCCCTGACTCCCCCAGTGGTCACTAACCCCCTCCCACCACAAAATATGCCGTTTCACAACTTTTTATTTTCACCCTCAAATGTCATACTCACCTCCCTGGCAGCAGTATGCAGGTCACTGGAGCAGTGGACTTCAGGCAGGTGGACCCAGGCCCATCCCCTCCCACCTGTTACACTTGTGCTGGTAAATGGGATCCCTCCAAACCGCCCCCCAAACCCACTGTACCCACGTGTAGGTGCCCCCCTTCACCCCTTAGGGCTATAGTAATGGTGTAGACTTGTGGGCAGTGGGTTTTGAGGGGGATTTTGGGGGCTCAACACCCAAGGGAAGGGTGCTATGCACCTGGGAGCTGTTCTACCTTTTTTTTTTTTTTTGTAAAAGTGCCCCCTAGGGTGCCCGGTTGGTGTCCTGGCATGTGAGGTGGACCGGTGCAGTATGAATCCTGGCCCCTCCCACGAATAGATGTCTTGGAGTTATTCGTTTTTGAGCTGGGCGTTTTCGGTTTCCATTATCGCTGAAAAACAAAAACGCCCAGCTCAAAAAAAGATAAATGTCCATGTTTTTTCGAAAATACGATTCGGTCCGCCCCTTCACGGACCCGTTCTCGGAGATAAACGCCCATGGAGATAGGCGTTTCTGTTCGATTATGCCCCTCAATATCAACCAGCTCACCTTTATCCACATGTTTGTTCACCCCTTCAAAGAAATGTAATAGATTAGTGAGGTAAAATTTCCTGTCACTAAATCCATGTTGACTTTCCAGCTTATTTTCGAAAGAGAAAGACACCCATATTTCAACCCAAATCGGGAGATGGGCATCCGTTTCCCGTGGGCGCCGAAATCGGTATAATTTTGGCATCCTCAACTGAAGTCCGTCACTGAGACGAACAAAGATCACGGGGGCGTGTTGGAGGCGTAGTGAAGGCGGGACTGGGGTGTGGTTATCGGCCGAGGAGAGATGGGCGTCTTTAGCTGATAATCAAAAGAAGGAGGGCGTTTTTGACGAGAATTTGTTCCGCTTTCTTTGGACCCTTTTTTTTTCAGGTCCAAGTCCCAAAAAAGTGCCCCAACTGACCAGATGACCACCAGAGGGAATCTGGGATCACCTCCCCTGACTCCCCCAGTGGTCACTAACCCCCTCCCACCAAAAAAAAAACATTTTAAAAACTTTTTTCCCCAGCCTGTATGCCAGCCTCAAATGCCGTACCCACCTCCATGACAGCAGAATGTGTTATATCCTCTGACAGCCTTTCCCTGGTTCTGATGTGGGTCTCAGGTGAGTGTGACACCTTTTCTGTTAAAGGTACTGCAAAGTCACATCAGCAATGCATTGTGGTGGGTGTAGGGTATTGGGCTCCTTGATTCCACTAGCTTGTGTTAAATGCTCACGATGTTGGTAGTTGGTAGGCTCTACTCCCATGGTGCTTTTCCCACTGCTTACTGGGTCAGAGTGTGCCCTGTTTGTTTCTGGTAGTCCGTGAGGTAGTGGCCATTTTTGTAAGCCAGTTTTAGATCCCGTTCATGTCTTAGCCACGTTACAGCACTTAGTTCTTACCTTGAATGTTGCTGAAAGAAGGCATTGTACACCATTCTGCCAGCTGGGACCTACTGCTAATCTCAGTACCAGCGAGACTCGTTGCCAGTGGGGCACAACCTCTGATCTGCAGTTAACTGTGAGTAAAGTGCTTATTCAAATAAAGGGCGTTTTCAGCGAGATTAGTCTTCAGATGTGAACTGCTGTGCCAAGGTTATACAGCAGCAACAAGTCCTGTCCCTGGAGCACTTTTAGTGGGTACTGCAGTGCACTTCAAGCAGGCAGACCCAGGTCCATCCCCCCCCCCCCCCCCCCCCACCTGTACCACTTGTGGTGGTAAATGGGAGGCCTCTAAAACCCACTGTACCCACATGTAGTTGCCCCCTTCACCCCTAAGAGCTATGGTAGTGTTGTACATTTGTCCCTCCCACGACCAAATGGCTTGGATTAGGACGTTTCTGAGCTGGGCGTTTTTAGTTTCCATTATCGCAAAAAAAAACAAAAACGCCCAGCTCAGAAAGGACCAAATTCATGGCATTTGGACCGTCCAAACCGTATTTTCAAAACAAAAGATGGACGTCCATCTTTTTCGATAATACGGTCTGTCCCGCCTCTTCACATACCCGTTTTCGGAAATAGACGCCCATGGAGATGGATGTTCGCGTTCGATTATGCCCCTCTTTGTCTCAAAAGTACATAAGTACATAAGTAATGCCACACTGGGAAAAGACCAAGGGTCCATCGAGCCCAGCATCCTGTCCATGACAGCGGCCAATCCAGGCCAAGGGCAAACTTCCCAAAAGTCCATTTAGTAGTGGTTTATGGACTTGTCCTTTAGGAAACCGTCTAACCCCTTTTTAAACTCTACCAAGCTAACCGCCTTCACCATGGTCTCCGGCAACGAATTCCAGAGTTTAATTACGCGTTGGGTGAAGAAAAATTTTCTCCAATTTGTTTTAACTTAACCACACTGTAGTTTCATCGCATGCCCCCTAGTCCTAGTATTTTTGGAAAGCGTGAACCAACGCTTTACATCCACCTGTTCCACTCCACTCATTATTTTATATACCTCTATCATGTCTCCCCTCAGCCGCCTCTTCTCCAAGCTGAAAAGCCCTAGCCTCCGTAGTCTTTCTTCATAGAGAAGTCGTCCCATCCCCGCTATCATTTTAGTCGCCCTTCGCTGCACCTTTTCCAATTCTACTATATCTTTCTTGAGATGCGGCGACCAGAATTGAACACAATACTCAAGGTGCGGTCGCACCATGGAGCGATACAACGGCATTATAACATCCTCACACCTGTTTTCCATACCTTTCTAATAATACCCAACATTCTATTCGCTTTCCTAGCCGCAGCAGCACACTGAACAGAAGGTTTCAGTGTATTATCAACGACGACACCCAGATCCCTTTCTTGGTCCGTAACTCCTAACGTGGAGCCTTGCATGACATAGCTATAATTCGGGTTCTTTTTTTCCCACATGCATCACCTTGCACTTGCTCACATTAAACGTCATCTGCCATTTAGTCGCCCAGTCTCCCAGTCTCGTAAGGTCCTTCTGTAATTTTTCACAATCCTATCGCGAGTTAACAACTTTGAATAACTTTGTGTCATCCACAAATTTAATTACCTCGCTAGTTACTCCCATCTCTAAATCATTTATAAATATATTAAAAAGCACAGGTCCTAGCACAGACCCCTGGGGAACCCCACTAGCTACCCTTCTCCATTGTGAATACTGCCCATTTAATCCCACTCTCTGTTTCCTATCCTTCAGCCAGTTTTTAATCCATAATAGGACATTTCCTCCTATCCCATGACCCTCCAATTTCCTCTGTAGCCTTTCATGAGGTACCTTGTTAAATGCCTTTTGAAAATCCAGATACACAATATCAACCGGTTCCCCTTTGTCCACATGTTTGTTTACTCCTTCTTAGAATTGAAGTAAATTGGTCAGGCAAGATTTCCCCACACAAAAGCCGTGCTGACTTGGTCTCAGTAATCCATGTCCTCGGATGTGCTCTGTAATTTTGTTTTTAATAATAGCCTCTACCATTTTCCCCGGCACCGACGTCAGACTCACCGGTCTATAATTTCCCGGATCTTCCCTGGAACCTTTTGAATATGCTCTGTAATTTTGTTCTTTATAATAGTCTCTACCATTTTTCCTGGCACTGACATCAGACTCACTGATCTATAATTTCCCGGATCTCCTCTGGAACCTTTTTAAAAAATCGGCGTTACATTGGCCACCCTCCAATCTTCCAGTACCACGCTCAATTTTAAGGAGAAATTACATATTACTAACAATAGCTCCGCAAGTTCATTTTTCGGTTCTATCAGTACTCTGGGATGAATACCACCTGGTCCAGGAGGTTTGCTACTCTTCAGGTTGTTGAACTGCCCTATTATGTCCTCCAGGTTTACAGAGAAATCATTAAGTTTCTCCAACTCGTCAGCTTCGAATACCATTTCTGGCACCGGTATCCCACCCAAATCTTCCTCGGTGAAGACCGAAGCAAAGAATTCATTTAATCTCTGCTACGACTTTGTCTTCTCTGATCGCCCCTTTTACTCCTCAGTCATCTAGCGGTCCAACCGATTCTTTTGCCAGCTTCCTAATTTTAATATACCTCCAACACAATCTATTTTTCAAAGTCTCTCTTTGCCTTCCTTATCAGCGCTTTGCATTTGACTTGACATTCCTTATGCTGTTTCTTATTATTTTCAGTTGGTTCCTTCTTCCATTTTCTGAAGGATTTTCTTTTAGCTCTAATAGCTTCCTTCACCTCACTTTTTAACCATCCAGCTGTCGTTTGGTCTTCCTTCCTTCTTTTTTAATATACGGAATATATTTGGACTGGGCTTCCAGGATAATATTTTTAAACAGCATCTACGCCTGATGTAAATTTTTGACCCTCGCAGCTGTTCCTCTAAGTATTTTTTTTCACCGTTCTTCTCATTTTATCATAGTCTCCTTTTTGAAAGTTAAATTCTAAAGTATTGGATTTCCTGTGTGTACTTACTCCAAAGCCGATATCAAATCTGATTATATTTTGATCACTATTATCCAGCAGCCCATTACCTCCTACACCAGATTATGTGCTTCACTAAGGACTAGGCCTGAAACGTTTCCTCCTTTTGGCTCCTGTACCAGCTGCTCCATAAAGCAGTCCTTGATTTTTGTCAAGGAATTTTACCTCCCTAGCACACCCTGTCATTAAATTTACCATTTACCCAGTCAATATCTTTATACCTTGAAAGCTGTATGGCAGCGTTCTTTAAAAATGGCCACGCAGACATCAATGCAGAGCAGAGGGGCAGCCTAGTTGTTAGTCTAGTGGACAGTGAGCTAAGAGATTCAATTTCAAATCTCACTTTAACTCTTTTAGTGGTCCTTTCACCAAGCTGCAGGAAAAAGGGCCCAGCAGTAGCGGTGGGGGCCACTTTTCTTGTGCGCCAGGGCTATTTTTACTGCAGCGACTAGGAATAATCTATAAAGCGGCACACATAAATTCCAATGCATCCAAAAATGGGGCACAGTCGGGGGAGGAGTGTGGGTGTGCCAGTCCTATCAATCACATCTATGCGCATAGTTATAGAATTTGGGCCTGCGTCCGTATATGATGGTGCATGCATCTACACCAGCTTTTTATGGGAATAAATGGATCACCTAAATCTACATGCTTCCATCTGACATAGGCGATTTCTATATACCCCGTTTGAATTTAGGCATGTCTTACAGAATACACCTAGGCGTCTTTATTGGATGCACCTCGATTTAACAAGCCATATATAGAATCAGGTCCTAAGAGAAGAAACACTTTCTCAGATTTGTTTTAAATTTAGTACTTAGTAGCGTCATTGCATGTCTCTAGTCCTTGTATTTTTGGGAAGAGTAAACAAGTGATGACTCTATCATATTTCAGGTGTTCCTGGCACCATGCTTGAACATCCTGGCAGAACACAGCTAACATACAGTGGTTAAACAGCTGGAGTTAACAGGTTCATTTTGGGACTTCTTTGCACTGAGTTATTGGCATTTCTGAGTAATCTCTGTGCCATGAGGCTGTTTGATAGGTGGCTAATAAGTATAAAAAAATATCTTCCAAATTAAAATATAATCATCTTTAAAGTAATTGAGAATACTTAGGAAAGATGTGTTAATACACACACACACCATCAACAACATTATACTAAGCTCCGATCCAAGAAGGCATCAACACCCTGACATTCCGGAAGCAACTCCCCCGCAACAAGAAAGATCCTTCTAAGCACTGAAGAGCTGGGGCAGTGTCCTGCCTCACACTGCTCTTGGTGAGTCTGTGCAGTGGGAGTGAGATGGGATCCCATCCAAAAGACGAGAACCAGCCCCCAATACTGAGGACCATTTCAGCTGCTCTTCCTGCCGTCTACTGCACTAAACAGGACAAGACTGCAAACTGGGAAAGACCCAAAATCCCTAATACTGATGAGATGATGGCCAGCTCCCCCTGCTGTGGAATAAATTACAATCACCTCCTGAGCGCACACTGTCTGTCAGCTGAAAGACCAGTATAACACTGGCAACAGCCCGACAAAAAAGGAACCACCTATCAGACAAGGAATAGCAAGAGGGTGGACTGAGAGGAATTCCCGAGTGGTGCTCCAAGCAACCAGTGACCCAGTTCCCAGCGTCCAGTTCATCTTAAATCTACATGCAGGATCAGATTTACCGATGGATCCATAGCTGTGCTCCAAGAACCAGGGCATTGTCGCCACAGCGGCTCCCAACCCAGAGAACGAAAACACGTCAGTACATAACTGCCACACAGCGAATCTACCTGCTGGAGCTTGAGGTCAGTGACCACGATAACATGCTGACCTCACACAAGCAGAACCACCAGAAGAACAGTCTAGAACTCCTTGAACTTTCACTGCTCCCACCTCATTGCCATACCCACCTACACAAAAGGAAGTCAATATGCACATCATAAATTTACTCCTAGGACTCTATAACTCTACTAAACACCATCCAAGCCCTGCCACATGAAGACTACAATACCATACCCACATGGTACAACACCCATCAGACAACCAAGTATTCCACCATTCACCAAAAAAAAACCTGATCCAATAATGGAATAGACTCCCCCAGGAGCCAAACACCAGCAGACAACAAAGGGACCAAAACAATCCCACAAGCCCTACAAATGACAATTTCTCCAAATCCCCATACTCCCCAACAGAAAAAATCCATCAATCAATCGAAGTGGCCTACATCAACGCCAGATCAGCAGTAAACAAGGCAGATACCATAAAAGATTGGATCACAGTGGATAACCTAGAGCTACTATTCATCAACGAAACTTGGATCCACAACAACGAAGACCCCATAATCCTCGACCTCTACACTCTAGGTTACAAAATTCTTCACTGGACCAGAAAAGGAAAAAAGGGAGGAGGTATCGCAATAATTCACAAGAACTGGCATGGATAAAGAACAAAAATGACAAAGAGAGAGCCATATGGAAGAAAACACAAAAAAGATACAAACAAAAAATCTGACAGGCCAAAAGTAAATTCTATAAAGATCAAATAGGCCCTGACTATAAAGACTCAAAAATAAAACTGTTCAATCTAGTGAACAAACTAATAGACACCAAGCCAGTGACATCAATAAACAATGATCTCCCACCTGCAGATGAATTAGCCAAATACTTTGAGGAAAAAAATCACCAACCAACGCAGAAAACTCCCCCACGGCACCTTTATAGACAAACTCAACCCACATCCAGGAGAAACACCAGCGGATCGGACCTGGACAGACTTCACCCACCTCTCAACTAAGATGGTAGCCCAAACAATAAAAAAATTCTCTTCAGCCCACTGCCCACTAGACACATGCCCAAACTATATCATGAAAACACCCCCCAACCAATATATTTAAGATCTTACATCTCGCTTTAACTTCATGTTTGACGGAGGAAAATTCCCAACAGATAAGGGACACATCCTACTTACACCTATCCCAAATATCCCAAGAAAAAACCCCCCAACGATATCACAAACTACAGACCAGTTGCATCAATACCATAATCCAACAAGATAATGGAAGGTTTAGTGGCTAATCAACTAACGGACTATATTATTCGCTTCTCAATACTACATGAATCACAATCAGGCTTTAGTGCCAACCACAGCACCGAAACGGTCCTAATCTCATTACTGGCCAAATTCAAACAGGAAATGGCAAAAGGTAACAATATCCCTCTACTCCAGTTCAATATCTCAAGCACATTTGACATGGTGGATCACCAAGTTCTTCTAAGATTATTTGACAAGTTAGGAATCAGAGGAAAAATTCTCTCCTGGATAAAAGGATTCCTAACCACCAAATCATACCAACTCAAGACAAACTCGGATATCTCCCTCCTCCCCCCAGAAAATGGAATGCAGGGTACCACAAAGCTACCACTCTCTCCCACTTTATTCAACCTAATGATGATCCCACTAGACAAGGCCCTATGAAACCAAAAACTTAACCTGTTCCTATATGCCAATGACATCACAATCTACATCCCTATCAAAAATGACCCATCAGAAATCGACTCCAAAATCACAACCAGCTTGATTATCATCATCATTCTTCCATTTATTTTTGGCTGGAGAAAGGACATTTTATCTCCCCTAAATAACTCTCCTCATGCTCTGAGATTGGAGCTGGGTCCTTATTTATATCTAGCCTTCCTCTGGAACAATAAAGAAAAAGCCTACAGCAACCTGCATCAATTGGACCATCCAAGGATATCAGAACCAGAAACTCTAAAGTTCATACCTGCAATCCATTAGTTTAAAAAATATTCATTGTAACTATATAATCTACTTCTATAACTCTGAATCTTTTAGATTCCTTAAAACTAAAGGAAACCTATGCACTGTCTCAAAAAATTTCACATAGAAGTGCTAAGTGCAGCCATTTCTTTCTCTATTTGATGGAAGACTTTGATCTCACAGACCTGGTCTGAATTTACAACTTTAAAAGGTCTGTTCTTTCAACTATTAAAGCCTTAACCCTGCATTGCCAACTAGGAAGACTGCTGATCTACAGGGTGTACTCCAAAGAGTGGATTGCAGCGCCACCCAGTGAAATTTTGCCTAACTAGCTTCTGACACAAAAATGTGTCATGCAAGCATCCCACTGGTGTGTGGGAGAGGAAATCATAACCCCCCACAAACCAAAGAAAAGGCAAAAGTGCAAAAGGTCAAACACCCACATAACAGTACTTAAAAGATCACCTCATTGTCACACCAAAGCTACCCACAGCATCCCCAGACCACCCTTGGGAACTATAGTACTGGTGAATGCCAGATCAGCAGCAAAGAAAT